>NC_056732.1:623429544-623775794 GCF_019279795.1 Protopterus annectens | reverse complement strand
ACATGCACAGGGTGTGGTGTGGGGGTGCCAGAGGCCTAGGCTGTGCCAAACAGTTGACATCATGTGTGTCAGTCAGGAAGGAGTGCTGGTCAGCTGGGCCATGGAGAGGTGTCGTGTGTGTCTGTTAGTGACCTGCATGTGACAGTGATGTTTGAGTGTGTGTGTGTGTGTGTGTGTGTGTGTGTGTGTGTGTGTGTGTGTGTGTGTGTGTGTGTGTGTGTGTGTGTGTGTGTGTACACAGTCAAGCCATGTGCTAGCCTTACACATGGGTTTGTTGGACAGCTGTGGACCGTACATGGCGGAATGGACTGTTCACCATCTCCAGCCATGAACATGGGAACTGGCTCTGCCAGGAGTGGCACTGGCACCACCATGCCCAGGGTCAGATGCGATACTAGTTGCTGACGGTAACTGGTGTCTGCCTGGCCCATGACCCTCACGGGACTACCCATGACCATGTGCCCATGGCCTGCCACTTCATGGTATGGACAGCACCCTCCCTTCTGTAGTGCTGTAGGTACTGCCACTACGGGAGCATGAGTGTGAATGGCCACGTGGAACCTCAGCGGATGTTGTTGCTGACTTATGGCCACATGTCGAATGCCCTACTCCCACCACATATTCTAGAATAGAAAATGTGCAGTCAAGGACTGACAATGTCTCACCCCACCGTCTGGCCACTACATCAGTGAAATGATGCATTGCATCACCAATGTCATGGAGGGAGTCACGGATGTCAGACAGTGATGCATCCATGATCCTGAGCATCCATCTGGTGTTGCATTCAGAACATGCCTGTGCCTCCATGATAGACTGAAACATGCATTGAGTGACCTGTGATGTTACATCTGTGACAGGTGGTGGATGGGCATCAGTCCTCCTTCGAGCACCCCTTTCAATCTGCCTATGTGAGACCCCTCCAACTCTCTGGCCATGGCTAGTGTCTATACTCACTGATGCCATAGGTGCCACATTCTCCTGTTTGATGTCACCACACTCTGACTGTCCGATATCTGTGGCCGCAGGGGATTGGATATGTGTGGGCATACTGACTGTGTGCAGTGACACTGGGGAAGGAAGTGGGATGTCAACCCATGGGACAGATTCAGCCCCCAACAACCCCACCTGTACCTCACTATGGCCACCATCATCATCAGAGTCCGATGAGACACTGACATCAGGTTGTGAGGTGGACAAACTCCAACCTTCACATTCACCTGTGAGGAGGAAGACAAAATAAGTACATTACTACCTGCACTATTATGTATGGCAATCCACACACATACACCTACAGGTGAGGAGCCACAACTGCATTACACATACCACATCTTATTTTTGATCCCATGCACAACACACATACACAGACAAGACCGGCCCTTAATTACATGTACTGCAGCTTTGTCTGGTTAATCTTGACAGTGCTATATACCTGTGTGGTAAGAAATATGTCAGTATACATGATAGACCTACACCTGAAACACAGTGCACCCATCTTGAGCACACTATGCCATTTCTAGTATCACTGCCTCAGGTATGTCACATATCCATATTGTCTGTGAACAGGCATCTGTGAGTGATTGCCTCCTGTATAGCAGACTCCACAGACCTTCCCAAAAATAAGTACAAATGTGTTACTGTTACTGCAAATACACAACTGTGATTACCCATTCAATGTACATTAGTTAACCCCTCTGAAATTGAACATACAAGTATTATACTCTGGCTGAGCATAACAGTTGGGCCTAGGGCAAAATGTCAGCCATTAACATTCTTAGAGTATATATGACCTGTACAACAAGAGTATCACACTTACCAGGTACAGAACCTTGGACTTCAGCCACACCTGATGTACCTATGGAAATGCGAGAGAGAGGTATTTTCAGCAATACCAAATGTGGCCTGGTTACAGGGTAATATGTGCATATATCAATGTGTACAGTAGCTAATGTAATACTGCCTACATTACTGACATTCTGAGTATGTGTGTACAACTGTGCATTAACCCCCCCCATAATGCAGATATACCTGCACCCATGTACTGGTATGCAGAGGCTGCCACATTGACTAATACAGTATTACAATGATGAACACAGGAAGATTACCTGGACGCTCCTCTGCTGTGGATGATGTGGCACTCACCTGCACAATGTATGGGGTGATGGATGCTTGGGAGCTGGTGGTTGTTCCCAGGTTTGTCAGGAAGCCCTCTGTGGCTGAGATTAGTTGTTCTGCTGCAGGCCCTCTACCTGTGGCAGCAAGGTCACTGGCCACAGCGGCAGCCCTTTGCTGTGCAGCATTGACCATATCTGTCGCCCGGTGTCAGACCTGCTTGTAGGTTCTGTCCTGTAGGTCTACTTGGTTGACTGCTGCAATGAGGTTAGCCCACAGTATTGCACATTGGTCACGATGCTGGAGAGTCCTGGACAGTAGAATGTTGTGATGCAATCTGAGGTCATCTAGGATGACATTATTTTCAGCCTCTGAAAATGGCAGGTGCCTCCTTTGATACATCCTTTCTGAAAGACAACAAGAGGGGAACACATCACAGGACCAGATACACTGATATCCCCTATGTACAGACCCTGCACATCCAAATTGGCCTGCACTGCCCACTGCGACCATACCCCGCAGTCTATCAATACACTATGTATGTTGCTATCACCAACATAGTAGCAATACCGGTTATGTCCCTGTGTGCTGTGACAGAGTGTGCTGTATGTTTCCACACCCATCAATGCCATCTAATGTGTTGTGCGTCCTGTGGACAAAGTGCCACTACTATGTCCTGCAGTCACTGTCAGACACATAGGTATGTGTTATTACAACTATATGGGGACAGTCCAGCAATGTTAATGTACCACAATGATACATAGCAATGCAAACCTGCTGTAGTATATCCTCCCTGTAGGCATCATACCTCTCCAGTACACAGATGTTTGCCGAATGTGTACATGTGCCTGATATATTTGGTCCTTTTGGCACAAAGTTGTGGATGTGTGGCAAGTGGTTGGCCAATAATTGATGGTTGTTCTCAGAATATAGAGAATCTGTCTATCACGTGTCAGAGACCTCAGAAAACAGTTATGCTACACTAATATCTGTTACTCTATTCATACTCTTACTTTGGATGACCAATATGTACACTTAGTTTCTGAGATTTGGTCTGTGTCCCCCCTAGTACTGATGGCTATGACCTGATGTCTTGCTGTAGGGGGCTGTCAGGTATGTTAACCATAGCTTTCAAGCACTGACATATGAATGTTGACTAAACTGTGACCTAGTCAGAGTACATCTGGGACAGTCAGGGACACCTTTACAATGTCTGAACTATGCCTGTGTGACATTCGCATACTGAGATGAACTGTATGACAGTATATCATGTGATATGACATCTCCATCCACCCTTACTGTCAATATGTCTAACACATAATCCAGTAGAATTTGTACAGGAGCCGACTGTTGTAGGAGGGAGTGAGAGGGCCACAGATGTGATGTTATTCACAACAGGCACAGTTGAGAGGCATCCTGTATCTGTTGGACAGCACACTATCACCAACATGTCATTCCCAGAGATGTACTACAGGCCTGCTGTTGTAATCCCTATTCCCCATAACTGCATCCTCCCATCTGCTTTCCATTATATGGGGACTTGTATTACATACCTGAAAGACTGATATAATCATTTTGTACACAAATCCTTAAGAAAAATTCTTTAAAAATTGCAGTCTGTCATGGTAAAGCAAGGTACAGACCTGTTTTCCATAGGCAGCTGCTTGTCTTTTGTAGGTAATACTTAATAACAGGTGATTGCCTGTACACCAATCTGTAGCTCAGACTTGCTAACTGCATCCAGAACAGCTGTGTAGCACTTTCATTAGCCAATGACATGGCACAACAGTGCAATATGTAAAGTCTTCATGTAGGCCTTGGCCCCTTTGATAGTCTGTGAAATGGACATTAGCGAGGTGTGGAGACTGCAGCATCACAAAGAGTAGGTGCAAATACTGTCCACTGTTGAGATTTATGAGGTATGTTCACAGTTTTGCATGCTATGTTTGGCCATTGTCAAATGACTTTGTGATTATCTGGTGGCTCAGTATTAAACATTGTGGGTTGAGGTCAGTAGGGGGAAGAGACAGGTGAGTGTCAGATGTCATACTCATCAGAATATACACGCTGCTGCAGTAGCTGCTGGTCTACCAGCTCTGAATGTTTGCAGGGGCAGACTGTGATGCATGTCCCTGTCACTTGACCTTTGGTCTCATTCCTTTATATATGGGTGTTATGTGGATCCCTTGTTTTAGGGTGTTATGAGGTATGGTATGTCTGTGGCAGGTAGCTTAACATACAGCTGCACATGTTGCAGTCTGCAGCTGCTGATTTCTGCCTAAGACTCATAATGGGGAGTGTGAGCACTTTGGAGGACAGCAAGCTGTATGTGTCACTGAGGGCGCAGTGTCAGCTCTGTCATTACAGCACACCCAGGGTGAGGGTACCCATAACAGTCCAGTCAAGGCATGTGGTTAAGGTACATCTTTTATGTAACAGTGCGAATCAGAAAGTAGTAGGTGAGATAGAGGTAGGCTATATGAATATGTGCAGTGTGTCCCTACCTACAGGCCTTTGACTTGCTAACATGGGTAGCAGTTAATTCAGTAGCAGCAACATGTTTTGGTGAAAATTGCATGACTCAGTCATTATTTGCTGTATTCACAACAATGTAACTGAAGTGCAACACACTACATTCAAATCCAGGACTGTGGGTGGCAAAATGTACTGCATGCCAGGCATTTAACAGACTGAGCTACTGAGGCACTGCTGCAGCAGATGTATTTGCAAAATATATGGGCATGCATATAGTCTGTGACACCAGAATTACATTAGCATGTGTTTCCTGATGGGTATGAGGTGTGACACTGAAACGTCTGTCATGGTCTTCTAACCTCAATCTTTAATGAATTCCCAGTAGTTCATCAGATACATATGTTTTTGTAAAAACCATGCCAAACCTAGGATGCACAATTGTGGACATTCTGCAACAATTTGTACAGTTGACAGCTATATCTGCTATCCCAGGCCTTACATACATCCATTATTAGTTATTTGGCTGTATACTGGTGCAGTGTCTGCATCACAGTCACAGTCAAAATGCCAATTTTCCCATTATATGTACTTGCAGTGTGTCAGTGGCAATCAGGATATGTTGGTAGAAAGACCTGCTTTAATTCAGAGCTGAGTGGCCGAGTGGAGTAATGCACTGTGTAGCTCTCCATTTCTTCTACAGCAACAGCTGTGCAGGTTGTACAAAATTTGGAATTTGGAGCTTCTCACCCCATAGAAAGGGGTTAGGGCAACATAACTATTTTGATTAATTCATGTAATAATTAATTGTGTCCAGTGGATGTGGGTGCAAAATGGAGAGGTATATATTGGGCTATATATTTTATTTTTTGTAGGACAGGTGCCACCCCCTCTTTTTTAAGGAGAGAATGGAATGTTGGGAAGGGATATAGTTACATGTGGGGATGTAAGCTGGGTAGGAGAGGTTGCACTTGCAGACAGACAAGACAGCATACAGGGGTGGTGTGTGACATATCAAGGGATAAACACCTTGGACGGGGAGGGTATTGTGGAATCAGAGATCCATGTGCCCCCAGATGGCAGTGGTATGACTGAGCTCCCCACCCATTGGCAATCAACACTGATCCTTCACTGCCCTGAAGATGGCTGTGCTGGAGGCCAGGGTCACCCTTCCCCTCAAGGTTGGCTAGTCTGCCCTCAATCCAGCACAGGCAGTTCTCATAACCACGATGCACTATTCTGTATACCATCACTGTTAGTTGATCCTGGGTAACAACCCCCCTTTCAACCCCACTCCCGGTGAGGACGGGCCCCTTCCCCTGAGGTGGTTCCACCCATAGGTGGTGCTGGGCCAGTGGAGGTGACAGCACCAGGTTAGGTCCCAGAAGTGTTGGGACCCAGTGCCATGGCCGGCTGAGGTAAGGTAGGTAGATTGCCAGGAACCAGCCTACCCAGTCGAACTGTGGTGTTGAGGTATTTCAATGTGTATAGGTTAGTAATGAACATAACATTTAACTAGTTATAACAGCATGCCAGAACATTGCAAATAACCCAGTAACATCACATTGCATAGTATATGGAACACAACAATAAGTGAGATAATAGTCAGTATAGTAACAGCACGCCAGTAACAGTTACTGCATAAGGCCAACAACATTGGTAATTCAACGTTATACTAGTATGCAACCACTGTATCACATAACAATAATAAAACACAAGGCCCAACATAACATTTAGAGAACATTCATTAATAGTGAACCATAACTGACGTATAACAATAATAAATTATGATGAAGATAAGGGAGAGAGAAATACTGTCCATTAGTACCAGTATAGGCTATATAGTTTGCAACAGTACTGTTAACTACTCCACAGGCCTGCCATTCCTTTATGTATAACAGTGCCCTATAGCTGCTGTAGCACATCCATACTTCTGAAGCTATCTGCATAGGACAGCATGGGCCAAGCTGTAACACCTACAGGTTCACAACTACAGAGGGCTATGACATGTCAGGTGGACCTATATGACTACCAAGGTGTACTGTGGACTGATGTAATGTGACTGTGCTATTCACATAATCATGTCAATGATAGATCTGTGACAGAGGGCTTAGTTGACAGTGATTATAGTCCATGACAGCGTGACACTTGAGAGACATGTATCGTGTACAGTACAGAGAGTAAACAACTATCATGCCATCCTTGGCAGGCATGGGGTTAGACTGTCATCAAATGTACATGGATACACCAGGTACACAGCCATTACCAAGATTATACATTTTATTTATTGTAATATCTTTTATTACTATTGTACTTGTTGCCTTTATTTTCTGACTTCTTATCACATTCCTGATCAATGCTGTTAACAGTCCTTTACTTCTGAACAAACAAATTATTAACCCATGCTAAGGGCTACTACACCCATTTACCTGTAATTCCTGAGGGGAGAAAATCTGTTAACAATACATAAATGACTCAGTAATATTTATTAGTACTTGTGACTGGATTGGAACCCTGGTCTGTGTGTGACAAAATGTACATCTGACACAGCATTTAACAAACTGAGATACTGAGTCACTGCTGTCTATTGACTGTATGATATTTGCCTAGAGCTTTACCTGGAAACAAAATATGACCTTGCAATATTATTATAGTTATATACAAGACTGCAGTGACAGTTGAACACACATGCATGAGATTCATGCATGACAGAGATACTAGGTAAACTGTCCATTAATACATAGAATGCAGGTGTACACAATAAACTCTTAGTGGGCGGAAATATTTTTGACATGTACAAACCATATCGGAGTACTGAATTGGCTACCTGACCCATATACAGTTGCACATAGTATATTTGCAGTCTACAGCTATTACAGTTTAATACTTGCCTGCAGCACCATACCTCAGAGCAGGAATGCATACAGCTGAAATGCAGTAGTTAACACAAGATAATCCTGATATACATAATAAACCTTGGGTGTTCCTGGTATTGCTTCAGATGTTAGTGCAGAATATTTTATAATACATATATCTTGTAGTACAGCTCTAAATCTACAGTTTAGCACAACACTCTTTCTTAGCTACCCTTGAGTCAGTTAGTGGTATTCTTTGTGTTGTTATTTCAGAGCAGATGTCATACTTGATTTCATGAACAACAGCCCTACTTACACACATATTGCACAACACAGCTTTATTAGGAGTACTTTCATTCAGTTATTGTCATATTTTCAAATCTTTATTAAATGACATTTGGGATTACGCAGGTGTTTAATACAGCTGTAATTCCACAATTATTGCAGTAAAATCTTTATGTCATTAACATTATCAGGTTTAATGCTTTAATCTTGATTTCACTATACTTTGCAGTAGACAGTTATTGCAGTACAGCCGTACGTCCACATTCATTGCATTACACAAACCTGTACAGTATGTACTTACTGGCAATGAGTGACTGAATTACTCTATCTTGTGCATTTGACTATAGATTACAAATTAATCTGCACTCACCACACTCACAGCACAACCTGGTCAGGCACCCTGCATGGACTGCTAGGTTGTGAGCTCTCTCATCTGCAGCTGTAGGGAGAGAAGCACACCATTGTGCATACCTGTCTATCACACATTCAGATTAGGTACTGGTCAAACAATGCTAACAGCATATACAAACTTGTGGGACATTCCCATCCCGAGCATCCTGGACCCAGGTGTCTAGAAGTCCACTCTTACACCACTTCAGGCCATTGAAATGGTGACAGACATGCTGAACTGTGCAGGGGATACCTGTTGCACTGGTGAGATTGCATGCCAACTGGTCCCAAGCCACTGACTTATGCTCTGATCCCTGGTACTGGCCCTGCAGCAGCCGGACATCATGGTATTTCACTAGGAGCCCAACCATGACCCTGGACTCCAGAATGCCCCACCGCTGCACCTGGAAGTGTACACCCTCTCCAACATCTGCCATAATTCCTGCATGGTTTAAACTCCAACAGGTTAAGCTATATTCCCATCTGTTACACTTAAATAAGCCTGTTTTCCTGCCCTTGCACATCACTGGGCCATTTTTAAAAATGCAGCATGTCTCTTGGCACCAAGCAAACTGGCTTAGCTGAGCTGAGCAGTGTTTAAACTGCCAATGCTTAGCAGTGTGCAAACCAGCTAAGCAGTACTAAAACACTCCTTGTTTAAGCAGTGCTTAACGAGGCTTAGCTGTGCTTAGCAGAGCTTAGCTGAGTGCAGCAAAGCAGGATTTAAAAATAATTGGCATAATTTGTATTTGGAATCTAAAGGCTTAATAATCTGTTTGTGTATTCAAACCCTGCACGTACTGCACATAAGGCTGTCACTCTAACCATTTGGTTATGTGCATGTGTAGAATTCTGCTCTACTTTTACATATACCACTCTACTACGTTTAAGCACCACTGATCACCACGCCGCACCACGCAAACCCACTGACCTATGCTTAAACTTGACCTTTGCATTCATAACTAAATGTATCCAGTTTCTATTTTTAGATGTCTGGCACATATCAATTGCTGCATGACACACCACACTGTACAAACATAAATGAAATAAATAAATTACATTTATTATATATGCATACATTGATATACTGCAGTTTCACAGTGCAGGGGATGTGTTACTCATCTCTGGACATAGTAACACACTCCCTACACTGATTCAATAACCATTTTACACTGGTCTCCCACAGTAATGTGCCTTCGCTAATATGCATGTAGTGCTACCAAGGGGGTACCATGTACATGGCCATGGTACTTTCCGTGTAGGTTTTACACTATGCCTACACAGACTTTATTAAATCGGGGGACCTGACTATGGCCCTGTTGACAAGAGTTTATTTAGTGACTCAAGAAACTGATGAAGTGGCAGGGAGGGATGGCCGTACTTCTCTACCTCTTAATGCAGGAAGTCTGGACAAAGCATAAAATAATGGAGGATATGGCTGAAAAATAGGAGCAGATTTTAAATATTGCTTTAATAAACTTAGAAAGTTGGTAGAATAACAGGATTTGTTTTACCATGCATTTTCTGAAGGATATGGAGTCTGAAACTCAAATGTATGACATTATTTAGTGACTTCAATCCTCAGTGATTTGCCAGAAAATCACAATTTTATCAGGAACAGTCCAAAAATATGAGGCAAAGATATGATCTGGACATTATGTAAAAATCTGGACATTCTGTGAAAATCTGTAGAGCTGAGAGGTAGGTATGTGGGCATGCCCATCCTGTGGGGAGAGCAATCATTGGTGATGTTCCCTAGGAGCTCCCCTGATGGGGACTAGGGAAAGGGGAAAGTAAGAAAGGCATATAAATAAAAAAATAACACATAATGGAAAGCATAGATGTCAGAGCCCCCAGACCACCATTCAGATCCATGACTGGCCCCAGTAAAACAGGAGCAAATCTATGAAGTAGGAGGATGGGTGGTAGAAACAGGGTGGACATGGGCCACTGGGCGTCAAGCCAGAAAAAATGAGGTCTGAGGGGACCAAAAAAAGTGAAAAACAGAGTATGAGTTTCAAACTTTAAAATATTTCCTTTATTCAGAGTACCTCTCCCCACTCAAACAGATTCACTCATGTTAAGACAAAATTATAGCAGTATATCATTATATGGGTCCACTTCAGATGGTCAGACTTTTAAAAGCTCAACTTTCATATGACCAAGACCATATGATTGAACTTTTAAAAGCTCGGCCGATCTGAATGGGGATCTCTATAGAGCACAGAACGAGAAGATTTCCCTTTACTGAAATGTAGTGCAATCTCAGAGTTGGTATATTTAAATAGCAGGGGGTGTAGGGTGCAGGGGTGCTTGCCCCCCTGTTAGCACTATTTATTTTTTTTTGTTTATTTCTTTTTTTTTCACATTTTCGAACATTCAAATGTTCGATCTTATGGTCTCGACCATATGAAAGTCAAACATTTGGATGTTTGAGTATGTGAAGTAGACCTTATTATTTACATATTACATTGTGTGAATAGCTGAAACTTATGCAATAATTAATTTCCTTACTATAAAGGTTCATAGTTAAGTACTAGGCTAGCTGTCCTTTTGGGCCATTTTAAGCCTAGCCAGTTTTTCTCAAAGGTGAAAATCAGACTCTGTACCTTGTGTTTGTGAGGAAAACACCTTAACCATTATGGCAACCCCCATCCCTGGGTCCAATATTCATAACTGGCACAATACATTCAGGTCACGCATGTTCCATTTCCTTTACTGCCTATCCCGCTATCTGTCTGGCAACATTGCAGTGTGTCAGTAATATTTTGATTCTTCAAATCCAATTTTATACTACAGATAATAAACACAGGTCATACATTCTTGCATCTTTCCCCATGTTTCTGCAATTCAGCATGTCTCAGCAGTTCAAAATGCAACCACATTATTCCCTTATATTACCTACTTCTCATAGCCACTGCTGCTGCAGTTGTATGCATTTTATTTGTATCCTTTCCTGGCTATATTTCACTTTTATTATATAATAAATTACTGTCACCTGTCTACATTTAAATTAATATTACTAATATAATATAAATGTTTATGGCTCACTGTTTCTGGCAGCCAGTTTCAACTCTTTGCCATTGCAGTATGTCCTAAGCAATATATTTTTCAATTAATATTTTCAATTGTATATAAAAGTCATGAATTATTAAATTCATAAATATGTTTACATTATAAAAACTGTGATAGTGTTCAGCTTATGTGTCTTTCTCATATTGTAAGCATTTGCATTTATTTTATTAATTGATGGGAATGTGAAACAGTGATATCAAAATAGCATATAATACTAAAGCAATGAGCAATGCAGTACAAAGTCAATATGTTTATAAAGCCATAACTACTAATAGCAGCACATTCATTATTAAAACAGGTGCTCAAAGTTCTAGCATGTAGATAATTTACAGTATTTGCTTCAGTGTAATTGTTTTGTGTTAGAAAATATTGTTTTGTGCTGTTTCTATATACGTTACTATATCATTCCACGAACAGTTTTAAATAATTCATTGATTTATTCATTATTTTTATCTTGAATGGTTATGAAGAAGTTTTTCAACCATCTTCCAAGCTGAAGGAATTATATATATAATTAAATAGAAAAGTACAAGGAAGCAATGAGATCATTTATTTATTATTTACTTATTTGTTGACATTTGTTTACTTTGAAAGTCTGACTGGGTGAGATGCCACATGTTTTTCACATTTTCAGCAGAGGCCAGGAGAGGAAAGCTTCATAGCAGAATATATTTTAAGCATTTTAAAAACAAATTAAGGCAGCTAGAATAAAAGTTGATTGAGAGACCTATTAACATACATTGTTAGTTGAAAAACCTGCAATAGTGCAAGATTATCAATTATACAAAAAAAGTTTTTGATGCAGACCTTCCTTAGGATTATGTAAAATAAAGTGTCAGAGAAAGACAGTTTTACATATACAGAGAATGTTATTTATTTTATTACAATGAACATACATAATTTATAAAGCATTTAGTATGATCATAACTGCATTAGTACAGTATGTATGAGTTTTCACAGGTAATTGACAGCATTCATTTGTCAAGGATATAGTACACAATTGTGGATTATGTGCTGATCTTAAGGTTAGGTATTGTGATGAGTGGAGAGGGATGTGGCAAGTTATACAAGGAGGAGGCGTTAGTGATGGGGAGGAGTGAATTAGTAATGGGTGTTTCTTATGGAAGATGAGCACAAGCAGAGACAGCTTTTGACTAGGTTGTTTTTACAGGTGCTTTTGAAGGAGTAGAGGCAGGAAATCGACTTAAACAATTTAGGTATAGAGTTCTAGGCTTTGAAAACATGACAGGAATATAGGCTTTTTCATCTTGTGAATTCCTTGCTTTATGGATTGAGAGCTGTTTTTGGTTGTTGGATCATGGTGTGCTGTTTGGGGTGTGGTAGGTGTAAATCAGTGTGCATATCTGTTTAAGAAACCTCCTGTGAGCATGTACTAGGTGTATTGATTACTGAGCACGTGCAAGGACAGAGTGCCATTTTGTGGTTTGTTGAGATATAAACATAGGTTCATAGGTTCATACTAGGCTATCTGCCCTAGGGCATTTATAAGCCTAGCCAGAGTGTGTTGGGCTTTCGCCACCCATTTTAAATTAATTTTGCTATGCCCTTTTTCGAGGTTAGTATACTGTGCCTCTGTCTAACAGTGACAAAGAAGTGATACCCGGGGTAAACCTACGATCTCCCATCCACTCATCAAGATTCCTAACCTGGACTGGGATTTTATTCCAGAGTGAAGGGAGCCTCTGGGTTATGAATCTGTCCATCCAGCATGTCCTATTTATTTCAGTGCTGAGGTTCAAGTCTCTTGAGCGCATAGCTCGATGGGATTTGAATTTTCTGAGGTGCAGCATGTCCATTAATTCCGGGTTGGACATGGTTTTATACGTCAGGCACAGATCGTCTCTGAGCAGGCGGTATGCCACTGAGTAGAGCTGGAGTATCTTTAACCGGGCAGCATATGGCATCTGTTTGAGCCCTTTGATCCTCTTGGTGAGGTACTTTTGGGCTCTTTCCAGTTGCTGCAGGTGTCTGGTAAGGTACATCCCAAAAGGGGCATTGTACTCAATTATGGGCCTGATGAGGGATGAGTAAAGAGGCACGATGACCTCCCCTGATCTAGATGTGAATCCCTTCATGATTAGGTGGGCTAAATAAAATGTTTTTCTAACCACTTTGGCCACGTGGTTGTCAAATGAGAGATTGCTATCAACTTGGGTCCCCAGGTCCCTAATTACTTCTTCTGTACTTAATGGATTACCACCTATGTGGTAATTTGTGGGCACTTTGTTTTTGCCAAAGGGGATGACTATACACTTTTTGGCGTTTAGCTTGAGGCCATGGCTCTGGCACCAGTTGTCTGTTTCTATGAGGCCCTTTTGGAGGATGCTTGTGTCGGCTGGAGAGTCGATTATGGCGCCCAGTTTGCAGTCATCTGCGAACTTGGTCAGCCACAGTCCTTCCGTGTTGGCTTGTACCTCCGAGAAATATATACAGAATAAGACAGGTCCCAGGACTGAGCCTTGTGGGACACCACTTGTAACTGGTTTGGAGTCTGACATGGCTCCAGCAATTCTAACCATGTGTATTCTGTCCTTGAGCCAGTTTGCAACCCATCTAGTGTCATAAGGGTTTATATTTAAGCTGGTGAGCTTATCTATAATGCTCGAGTGGGGTATTGTATCGAAGGCTTTTGCGAGGTCCAGGTAGGCTGTGTGGACCACCTTCCCCTCGTCAATGGCCTTGGTGACTGTTTCAAAGAAATCGACCAGGTTTAAGAGGCAGGATCTGCCCTTAACAAAGCCGCACTGGGTAGGATCCAGTGTCTGTAGGTCCCCAATATCTTTATTTATGAGGTCCATGATGATCCTTTCCATAGCTTTGCAGATCAAGCTAGTCAGGCTTATGGAGTGATAGTTTCCAGGATCCGTTGAGGCACCACCTTTGTGGGGAGGGACCACTGTTGCTGTACGCCATTCTTTGGGTACATATCCTGTAGTAAGGCTGAGAATGAACAGTAGTTTTATGTTTGGGTTTAGCTCTTCTTGGAGTTCATGTAGGACACAGCCCGGGACACTGTCTGGTCCCATTGATGCTGTGTTTTTTGCTTTGGAGAGGGCAGCTCTTACCTGAGCATCTGAGATGTCAGGGGGGCAGCACTCTGCTGGGATAGATATTTGAACTTTTGGTGGGGAGGGGGGGGGAGTTTGCGCTGAACCTGTCAGCTAGGATGTTGGCAATGTCTGTGGGTTCGGTGTATTTTTTTGTCATTTTGGACTAATTCTGAGCATATCTGGGAATTCCCACTCAGGTTCCTAACATAACTATTTTATTTATTTATTTTATTTTATTTTATTTTACATTTGTTGACCGGGCTAGTCTAACTGGATATATGTCCATTTCCAGTAGAGGCCCGGGGAGAAAAGCTCCACGTATTTGTACAGAGTAAATAGATGCTAAAATAATAGAAGTTATACAGTGTTGTCAAAAAAATCAAAAAATTATAAGATAATACAAAAGTTTTAACAAATACTGTAGAATAGTAATCCAGTTCTTTAAGGTACAGAGATAACTTTTACTTATATACATATATACATAAAAGTTGTGTACTATAGGATATGTTGTTAATTTGTAATAGGTGGTAAATGAAGGAAAGGTGAGAAGAGTGAGTGGGGGGCGGGGGGGAATTAATCAGGGTTAGTACAGGTGCATAGCCAGTGATTATTGAGATATGGTTGTTTTTTAAAAAGAAAAAGAGAAGTCTGAGCTGTGATATCGGAAGGAAGTTGATTCCATAGTTTTCCTACAGAGTTGGAGAATAAGGAGTCACCTGCTGAGCTGTTGGATTTAGTAGTATTAATCAGCAGTTTGTTTGAGGAACGTAGATTTTTGAGATTGTTATAAGGTGTGATGAGGCTAGAGAGTATAGGAGTGTTGCTAGGTTGATACAGGGTCTTATGAGCTATTGTAAGCTGGAGAAATTGAAGTTGGCTAAGGAATTCTTGCCAGTTTAATTTTTTTAAGATTAAGGCAGTGATGGGTTCTGAAAGGAGAGCCTGTAGCAAATCTAGCAATATTATTATAGGAAGTTGTTAGTTTCTTGAGGTTGTTTTTTGAGATATTAGTATAAATGGGAGTGGCGTAGAGCAGAGTGGATAAAAGGTGAGTTCTAGCTATAGCAGACCTGGCTACTGGAGTAAAAAAGGGTTTGATTCTGTAAAGGGATCCCATTTTCTTATTAATTAATTTTATTGTAGTGTTTATGTGTATATCAAAGTTTAGATTGTTGTCAATTGTTGTTCCTAGCAGTTTAGTGGTAGGTTCAGGTGAGATAAGGGTACCATTATTAGAAGTGAGATTGAAATGTAAAGAGATGGACTTTTTGGTTGGGCTGAAAAGTAGCAATTTAGTTTTTTTGGGATTTAGAAGGAGGCAGCGGTGGGAGAACCATTGTTCTACAGTGCTGAAGGCTTTTTGGGTAAGGGACTGAAGTTCGGTTGGTGAGGTAGCTGAGCAGATTAAGGTAGAGTCATCTGCATACTGAATGCAGGTGGAGTATGGAATAGCAGATTGCAGGTCGTTAATGAAGATAGAAAATAAGAGTGGGCCTAAAATAGAGCCTTGTGGGACACCGAGGGAGATTGGGAGGTGATTAGATAGTTCATTGTGCCAGAGTACAGCCTGCTGACGGCTATCAAGGTAAGATGTAAACCAGTTCAAAGATAGAGAATCAAGTGAAAGAGACTTAAGTGTATGCAGGAGAAGTTGGTGGTTAACCATGTCAAAAGCTTTGGATAGGTCAATGAAGACAGCCTATGAAAGACAGTTGTTGTCGCGGTTGTTGTTGATGTAGTTTGAAAATGATAGCAGGGCAGTGGTGGTACTATGGAAAGGTCTAAAGCCATGTTGGCAGTTAGCAAGTAGGTTATTTTGGAGAAGGTGGTTGAGAATTTGTTTGTGGATGCATTTCTCCATAATTTTGGCTATAGGGGATAATAATGCTATGGGACAATAGTTGGAGAAGTCATTGGAGTTTCCCCCTTTATGTAGTGGGATGATATGAGAGATTTTCCAGATTAATGGGACATCTCCTTCGTTTATAGATCTATTTATCAGAATGGAAATAGGGTAGGCAATGGCCTTAGCTCCTTTTTGCAAGAATTCTGCTGGGAGTTTGTCTGCTGATGGGGAGGTAGGTTTTAACTTTTGGAGAAGGGAGGAAATGTATGAGGTAGACACAGGTTGGGGGTGGAATTGAGGGAGTGGATTAGCAGAAGAAGTGGGTAGGTTAGATATATCAGGTGATAGGTGGCTAGCTAGAGTTTGGATGGTATCTGTGAAGAAAGAATTGAAGGAATTTGCAGTTTGTATCGGATTTTTGGGGTTAGAACCCTGAGGATTGGGTGTAATCAATTGACCTGGGTAGAGAAGATTATTAATACTAGTCCAGCATTTTTTTGGTTGTCTGAGAGAGGTTTGCTGTAGTTGGAGATAATAATTCTTTTTATCTAGCAGGATGGCTCTTTTTGTGCTGTTTCTATGTTCTCTAAAGGTTTGATGGTATATTAGATTCTTAGTAGTACGCCATTTTGTCCAGTATTTATTTTGTCCAGTATTTATTTCTAACTATTTTATAACTAAAGAAAGCCTTGTGATTATCCTTAGTGTCCTGTGCAATTTTTCTTTCGAAGCTGGCCTTAGATGATTTTATGAGTACCCGTAGTTTTTTGCTATTACTGATCAGAGATGCCTTCCCTTTTTGGGAATTTGCAGTTTGTATCGGATTTTTGGGGTTAGAACCCTGAGGATTGGGTGTAATCAATTGACCTGGGTAGAGAAGTTTATTAATACTAGTCCAGAATTTTTTTGGTTGTCTGAGAGAGGTTTGCTGTAGTTGGAGATAATAATTCTTTTTATCTAGCAGGATGGCTCTTTTTGTGCTGTTTCTATGTTCTCTAAAGGTTTGATGGTCTATTAGATTCTTAGTAGTACACCATTTTGTCCAGTATTTATTTTGTCCAGTATTTATTTCTAACTATTTTATAACTAAAGAAAGCCTTGTGATTATCCTTAGTCTCCTGTGCAATTTCTCTCTCGAAGCTGGCCTTAGATGATTTTATGAGTGCCCGTAGTTTTTTGCTAATACTGATCAGAGATGCCTTCCCTTTTTGGGATTTTGCTCTATCATGTAGTAGCTTCCTCCTTCTATTGTATAGTTTGTTTATGGCTGAGGTCCACCAGACAGGACGTCTGCCTTTGCAGGATTGGGTCTTGGTTTTATTTGGGATTGCATGATCCATGCATTCCTGAAGGTGTTCATAGAATGCGTTTATAAAGGATTCTGGGGTCTGGGCCATATTTTCCACAGACCCAGGGCTTTGAAGGATTCCACCTCGGTTTTGAGGAGTGTGAAATTTGCTTTAGAGAAGTTTTTCACTGTGGTTTTCTGGGCAGGGGGTGGGGTCGGGATGTGAATATCCAGTGAGATTAGTTTATGGTCTGATCTTACCAGTGAGGGATACACTTCTGGTCTGGAGCATAGAGTCCCCATGTTGGTGATGATCAGGTCCAGTATGTTTTTCCCTCTTGTGGGAGTGGTAACAAGTTGTTCCATAGCATTTGAGTTTATAAATTCTAGGAACCTTTGGGCTAGGGTGTTGGAGCTAGAGTAATGCTCCCAGTTTATGTTTGGGTAGTTGAAGTCACCCAATATAATGGTGTTTGGAGAGACCTTCATATTTTCCAGTGTTCTCAGGAAAGCTGAGTGGGTTTCCTGGGCTTGGGAGGGTGGCCTGTAGCAGGCTATAAACTGGAAGGCAGTTTTACCCACCGTTAGTTGCACATGGATAGTCTCTGATGCTTCGTGCTGTGCCACCAACCTGGAGGTGTGGGTATCTTTGACGAATATTGATACTCCCCCTCCTTTTGTGGTTCGGTCCAAGTTTTGGGGCCGAAACGCATGGTATGAGGTATAACCTGATAGTGCTGGGGTGCTCTCGGGAGCCTTGAACCAGGTTTCTGTTACTGCACAGATATCAATGTTCTCCATGCTAAGGAGAGTTTCGAGTGCATGCATCTTGAGGTTTAGACTTCTGGCGTTGAGTAGCATTACTCTTAGTTTCTTATCCCTTGTGATACCTATGGAGGTGGGTTTGTCTTTTGAGCCTTGCCTAAAAAAGGCACTATGGGGGTAGCAAGAGCCTTTGCCAATATCCGAAAGCCCAGGGGTGACAGGTGCAAGCTGTCCCTAGCGAAGCATCGTGGCTTGTCGAGCATGTCATCCCAGGCTGACAGGCATTGGATCCCCTTTGAATGACACCAATACTTAAGCCAATTGTTGAAATTGATCATCTTGTCTTCATATTGTGGCATCATTCTTGGTGAGGGTAAGATGCTACTCATGCTAGGATGCTACTCAAGGTCAGGGTCATACCGGCCTGGGCTACATGCTCAGAGAGCTCCTCTATGTCTCTTTTCATGTAGTCCAGGGAGGTACATCTCAGGTCATTCACACCAGCATGGACAATGACTGAGTCATATTTGTACTTGCCTTGGAGTGACCTGAGTGCTTGTGTTATGTGGCGGATCCTAGCGCCCAACAGGCAGCTCACCGTAACCTTCTTCTTGTTCAGCCTGGTGAGCGGGACATCAGTGTGCCTGACGATAGAGTCACCTATTACAAGTGTATCAGGTGTGTTGTTTAGCCTTAAGGGCTGTGACTGTTCGGCACACTGGCTTTGTGAGCTATTTGTTGCACGTGTTTTGTTTTGGGGTAGCGGTTGCTTGGGTGTCTGCTTTGGCGGTCTCTGCTGCTTAGGCAGATTTTTATTTAGAGCCTCCGAGTATGTTTTTGTGTGTTTATGTGTTTGGTTTGCTGTCGTGGTAGGTCTATGTGAGACTGGAATTGTAGTGAGTGTGGTTTCCTTCTCCTCCTGACTGGCTATGCCAGTACTGAGTTGAGAGAGCTTAGCCTCCAGTTTGCATGTGTGTAAGCTCTATCTGCTAATAAGTTTGTTTATATTTAGTGATGCAGTTTCCATCCTGATGTGTTACTATGTGATAAAGCATAGTTAATAAACTACCCTGCCTGCTTGTCTTCCATGAATTAGGGACGAGCGACATTAGGTATGTATGTTGTTTTAGTGAAGGGCAGGTTGTAGGGGAGAGGGTCATTTTGAATGCAGTGAGTAGCTGTGTATATGTTAGTAGGTGTGGGAGTTCTAACCAGTTTAAAGATCTGACTGCTAAGCTGTGATATGCTCTAAAAGGTGCAAGAGCTGCAAATGTAGCAATTTTATTGTAAACTGTATGAGTGTTTTTTATTTGTGATACTTGGAGATTTGTTAGGACTGAAGTGCCATAGGGGAGAGAAAGCAGAAGGTAAGTAGGGGCTAAAGTTATTTCAGTTGTGTTGGTAAGGATAAGCAGTAATAAGAGAAGGAAATCATACAATGAGATATCTGCCTGCAACAGCTGCAGAGGTAGTGCAAGCAAAAGCACAAAGAAGCAATGAGGGTGTCAGTAAAGAATATTTTAACATAACAGCTGAATGTGATAAATATCAGCAATGAGTGAAATCTGGTGAGCAGACAACATGATAGATGTCATTGTTGTCCATACATTGTAAGAACTGCACAAATGCATACCAAATAAAGGCAAGCTTAGTGAAGACTGCCCACACATTCCAGGAGTAGTAAAACAAAACAAAAAACTTCACAATTATGCAGCACAGGAGCTAAGGCTAGTGTTCAATGGGATGATTACAGATAACACATTTTGAAGAAAGAATACTAAGAAAAATGGTAAAGTCGAACCCTGCACAATCGCAGACTTGATGGCAGAATAGAGCTTACAGAGACAGGTAGAGAAGATGTTAAAAGTGACTTTAACAGGGAAGGCAACTAAACTTGCAGAATCATGGTAATAAGAAAACAGATTTGATCTAAATAAGAATTATGGATACCCTAATTTATGAGTGTAGGCTAAAGTATTCCAGGTGGCAGGAGTGAGACTGAGTTTTTTTTTTTGCAAGTTTTGATACTGTGAGTATGAATACACATCTGAGTAAGTCTGGAGGACCCACAGAGTATGGCCTGAGGTGGTAGGAGTAGGATGTGTTGTAGGACAGAACACTGAAGTAATGAAGCCCTTTCAGTGACATGAAAGGTGTTGGAAGTCAATGTGTTAGTGTGTCTAACAATGAGATAAAACAGCAGAGAAAGATTCATTGGAGGGAAAGGATGTTTTGGGGAATATTTGATGGCTATTAATGATACAAACATATTCTAATTTAGGTATTAATACATTTTTTGCAATGGAAGCTTTAGCATTCAGAGTTAGTAACTTGATTAGTGCAGAGGCTTGATTACGTTGTGAAATTACTTTGGATGGTGTAATTCAGACATAATGATGGAAGCTTAAGAGGCAGTCCATATTTATATTGAGATAGTTGTAATTATCAATTTCTGTGATGGCGTTACCCCAACAATCACTGGACAATAAAAGACACAGCAGAAGAAAATTTGGGATCTGTAGGTCAGAACTAGGGAATAGGGCACAGTTTTTAAAGCATCTTCTTGTGAATTTAAATAGCTTGATATACAAGAAGTTGAGGTGTGTAGTGTTTTGTGACAATGTTTAAAAACATTGTAAAAATGTAACTACACTGACCATGAAGAGATAGCGCAGTCCACTTGGGTAGTACCACATTGTTTTGTGTTTTATGTTTTAAAAGTAGTACTTACAGGGAGAGGGTCTCTGTCACATAAGAGTATGATTGCATTGTTCTGCAATTATGTGAATGATAAAAATCTTAGTATTATATTTCTGTGTACTGTTTGCACATCCTTACTCTTGAAAAAAGTGACACTGTTTTCTATGTCTGTGTGAATATGTTGTATTAGGAAACAGCTGAGAGTGAATCACTGCAATGCTTTTTTCAGTGTACAGTATTATGGTGAGTACCACACTAGCATCTATGGTAAAATAATGCATAATATATGGTTGATACCGCTGATCCAAATAATGTACCAATTTACTGTATATGTAGCATCATAATCTCATGTTAGATAAACTTTTTTTAAGGAAGCTATAGCTCATTCCCATTTCAAGAATTTTATTATGCTATTTGAAAAATCTCTGCTTGCTTCTGTTTTTGGCAAACGCACAATAACATGCTTGTATTAAGTAAATGTTCTAACAAACATCATCAGTTAAGTTCAGATTTGCGATGCTATCAGTGTAATAGTGCTCTGACATCCATCAGTGCAGTACCCGAATGCATATATGAATAGATGTGTGCTGTTGCTGTTTGGTAATTTTATTAAAGTAATAAACATATATATGGAAATTACAGCAGTCAGGTTATTTATGAGTCTGTTTATTGCAAGTGGTCTGATATGATCAGTGTTTCGGAAGGTAACATTGCTACACTTACATATTTTCTTCTGTAATGTTTAGATTACTGTCCTATAAGGAATTCATGTTTGGAAATGTTATGAGGGTCAGTGTATAGGTGGATGTGTATTGAATCTTTAAAGTTTTATATTATTCACATGTACGATAAATAGTTCACAAAAATAATGTAATATTCCACAAAATCTTATGCCATATTTTACAACTGAAAGTTTATCTGAGTAGAGATTTTGTACATTTCCAAAAGGCAAGATTGCAAGTCAGCAGTGGATTACAGCTGCATCAAAGGAAAGCTTCTGTCAGAACAGAACCATCTTTTCTTGGATCATACTTTAGCGATAATCAATTTTATATGCGCTCATATTTGCTTGAAAAAGTATTCCATTCATGTCAGATAATCCCAAGTATGTTGTTCCACTATTGTAATTATACACACGTGTGTGTGTGTGTGTGTGTGTGTGTGTGTGTGTGTGTGTGTGTGTGTGTGTGTGTGTGCCTGGAAGATCTGCACTGCTACAAGAAGACAAACATATGATGAAGGCATATATAATTTTTTCTTGCTGAAGAAATATTGTTTAAAACATGGTCTAAAGCTTAACTTAGTTATATATGCTGTTGATTCCTCTCCATTAAGTCACAAAGGCATGATTTCTGCAGTCACACCTGACAGCTGTTTTCATAGCTGAATGTTAGCACAGCAGTGTTCAGATGAAGCCAATAACTCATTTCCAAGATGACACACGTCTACTTCAGTAAAGCGTGAGGAACTGTTAGTAACAAACGTGTATATGCTAAATGTAGTCACAAGCAGGAAAAGCTGTAGCAGGTGTGCAATGTGCAGATTGAGGATCTTATTGCTTCTGTATGATGATAATCTGAATTTTTGAGTATTTCTTATTAATAATGATACATTTTATGTGGCAGTAGCAAAATTAACTTTTTGCATTTTGATATGAAATCATGCTTCTGCCAAATGCAAAGATCTTAACTACAAAATGAAACATTTTATATTTAGATTTAATGTGAGCAATTGTTTATGCTATTTTCAAGACACAGTTTTTTTTCTCATGAGCTGATCCAAATGGATACAGATTCCAACCTTCTGCTTAGTTGTATTCTCAGAGTACATCTCTGCCAACACTCTGTGAGATGAGCTGGACTAGAGACTATTCAATATCCTAAAGTCAAGTTATCTAACTGGGAAAGATAACTTAAGTGATTAAATGATAGTATATAAAAACAATAATGCAAACACATTTAATGTTTCCTTAATTGAAGATGGGTTAGGGTATTCATTTGTAGACTACTTTTATAGAATTTCAGTTTTGAACATGTAGCAAACTGTGCATTTGGTTCTGCGGATGTCCCAGGAAGGGACAAAGACACTTAACCTTTACTTTTACTCAATGAAAAACATTTTTTACAGTTAGTAAGCTTTGCCAGATTGCTATAAATACTTTAAATCAATAAAAAACATTTTATATTGTTAGTAAGCCTTGTTAGATTGGTATTCATACAGACTTTGTGGTTAACTATGCATTTGTGACAAGAGGTTGCTACACAAAGGCAAATCCCCTTTTATCTGAGGCACATGGCCTTGGAGATCTTTATTACAGGTATGGTGTATAGGGTCAGACATGGGGAATATGAAAGCTTTATGTTATCACAGACATGATTCTGAGTTTACTAAGTATCCCATTTTGAGTTTTTTCCATTTGTAACAGAACTTGCACAATCTATCTTCACACTAATGACATGCATTCAGACTGTAAAGAAGGACCATTTTCTGAAGTACCGTATATTCTTCTCAACTCTCTCTGAATCATCTCTTGTACCATAACATTGTGGACAAATTAGAGACTGTGTTATGAGTGTGCCATTTTTTTTAATTTTTTTTTTATTTATTTATATTTGTTTACTGGGATAGTGCACTGATCTCAATGGACCATCTGCAGGCATAGCCCCAGTATTAAAATACTCTTAAAAAAATTAATGTATGTGTATAGTTTACAGTCTCAAAAGATATGTTGGTCCAAACAAGTGATTTTTTTTCAGTCAGAAGGATAAAACAAAGATGGTGTAAAATCTTTAATAGTCATACAGTCAGCAGTTCTAGTGCACACTGTAAACTGTAATATTTTTTGTTTATTTATACATGTTAGAACATAGTAAGTAAAAGCAAATGAGTATGTTGTCTATTTCTGCTTGAGCCCCAGATGAAGGATTTGTTTGATGTGTAAATATACCAAAAACATTTGTGATATATGATCAAATTTATATTGGCCAGGGACTGCACTGGTTTGTTTGTCTTTTGGCTTTTCCCGGTTAGGGGTCGCCACAGCGGAACTCCGGTCCGCTAATGATTCGTAGTTGATTTTTACATGCCGAGTTACCAGCCCTGACACACGACCTTCAACGAAGGCATGCCCATTCATGCATGTCTCCACACAGATGACAATCTAAAAAAAGTATGCCTTATATATGTATATATAATTCATATGTGATTACTAGGTTAATGACCCAGGGCCCTTTTTAAGCCTAGCCATGCTTCCCAAGGTGAGAGTCAAACCCTGTATCTTGCATCTGTGATTTAAACAGTATAACAATTACACTAACCCCGAACCCCCCTCCATCATCTCTTTCCTGACTCAACCACTAGAATTGATTGTTTGCAATTTTCTGTGAAAGCTCAGACACTTGTATAATGACTTGTGATGAATCATGTAGCAGGACTCCATGCTGCTTACCCAGGGATAGTACCAGACGGTGTAATGATCCCTACACTAGGTAATTTGTCATCATCTTGCTTCTTGTTTTTTTTTTGTTTTTTTTTTGGGGGGGGGTGGACGCCACATCACATCACTATTAGGCTTCCTCTTAGCTACCCTTTGGACCTATTTGTTTTTCAGCAAGGTAAGAGACTAGACTATACATTTTCCATCAGGGTGTGGAGCAGAACCCTTTGGGGCAAACGCTTTTCAGTCTATTGAGTCCCCTTAATGGCAATAGTAGAAAGCTGAGAAGGAGTTAGTCTTATGCTGTGTACTGGAGCTTTTTTGTTTAATGTTCCTGTCTCTTTCCCATGTTAGATGTGACTTCTATAATTGTTGCTCCAGAAGGCACCTTCATGTATCCATATATGTCAAGTTATCTGATTTATGTGGTTTACACCACAAAGTATGGTCATTGGTCAGGACCACTTTGCTGCAAACCATGCACTTCAAACTTCTGTAGGTATCAGCATTGCAGCAGACCAGTTAACCTTCCTCCACCCTGGAAGGGTCAGTTGGAACTGGGAACAAACTTCTAGCACCCCCACCTGTCTCCCCATCTGTTCAGCTGCTAGTCAAATACAATCTGTCTGGGGCATAGTCAGGGCTTTATCCATGTATGTCCTGAAGCTGATGACCAATCATTTTGCTACATGTTTGACCCCCATCACCTAGATCCTTCTTGTTGTCCTCTGCATAGCCATCTGACAAGATTCTGTATCAGCCAAGTAGTAGTGTGTTTCATATTATGCTGAGGGATGTTTCTACAGTGTTTGCAGCTTTTTCTAATCCTTTCATCCCACCAAATTTCTGCTTATTTATTTATTTTTTTAGAAAATATTAAGGAGGCATTAGAAAGCATCTTACTGTTGCCTTACATGGACTTATTCCCTTTTTGCAGAGGTTCTCCTGGGTGTTTCCTCCATGTTATATAGACCTAGGGTCTTCTTCAGATTTTGTATCACCTTTTTTTGTTTGCTCAAAGCTGTAGTGAGTTAGGCCTTCTGCCCATGCTCTGCTGTTTTCCAAAAACCTGCTGTGGGACTACAAAGATAAGTGCTTATTTTCAACTGTTCTTTGCACTTCTAATTAACTGAAACAGTATTTGCTGCATATCTGTTTGAACTGTGCAACTGTTTTTTAGGGTTCGTGAAGTCAGTCCTTACCTCTATTCTGATCTTTGTCTCCTTTTTTGTTTCTCTGTCTGTCTGTTCTGTTCATTTTACTTGTTGCTGCACTTGAAGAACACTAGCATAGAGCTGAATCTAGTACTGTTTGTGACCTTTGGAACTTGTAGTACAGTTACTCTTTTGTCTAGCGAGGCCTAGCTGTTTCTTCATGGGAGGGTGTTTCAGTTTTGTCTGATCTGGCTAGAGTTATTGTTACAGTGCTCTTTTTCTTGATTGGATAATTTGACTGGTTCCTTTTCCTCTGTCTTAAATAGCCAGTGTTTAAACCAGTTTGTGCTTGTTTGCTCAAAGCTGCAGTGAGTTAAGCCTTCTGCCTTTGCTCTGCTGTTTTCCAAATAATTGCTGTGAGACTGCAAAAGATAAGTGCTTATTTTCAACCATTTTCCGCACTTCTGATTAAAACAATATTTGCTGCATATCTGTTTAAACTGTGCAACTGTTTTTTTACGCTTAGTAAATTCAGTCCTCATCTGATCTTGTATCTCCACACACCCACCCAACTGTTGTTGTTATATTAAAGCTTGGTGGCTTTTGAGTTGCCCTCCTCTACTATAAATTTGATACTGGACACTCCTCCCAGTCCCATTGCATTAGCTCATTCTACTGAGTACAGTGAGAGCAGTTGTGAAGGCCCACTCTTAACTTTGAATTATCCTCTGTCTCCTCACTTTCTACTTAAAAAAAAAAAAAATATATATATATATATATATATATATATATATATATATATATATATATATATATATATATTGTGCTTCTTCCTACTTCATTTTACTGCTTGTGCTTAGGTGTTCAACTGCATTGAGTTTGCCACATTTGTTACTGCTTGTCAGCCTGATTAAAATGAAGACAGTATTCTACTGAAATGCTAATTTATCACATGCACACTGTTTTAAAGCGATTTACTAATTAACTGCATTTCATTACTGTTTAACTGTATTTCATTATTTACTGCAATTCATTACTGTTTAACTGCATTTTACTGCATTTCATTTCTGTTTAACTATATTTATTTCATACTGTGACTTCTGTTTTTGTCTGTAAGTGGTTAATCTGTGCTTTTTAATGAGATTTATTGTGTTCTTAACCCTTACAATTGATGAGCATAGTCTGGATACAGATTAGCTATATCCAGAGCTGTTTGTTTTTTGCCTTCTGTGTTTCTGACAGCCATCTTGTGTTTTCCTTCTGCATTTCTGGCAGCCATCTTTTGTTGGGAGGGCCCTATCTCCTCTGCCCCAACCTTGACTCAAGTTGCCCACTCCAGCTATCTGGACCTCTTCAAATTTGTCAAGATTCAACCATGCACTCTGATCCTGGGTGACTTTAACTCTCCAACCATAGATAGGAAGAAGTACTCATGCCAAAATACAATTGCCCAGAGATTCCTTGATTTCATCAATGCAAATGCCTTGAAACAGATGGGTGATATCCCCACAAGAGGTGATAATATCTTGGACTTGGTACCAGCATAAGTAGCTACTGCAACATCCCTATAGTGTCATCCTCACTGGTAAGATACCGCCACAAAGTGGTCACTTTGGAAGTCACCATCTCCCCTGACCCCACAGGTTTATGTTAAAGAAAAAAAAACTTCTCCAAAGCTGATTACAGCCTCCTGATGGAATATATAAACAGCTTCACAGCCCCCCCCCCCCCCGCTAGGAACTGGCACATTTATCCAATCCTACACCAAAGTACTATAAGAACATTTATATAGCTGCATGGAATGATGAATACCCAACAGGACAAATTCCTCCTCAAGGAAGAGTAAATCTGCCTGGTGGACATCTGCAATAAATAAACTCTATAATAAACGGAAAATAAATTGCTGACCAGCATCAGGAAGCAGCAGGTGTGTAATTGGAAGCAATCTCTCCTTAGCCTAAACAAGCAAATAAGAGCACTAGTAAAATAATCCAAAGCAAACATTGAGTCCAAACTGGCCACATCTACTAAAGACAATCATATGTCTGCAATTTCAAAGGAAGCACACAGATCTGTTCAGAACTGATGGTCAATGACACCACATACACAAATGGCCTAGATATAGCTAACCTGCTGACAGACAGGCTCAGTGAATACTTCACCCCTCTGTACCCCCATAAGTAAATCAGGACATCCCAAGCACCTGCCCCATCCCCTTATCTCTAGGGAGCAAGCCATTACTGCCCTCTCAAAGGCAAAAAATACAGCCTACATGGGACCCAATAAAATCCCAGGCTGTATCCTACATGACCTCAAGCTGGAACTTTCAGCACCATTAGGCACTATATTCAACCAAAGCCTGAGTACTCAGGGCTGGTGTTAACATTTGGGGGCTCCCCAACAAATGCCAACTCGGGGGACCCTAGGCACTTCCAGTCTAAGTATCACCCTACCCTTGCCACCCCTCCTAAGTAACCTTTTAGTTCATGCTGCAAACATTTAGGAGTAGTGCACACAGACTGACCTGTAGCTACAATGCTCTTACATTACAACAGGCCTATGTACTAGACCAAGTTGGCCCTTCTCACAGAGGGACATTTACGGTTACTGTCATTTAGTTGCAGCAATTATACACTGCAGCAGCTCTATGTACAGGTCTGGACTTAGGTGAAATGGCACCCTAGGCCTACACACACACACACACACACACACACACACACACACACACACACACACACACACACACACACACACACACACACACACACACACACAAAACCTCCAGTTTTCTCCTCTGTTTACACCTATATTTGGCTCCCCACACCATGCACATTATTTTTTTTTCTTACATGTCTCACATTTTGCCTTACTTTCCAGCTTTTTTAAGAAGTCATAACTTTCTATATGCTCTGAAGTGCATTTTAAAGTTTTTTTTCTTTTTACACTACCTTTTCATTCACTGATAGCTTGAAAAGAAATTATGATTAAGTAAAGAACTTCACTGTTGCTGTCATTCTTTAGCTTTCCCTTCATCCTTTTAGCACACTTTTCATGTCCAAGAAAGCACAGTAATAACCATTTAGGAAATAAATAAGCCAGGGCCAAAGAAGCCATAGGGTTATAGGTGCTCTGGGGTGCATTTTACAGCATTTCCCAGCCTTTTATTCCAATGGCAGGCTAAACAAAATTCATGAATAAGAAAAGACTTTCAGTCTTATTTTTTTTCTATCATGGAAGACATAAGCTATGCCCAAGGCTTAATGGTCAAAGATGACAAAATAGTATCTCACAATAAACCGACTAGACAATTGTTGTGAGGATACACAGGTCCTATATGGTAATACCTGCTGCATCCCTAACCCCCTCCCCCCAAAAAAGACAGTCACTGCCTATGCATCTATTTGGTGTTAGATTGGGATGAAAGCCAAGCTTCAAATTGTTGCAGTCATGTATTTCAAGTAACTGCTGATATGCACATACATAGTATGCCTCCTCACTCATCACTAGAGTTGCCATCTTTCTTTGTGGCTAAAACCGGACTAAGGTCACACCCCTCACATCACCCATAACTCCACCCTTTCCCAACCCCTCTGCTATCCCATGCCCCACCCATTTTGTGACATCAGCTGATGTGAGCTCCCTCTTTTTTTCTGTTCCGGATGCCTGCTTTCAGCTGATTTACAAATGTCCCTGCCAGCAGTGCTAAGCTAAACATCACCACACTCCACTGTCATTCTGATACAATGTTGTCTCTGGAAAGGTCTACTTTGCAACATGAAAATCATAAATACTTCACTGCGTCTTCCCATATTTGCTTATCAAAGTAGATGTTCATTATTTAAAGTTGCTGGACTATCCAATTGTGAGATCCTATTTTAACTGAAATTCCATAAAGAGCAGATATCATAAATTGCATTTAATTATATGCAAAACAATTGCAGAACAAACCGGGAAAAGCTGAAAGAAACAACAACTCAATAAAAAGCAGTCAATATACACCACATGTATGCACAAAAATGCGAAACACATGTATAAGATAAACAGATATACATAAAAAAAACAGTAGTAACACCGCTACTTTCTCTACCCACACTTTCAAAATGTTTTTCCAAGAACTTTCCTTACAAGCTACATTACTCTATAAAACACTTGTATGTCATATAAACAAACCATTCTTACAGTTTAGCTGATTAAGATTTCATTACCTCCATACCAATGCAATGCATACAGTACTAGCAACTATATTACCTCCATACTAATGCGTACAGTACTAGCAACTACTGATAATCGCAAAACACCTAAGGTCTAAACCGCTAATGTTTAAAGAAACAGAAACATAAATCGGACTTCTTATTAAAAGTATAATAAACTTAAATTTAGTAATATAGACATAAATACAGAGCACAACCACAAAATAACAGTACACTAAGGCACTGTACGAGTACATCCACTCATGCATGAATCGTGCCATCCCAAATAGAACCAAAATGCTCTCATCCAAAAAAAGGAAGCCAATCTGGTGGTCCCCTGCCATAAACAAACTTTACAACAAAAGGAAGAAACTTTTGCAGAAAAGAGGAAAATCCCAGGATGCAAAAAACTCCCTTACTAGCCTCAGTAAGAAACTGAGATGCCTCATAAAATCCTCCAAAGCTAGTTATGAAAATAAAATTGCCAAAGATTCCAAAGACAACCACAAGGCATTCTATAACTATGTCAAGAATCTAAATGGCAATGCTGAGATCTGCTCTGAGCTAAAACAGAATGGCATTAAATATACTGATCCGAAGGATATTGCCAATATCCTGGCAGATCGATTCAGTGCCAACTTCACCCCTCTCACCCCTAAATGGCCCATCTCAATACCGGAAGATTGCCAAATTCCAGTAATAACGGCCACACAGGTACAAAACGCACTCTCTAAAGCCAAGAATACAGCATCCATGGGACCAGATGACATCCCGGGCTGTGTACTACATGAACTACAATATGAACTGGCACCTCACCTAAGTGTCATGTTTAATCATAGCCTCACCTCAGGTTTCGTGCCCACTGAGTGGCGTAGAGCTACAGTTATCCCAATCTACAAGGGGGGATCCACCTTGTATCCCGGAAACTACCGTCCCATCAGTCTGACAAGCCTTATCTGCAAGGCCATGGAGCGTATTATCATGGAACTTATAAACAAAGACATTGGCAACCTTCAAACACTGGACCCCACCCAGTTTGGGTTTGTGAAGGGCCGATCTTGTCTCCTGAACCTGATTGACTTCTTTGAATCAGTCTCCAGAGCCATGGACAAGGGCAAGGTGGTCCACACAGCCTATCTAGACCTTGCCAAGGCCTTTGACACCATCCTCCACTCTGGAATCATAGATAAACTTACTAAGTTGGGTATTAATCCCTATGTCACCCAATGGGTTGCTAAATGGCTTACTGATAGAACCCACACTGTAAAAGTAGCCGACTCCAAATCCAGCTCCAGACAAGTGACAAGTGGAGTACCTCAGGGTTCAGTCCTGGGGCCGCTCTTGTTTGGCATCTACTTCTCTGAAGTACAGGTCAACACTAAGGGACTCTGGCTAACAAAGTTTGCAGATGACTGCAAACTGGGAGCCATTATTGAATCCCCAAATGATGTGGATACTCTACAAAAGGGCCTTACAGAAACAGATGCTTGGTGCCAGAGCCATGGGCTCAAGCTCAATGCCAAGAAATGTATTGTTATCCCCTTTGGGAAAAAACATGTATCCATGAATTACCATATAGGTGGCAGTACACTAAACACAGAAAATGTGATAAGAGACTTAGGAACACAGGTGGACAGTGGTCTCACCTTCGATAACCACATCGCCACAACAGTCAGGAAATCCTTCTATGTGGCACACCTCATCACGAAGGGCTTTTCATCCAGAAAAAAGGAGGTCATTGTCCCACTGTACTCATCCCTCATTAGACCCATTATAGAATACAACGCCCCATTTGGTATGTACCTCTCAAGACATCTGCAACAACTGGAAAGGCCTCAGAAATACCTCACTAAAAGAATCACAGGCCTAAAGCAGATGCCCTACACTGACCGCCTTAAAAACTCCAGCTATACTCTGTCGCATATCGTCTACTCAGAGGCAATCTCTGCTTAACATACAAGGCCATGTCAAACCCAGAGCTGTTGGACATGCTACACTTAAAGAAATCCCAATCCCTCAGAGCTACATGCTCCAGGGATCTAAACCTTGTCATCACAATAAACAAAACATGCTGGAGGGATAGGTTCCTGACCCAGAGACTCCCCAGACTCTGGAATAGATTGCCCATACATGTCAAGCAGAGTGCCTCTTTGGACCTCTTCAAGAGGAACCTTGACGTTTGGATGGGAGAAAGGAAATTCACCCCAGGGATCACGTCAGTCGCCCTGCTAGACAGGGGTCCAGGAAAGTAAATAATGTGGGAAGAAATAGCCAGGGAATTGTTATGGCTGGCTTGTATAGGCCCTAGGGCTGATAGCCTAGTACCAACCTATGAACCTATGAACCTATGAACCTATAATTCATTAACAGCCTAAAAGGTAATTATGCATTTCGTTATCAATACTCTACAACCTGGGATGTACTGATCATCAGAAACCAAACGTTTTTTTTTTTTCCTGATGTCAACACATAGCAGCAAAGTTCAGTGTTGCAACCAGTTTTAAAATATATAAATAATAATACCTTACCATAGAAACTCACCGCTCTCTTTGGCCAAAAAGACCAGCTTGAATTTCCACAGAGGATTCTAGAAATCACCTCTTGCTGATATGGTAAGATGACGGCGATGCACAGAACGAAAGCAGTGAACCGAACAGGGCCGGGGTCTGTTGCAGGCAGCAACTGCAGAATGGACAACTGGGAGTCGACTGGACTCAGGTGAAACTAAGTGGGTGGCCCTGGTGGTTTCCAGTACTGGTAATGGCACTTGCTGGTTACTAAGCCACAATACAACCCAAGCGGCTAAGCAGTGATCGTCAAGTATAGCACTACCTCTTCTCACAACCAACAGCCATCTCTCTGTAACTAAGGGGGGACTAAAGATAATTGAACTACAACAACCTAAAGTGCTGCACAGTCAGAAACCACACCCAGTAGCAAATCTGAGCGATGTGTAGATCCTACGATTTATGTGTTGGGAGGAAGCAAGCATGACATTGGTTATATGATGGGTGCTGCTACTGTGTGAGACTTTGTAATTTGTGTTAGTATTCTCTCAGTTGTTCACACTGTAGGTTGTGACCCAAATTGGCTACTGAAGGAATAAGTAGGGGATTGTAACCCGTGTTTTCGACGATATCATTTACTATTCTTTGTTTTCTCAGTATCATTACTTCAGCATTTAATTTCAATAACTTAGCAAAGTGGTGCAAAACCGGACTTCACGTGTCCAGTTTTGAATGAAATTGGTAACCGGACAATTTGTCAGAAAACCAGACAGTCCAGTCAAAAACTGGACAACTGGTAACCCTACTCTTCACCCCTAACCCCCAAAGGCAACCACTTGTATATGTGCCTGATATGTGATTGTGAGGAAAGTGAAAAAATAATGATGTCAGAAATGTTTGTTGCTCCTAGACAGTACACTGCCCCTACACAAGCTATAGTAACTTTCTCTGTACACCTCCGAGGTCTGTGAGAAAAATAAAAGAAACGATAACGGTGTCCTCAAAAAAACTCACAGGCCAGCACTCAAAGGCATAAGATGCCTGAAATTAAAAATATTTTAATAAAGCATGTATAGGCAAAGTCTGTTTTACCTATACATACTTTATTAAAATATTTTTATTTTCAGGCACCTTATGCCTTTAAGTGCTGGCCTGTGAGTTTTTTGGTGGACATTTGCATTTTTGGGGCCGTGCACTTGCCGTACTTGCAAGAGTCTTTCATTGTAATAGTGTCCTCAACCCAAACATAAGATATAATGACCTCCTGTGCACACTTCTAAGGATTGACTCTGAAGAAAATTATAGAAGCAATAACTACACAATCCCACCCCCACACATGTAACGTACAGTAGCTTTCTGTATACACACACCTTTGAAGGGCTGGTTTTAGAATGGGTATGTTTGACAGCAGAGGCCATTATCAGTTTTATCCTGACAGGGTCATGTCTCAGCCCTGTTCAGGTTAAACAGTGTAATCAGAAATTAATACATTTTTTTTATCCCCACTCTTCCCCAACCAGCAACAGCTTTTGTGAGGCCTCCACACAGTCAAGGATGATTAAGGGAGCCCCCCCTGTTTCCATTTAAACAGAATGGGGAGTTGGGGGCCACCAGACTCTAGAAGATCTAATTGTCTGAATGATCTGTGATATATTTTATGCCTTACGTTTGAAATATAATTACTTGTTAGCTGCATTTTTTACTGATACCCAGAAGAATAATGTATCTGTTCTGGCATTAATGAGTGTGTTCACAGGTAAAAATCAGATATGTTTACTCATGCATACACATACATACACACACACACACACACACACACACACACACACACACACACACACACACACACACACACACACACAAAAGCATAAGCCATAACAATAATAATTTTGCACTTATTTCAGCAAATAGCAATGCACTATACAACATTGGTACTGCCACACCAGATCAATGACTGCTGTTTAGCAGTTGTCAGACAGCAGCAGGGGTAAGTCACTTGCATTTACCTCACTGAAGAGCAATGTATACCTGTCACTGTCCCTAATTTCACAGACCTTCCCTGATTTTGCTCTGTTCCTCTTAAAAAGTTTGATTTGCCAGAAAATCATTCAGGATTACAGACAGTCAGTAAATCTGGAGATCAAAGTTTTATACTTATTATAGTCCAATTTGTGCATATCGATGCAAATGGTGTTATTCTATTAACTTTTTAAATGAATTAGAGTAATATTTAAAACATGTTCCTGATTTTGAGCCTTTATTTGGCTATTTCTGCATTGTGGTGAATTCTTCAGCAAGGAAGTTGAGAGTAATAGTATCTGGTGTTTTACCATATTTATACAACTCCATGAAAGAGAAAACCATCCATGAAGACTGGAAGCATCAGCTCTTCTTAAAATCTAAGGTTTGCACTGAGATCAGTCACTCTGGGCTGCTGATCTCTCTAGTGCTTACCTTCCTCATTTTTATTATCAGCTTTATCCTAAAAGGGTCATAACACAGCCCTGTTCAGGTTAAAGAGTATAATCTGGAAATTAATACATTTTTTCTCCTCATTTTTTCCCATACAGCAACAACTTTTGGGCAGCTCCCACACAGTCACAAGTATTGCTATTACCTGAAGATGGCTATGTTTTTAGTTTTAGTAGAGATAATTTCCACTAGCAGGGTTTAACTAAGCCAGAGGCATCATGTCAGTGGTAAAATATTTAATGGGATTGTGAACCCTGTAACTTGATAAAATGCTGTTACTATAACCAGGGATATCTTTGAATTTTAAAGGAGTTGCACATAACAGTTGTTGCCCACCTGGTTTATTAAGTATACACGATTGCTGTATTAGCTTTTGTTTGTTTGACAGACATGTTACAAAATATCAAGGCAACTTTTGTGGTTGGGGGCCCCCAGCAAATGCAGGGATTGCTGGTGCTTAATGCTGGCTATGTGAATACTGGCTTCATCCCAGCTGAGTGGAGGATAGCCACTGTCATCCCTTTGCACAAAAGTGTAGCATCCACCAATCCAGGAAATTATAGACCGGTCAGCCTAACTTGCCTGATCTGCAAGGCCATGGAGTGGATTATCATGGACCTTATTAACAAGGACATTGGCAACCTCCAAAAACTCAATCCCACACAGTTTGGTTTCATCAAGGGGAGGTCATGCCTGCTAAATTTGGTCAACTTCTTTGAGACAGGCACCAAACTCATAGACAAGGGGAGGATGGTGCATACCACCTACCTTGACCTGGCCAAAGCCTTCAATACCATTCCCCACTTGGATATAAAAGATAAACTCTCTCAACTAGGCATCGATCCATATGTTACTAGATGGGTAGCAAACTGACTCACTGCTAGAACCCACCTTGTCAAAATAGGGGAAGCCACCTCAAGCAGTAGACCCATAATAAATGGTGTACCACAGGGATTAGTCTTGGGGCCTCTGTTGCTTGGGATATACTTTTTTGAGATGCAGGCCAAAACCAGTGAGGTATGGCTGACAAAGTTTGCAGATGATTGCAAGCTGGGAGCTGTCATCAATTCCCCTAGTGATGTGGACATCCTACAAAAGGGTCTCACCCAAACAAATGCCAGGGACAAGGAGGTCATAACATCCCTGTATTCATCCCTTATAAGACCCATTATTGAGTACATGCAGCAGCTGGAGAGACCACAGAGGTTCCTCACCAGGAGAATCCAGGGCCTCCAACATCTATCCTACACAGATAGGCTAAAAGCCCTTTCCCTCTACTCAGTCTCATACAGACCCTCAGAGGTGACCTCTGTCTGGCATACAAAGCAATCTCAGACCCTGCCTTGATGGAACTACTGCATATCCTGAAGTCAAGCTCCACTTGAGTAACCTGCTCGCATGACCGCAGCCTGGTCTGTGACATCAATAGGACTTGTTGGCAAGATAGAGTTGTGTCCCAGAGACTCTCCCTTCTGTGGAATAGACTCCTTCTCCATGTCAAGTAGAGTACCTCATTAACCCTTTTTAAGCTCAACCAGAATAACTGGATGGGAAACAAAAAATACACCCCTGGGATTCCAACTGTGCCCCTACTGGACAGGGGCATCGGGTGCTGACTTGTCAGAACACAGGCTAAATTCTTGGCTAGGGTTGTAAGGGCCTCAGGGCCAATAGCCTGGTAACATCCTATGATCCTATGAGTCTTGTAGCAATCTAGGTGACTATCAGTATCATGTTCTGTTCATGATTCTGTATTCAAATGTGACCATGTGACCTTAGTAGAACAACCCAAGCAATAGCAAAATGATTTAGTATCTCTTCTTCCTTTATAGTTTCAACTTTACGTCAGGTTAATCTCAAATTACTTACATAGCCAACCATATTCAAAATCATATAAAGGTAACACTGCTCAATGCTAGGAGCCTTATCAAAAAACTACATCACCAGCCCTGCATGCAAGATTTTTAAGGGACGTGCTCTTCAGATGCAAACTGATTGGTATTGCAGTATTGGAATTCATTTCTATACTGACATTTTTGAATTCCGATATGGAAATTAATTCAAATACTGTTTTTAGTATCAGGGCTGAAGCATTTTCTTCAGCACTTCATGTGGGTATAAATTTTGTACTACAATTTTTAAAAGTACAATACTTTTATTTTACTCATTAATTTATGTATTTTTTTGTTTGTTTTGATCCTTAACTTGGAGTTGAAGGGTGTAGAGGCCCTGGTGCTCTATATGAGAGAGGTAATAAGTGCCATATAGGGAAATGCACTCTTTTACTTGAGGGTCACCTAATTTGGGAAACAGCACTGGGCACTAGAGGCAGCTACCGCTCAGCTTACAGGCAATCAAGGTAGATATATGCAAAATTTTTGAAACATGATTTTAGAACAGCTAAAGTCCCCCCTCACCCCCAGTGCAGTTCAGTTTTAATGCCTACCACTCCTTTAGACCCAACACGAAATTTGATGATGCAGCTGGAGGAGCCATGCCTGTATTCCTGTAAACTCACCTCCAAACTCTTAATACATGATGATAAACTTGAACGTCACCAAATCCTTCTCATGATAAATAAAGCCAGTACCTGTCATACCCACTCCATGACACCAGTAGTCTGAGAGAAGTATCTAAAACATTTGGCATCCCTCACTATTGAACTTAACACTTTTCTGTTGGGTAATTTTAACTATCACTTCACTGACTGAAAAACCTACAATGGTACAAATAAGTATGCTCAAAGATTCATGGACTTTTATTAGTGCCAACCCCTTAGTCCAACTAGCTGAATGCCAGGGAGGAGCTTAAAATTATTTAGCCCCCCCCCCACCTATGCTCAGCACCTACAGTTGCCAACTCATAGGTCATATCTGACTACTGTGCAGTAACACTTACTTTAAATGTCAGTCTTCAGTTGCCTCAAAACCACTCTGTCTTAAATCTACTTTAGCTAACCTTTGACCTGGTGAAATTCAAACACCCTCCTCTCCTCAATGACCCTGCCTCACATGCTGCCATATTCAAAGATAGTTCTATATACATTACATGCACCTCCAAGTTTGTATTGAGGCTTCAGTCCCCACAATGCACAGAAACAGTGCCAAATCCAAGAAGAAATGCATTCGATGGACGCCCAGTATAAATAAATTACATAAGAAGAGGAAGAAACTAACTAACTATGAGCAAACTTAACAGCACATCAGCTGCAGAGGAACTCAAACAAATTAACATAAAACTGTGAAATAAAGTCAAAAACTTCAAAAACAAGCACAGACTGAGTGAGAATTGTCAGCCATACTATGGATAACCACAAAGTCTTCTTCAGCTTTGTTAGAAATCTTAATAGTAATACTCATCAATGCTCTGAGTTAGTACAAAAATAACACCACATACTCATTCCCAGAAGATATAGCCAAAATATAAGCTGACAAATTCAGTTCAAATTTCACTCCCCTATCTCTCCCAAACCTTCTACTGTACATAATTATGCCTGTGGCACTGTTCCAATTTCCTCTTAACAAGTCTTGAGTGCGGTCCCCTAGGCTAAGACCACTAACTCCATCGGCCTGGATAACATACACAGATAAATTATGTTATAGTGGACATGACTACTTTTCAAAGTATACCAAAGTCCTTAAGCTTCATAACTCATGACCCAAGAGAAGCACCACTCTCTTGCTGAAAACACACAGTGCTGTCAGAATGGTGCATGTGCACTTTTGCCTCTATTGCTCTCATTTAAAAAGAAAACAGAGTTAAACTAAATTTCACAAGTATCTTCAAATTCATTTAACTTTACAAGTAGCAAAATCTTTTATAAGATGGATAGATCACTAGTGAAAACCTCCAAAGCCAATTATAAATCAAAACTAGCCACCAAAACAAAGCAAAACCACAAAACCTTCCTCAGTTACATCAGGAACCTCCATGGCAAAGCTCAGATTTGTTCCAAATTAGTACTTAATGGTATCACTTACACTGATACTGTTCATTTAGCCAACCTGCTAGCAGATAGGTCCAGTGCAAACGTCAGCCTCCCTGTCCCCAAAAGACCCATTCAACATCCTTAATACTTGTCCCACACCTCTCATCTCCATAGATCAAGTGTTAAAAGCCCTATCCAAGGCAAAGAACACAGCTCCCATGGCACCTGATAGTATCCCAGGCTGTATTCTGCACCATCTTCAGCAAGAACTAGCTTCGCCATTGAACACTCTATTCAACCACAGCTTAAGTACAGGCTTCATTCCAGCAAAGTGGAGAACTGCCATTGTCATCCCTTTGCACAAAGGTGGTGCCACTACTGACTCTGGAAATTATTGCCCCATTAGCTTGACAAGTCTGATCTGTAAAGCCATGGAGTATAATATTATGGATCTCATAAACAAGGACATAGGAAATCTCCAAGCATTTGACTCCACCCAGTTTGGATTTATCAAGGACAGAGCTTACCTGCTGAACCTGGTTGACTTCTTTGAGACTGTCACCAAGGCCCTGGATGAGGGAAAGTCAGTACATATAGCTTACCTTGACTTGGCCAAGGCCATTGACACAATTCCTCACTTGGGCATCACTGAAAAGCTAACACAACTTGGCATAAATCCCTATATCATCAGATAGGTGGCCAACTGGCTCACCAATTGGACCCACAAGGTCAAAATAGGTGCCTGCATCTCTGACAGCAGACCTGTCACTAGTAGTGTTCCCCAGGAATATGTCCTGGGAACCCTACTGTTTGGCATCTACTTCTCAGATAGTCCAGGCAAAGACAAAAGGCCTGTGGCTGACCACGTTTTTGCATGGCTATAAATTTGGTGCTATCATTGACTCCCCAAATGATGTTAACATACTACAAGAGGGTCTCACAGCAACAAAATGACTGGTGTCAACATCATGGTCTTAAGTTAAATGCAAAAAAAAAATGCATTATCATACCATTCGGCAAAAACATGGCCCCTCCTGATTACCACATCAGTGGCAACCCCCTAAGCACACAACCTGTGGTGAGATACCTAGGTACTCAGGTTGACAACGATTTCACATTCAACCATCATGTAGCAGCAGTGGTCAGAACAGCCTTTTACTTGGTTCATCTCATAAGTAAAGGGATTGCATTTAGAAAAAATGAGGTTATTACTTCTCTGTATTCCTCCCTTATTAGGCTAATAATTTAGTATAATGCCCCATTTGGTATGTACCTCTCCAAACATCTGGACCAACTGGAAAGGCCACAGAAATACTTCACAAAGAGAATCCATGGCCTCCAACATCTGTCCTATGCAGACAGGGTCAAATCACTATCACTCTACTTGGTACAGTACAGATTTCTCAGATGTGATGTATGTCTCGCCTACAAGGCAGTTTTGGACCCTGCCCTACTAGCAATGCTAGATATCCGTAAGTCTAACTTCTTGCACATTACCTGCTCAAAAGGCCTAAATCTAATATGCAACATCAACAAAACCTGCTGGAGAGACAAGTTTGTCTCCCAGAGGCTGCCCTGTATCTGGAATAGACTTACCATACATGTCAAACAGAATACCTCGCTGACCCTCTTCAAGCACAACCTTGATGAGTGGATGGGAAACCACAATTTTATCCCAGGGATTCCACCTGTGTCCATTACTGACAGGTGCTGACTGAGGTTTCTTTTTTGGGGATAAACTCTTGGATAGGCTTGTAAGAGCCTCAGGGCCATTAGCCTTGTAACCTCCTATGATCCTATGATCTTATGATAGCCTGAGATTATTCCTCAAGTTGACCACTACGCTACAAGTCTATCCCATACAGTGGAAAATATTAATTTTTTTTATATTTGTATTTGTTACCTGGGGAAGATCACTAATTCATCTACTTTTTGGGAACATGGGTGAAATTCTTGGCTAGGCTTATAAGAGCCTCTGGGACAATAACCTAGTATTGTCCTATGGACCTATGAACCTATAATCTAATGATTATGTGAATGAGTGTATTTGTATAACTTAATTTAATGTCATATTTTTCTCCCATCTCCTCTAAAGCTTCAAACCCTGTGGCATTGTTTATTCTGACAGGGCCTTGTTTCTGGGTGAATGGGAGGATACTTCTCACTTCTGTGTTTCTTGGGTTGCAGGAAGCCACTTTTAATGCCAATTTTCTTTTGCCTTCTTCTTTTTTAAAGTAGCTAGAAGTGTTACAAACATAGCTGTTCTTGGGAGACAGTCCCACTGGTGAACCATCCCATAGATCATTGGCTTTAAGGGGGCACATATTTTTGTATTGCTGTCCTCTAAACCTCTCTTTCTCTAGAAAATCTAGTGCCTCCTAAATGTATTGAATTATTTCTGTTCAGATATAGTCATAGCCAGCAACCACATCTGGGGCAGGTATACCAAGTATCTGGCTTTTCTAATGGCAGGTGTGATGCCCGTGCCCTGGCCCAGCAATCAAGGAGCTTCAGTCCTCAACACTAACACCAGTGAGGGGTGTCTCATATAGGAGAAAGGATAACAAACACACACAGTAAAGTACAATTTCCCTTAAGAGCACACAGATATCACAGTCAATCCAGGGCTGGTCGCTCCCTTGCTCTCCAGATCCCCAAAAAGACTCCCCACTGGTACAGCTATAGGGTCCAGATCTCAGCCTAGTGGGCAAGCTAAAACCTCCAGCATCCTCTCTGTCCAACCAGTGCTTCATGTCCCTGCCCAAGTAGCACACACACACACACACACACACACACACACACACACACACACACACACACACACACACACACACACACACACACATACTTTGAGAAGAGTTTATACAACCACACAGACACTCCTGGGGAAGGCTGGCAGAGGGGTCTCCAGCTGTGCCCCCTTTTCCCAGACTATATGGTAGTACCAGCTGCCACCACCCCCTAATATTTATCAGCTACTCAAAGGCCCTTAAAAGGGTGTCCAATTATTACTGTGCAATATTATTATCTGGTTGGTAAGTGTGACTAAACAGTCAAGGCTTATTAGAGTGACTTGGTACAGGATCACTATATATATATATATATATATATATATATATATATATATATATATATATATATATATATATATATGCAATGTACTCTACAGCTTAAATTATCTCTACACAAAACAGCCATAGCTGGAAGGTTTTGAAATATTTAATAAATAATAAAAACACAAGACAATACTTTTTCCTACACAGTGCTAGTCAAGAATTCAGAGATCACAGAAAAATATTTAAAATAATTCATTATTACATTTGTGACATCACAGAAAAACACAGTCTAATCTTTCTAGTTTCTAGATATTTCTAAGAGAAAACACAAGTCTAAAATAACTTACATATAGAGCAAGACAGTGCTGACAGGTTGGATAGTCAAGACAAAAAATGCTTAATGTTCTCTGATTCTCTCTGTTTTTAAAATCACATTCCTGGTTCACATTACATAATTCTTCACACTTCCCTGGATTCCCAGATTAACAGAAACTACATTTACATTCTTCATCTCTGGGCAGAAGCCAGAGCAATAAAGGACATTTATGCATGCAAATTCTGGCCATTAACTCTGGCCTTAAAACAATAGCAAGAATTCCTTCATATAGACTGGCCAGGGCCGTGTTTACATCAAAGGGCCAAAACATGCTGTACTTGGTCAGTAGAGTGCACTGTTGTTAATTTTTTTCCCAGTTCAACATGTAACACTATTTTTCCCATTTAAGACACAAGCCTGTGGTTTGCATTACTATCTACAGATGACATAATTATCTCCAGAATTCTATCTGGCTTGCCTGGCAGCTTTCATCTATCTTTACCCAATCTTCGCATACCCCCCCCTCCAGAAAACTCAAGCTAGTTTTTCAAGTGACCCTTGAGAAACACTGCTTGAAGGAGTTACATCTATCTAAGTATACCATACCCCATTCCCTGTCTTGAAAGCCCATTTGCATTGGCATTGCTAATCCCACTGCGGTACTGCACGGACATATATGCTTGCAACCTCAGGCTCCATCTAAGCAACTTGGCATTTTGCTGGCTGACTCTGTTTAACCATGTTAGGGGGTTGTGATCTGATTTAACAGTGAATTTCCTTCCATACAGATAACGCTGAAGTTTCTGCAGTGCCTGCACTATGTCTAGGCAGTCATTTTCTACAGCTGCATAGCATTCCTCTCTGGGTTGGAGCCTATGACTGAGATAAACCACTGGGTGCTCTTCTCCCTCTGAAGAAATCAGGCTAAGTACAGCACCCACCCCATGGTTTGAAGCATCCACCTGCACAATACATTCTTTGCTGTAATCTGGACTGGCTAACAGAGGGGGTCCTCCCAAAGCTTCTTTAAGCTTCTGGAATGCCTGCTCACATGCTGGGGTCCACACTACCTTATCTGGCCTGTTCTTCCTTGTCAGGTCTGTGAGGGGAGCAGCTATGGTACTATAACTGAGGACCAACTTTCAGTAGTATTCTGCTGTCCCTAAAAATGCCCTCACCTGCTTTTTAGTAACAGGTGCATGCCATGCCTGAATGGCTTCCACTCTGGCAGGTTCTTGCCTTATCTTACCACTCCCCACTCTATGTCCTAAGTAGGAGACCTCTGCCATACCCACCTGACATTTGCTCAGCTTAAAGGTCAACCCTACCCTCAGTAGTCTGCCCAGCACCTCCTGGACATGCTGAAGGTGCTCTGGCTAGGAATGACTGTAGATGGCAATATCATCTAGGTAAGCAAGGGCAAACACTCCTGCCCCTGCCAGAATATGATCTACCAGCCTCTGGAAAGTTGCTGGGGCATTCTTCATCCCAAAGGGCATCTTTGTGAACTCATACAAGCCAAAAGGAGTCACAAAGGCTGACTTCTCTCTAGCACTGGGAGTCAAGGGCACCTGCCAGTAACCCTTGGTAAGATCAATGGTTGTAAGATACTTAACCCAACCCAGTTGCTCTAGGGCCTCATCTGTCCTAGGCATGGGGTAAGCATCTGACTCTGTGTGACTATTTAATTTTCAGTAGTCCACACAGAAGCTGCTGCTGCCATCCTTCTTTGGCACCAGCACCACTGGAGAGGCCCAGGGACTGTTGGACTCTTGAATCACCCCTAGTTCCAACATCTCCTGTACTTCCTCCCTCAGAGTCTGTTTGACTCTCTCAGGCACTCTATAAGGGGCCTGCCTAATAGGCCTTTGGGGTCCTGTATTCACCTGGTGCTGCCCCAGGTGGGTGCACCCTGGTTTCCCAGTGAACATGTCCCCACATTCCTGCAACACTGCTCGGATTTCTCAAACCTGGGTAGGAGATAGCTAGTGGGACATTGCTACCTGTTCCACTGAGGTGTCAGCTGAACCTCACTGAGGAGATCAATCCCCAGATCTCCCTCAGACTCCTCCTGCAATCCACTGCAAATGCTCAGCACAAGGACCTCCCTATCATGGTAAGGTTTCATCATGTTAACATGGTAAAATTTCTGCCCCTGCCTTCTGCCTAGCAGTTCCACCATGTAACTAACATCACTTACCTTGCTTACAACCTTGTAGGGTCCCTCCCAAGCTGCTTGCAGCTTGTTGTGTCTGACAGTAATGAGAACCATTACCTGCTGCCCCACAGCATACTCCCTAGCTCCATCATTGCTGTCATACCACACCTTTTTCTGTTGTTGCGCTTCTGCCAGGTTCTCCTGGCCAAGCCAATGAGTTCCCTGAGCCTTGTCCTGAGGTTTAGGATGTATGCCACAACAGACTCTTTGTGAGACTTGCACTCACCTTCCCACTCATCTCAAATTAAATCTAAAGGTCCCCTCACCCTATGCCCATACAGCAACTCAAAGGGTAAAAAACCTGTGGATTCCTGGGGAACCTCTCTGTAAGCAAATAACAGATGGGGAAAATATTTGTCCCACTCTCTCTTAAACTGATCTGCAAATCCCTGTAGCATGGACTTGATCGTAGAGTTTAGCCGCTCAACAAGACCATTAGTCTGGGGATGGTAGGGGGTGATATTCATGTGCTTCACCCCACAGGACTTCCACAGACAAACCAGCAGGTCTGACATGAAATTGGCACCTCTGTCAGTCAGTATTTCTTTTGGGAAACCTACCCTGCTGAAAATCTCTAACAAAGCATTTGTCACCTTCTCTGCCTCAATGGAGGACAAAGCCATGACTCAGGGTATCACGTAGCATAATCCACTACCACTAGGATATACTTTTTCCCTGTGGAACTTGGGGTACTCACAGGATCCATAATATCCATAGCTACCCTCTAAAATGGCTCGTCAATCACAGACAAAGGCATCAGAGGTGCTGTCACCTTGTCTCCTGCCTTGCCTACCTTTTGACACTGCTCACAGGTCCTGCAGTACCCTGTTACATCTCTGGAAATTCCAGGCCAACAGAAGATCTGCATAATACGCCTCTTTGTATGTGTTATGCCCATATGACCTGCAAAGGGAATATCATGGGCTAAGGCTAGAAGTGCCAGATGGTAGGCTCTAGGCACTACCAACTGCTGTATTATCTCACCTTCTAGCCCTTCCTCAGGGGTCCACTCTCTATATAAGTAACCCTTTTTCTTAGTATACAGATTCCCCCTTTCCTTGAGAATCAGGTGCCTCCCTAGCTACCTGCCTCAGGCCTTGCAATGTAGGGTCTGAGAGCTGAGCCTGGCTCAACTCTATCCTGGTAACCCTTCCCAGCTCCCCTTCCACAGGATGTCTGGCATCCTCTGACAGTGTTGCCTCACTGTCAGCCTGGGTACTACTACTAACCTCTACCTTTGCAGTAACTCTGTCCAAGGGACCATCAGTACCCACAAGCAGCTGTGGCTCACCTTCAGTCTCACTGCTACAGAGTAGCTCCCTTCCTGAAGTAACCACCTCACCAGTCCTGGTTGCAAGTATGCAGTCTGTCTGGGTCTCTGCAGGCTACTAGACCCACTTGCTTGTCTCCTAGCCTAACTTTGTGTAACTGCATAAGCACATGGTACTACCTCATTCAAATCCTTCCCTATCAGGACATCTGCAGGATGGTAGTTCTGAACCTCTTTTGTCACAAGACAACCTACTGTTGGCATTTTGTCTTTCCCACTTACTGGCTCCCTCACCTTTTGTTCCCCACCTTGCCACCATGGACATCGGTATGCCACATTGCCCTACTGGTTGCATTCAAAACATTTACCCCTAGCTCCTGGACATGTACCTGGACTATTGGCTTCCCCTGCTACTGGCAGATTATGTTGGGGCAGTCTGGGCTGCCCACCATGGGTTCCTTTAGACCCGTGAGCAGTACTGGGGTTCCCTTTCCTGTACAGGGCTGCCCTGCTTGCCACGTATAGGACTCCCTTCTTCCCCAATTCATCTCAAGTAGCACATTGTCTATCAGCTAACCAGATCCTCATGTCCTCAGGTAAAGTGCTAAGGGCTTGTTCCCTCAACAAAAGGTCTGCCAGCCCTTCAAAAGTGGTGACCTGACATCCACTCACTCACCTATGGAAATAAGTGCTCAGTTCAGCAACATATTCACACACTCTTTCATCTGCCTTGCGTCTATGCTCACAAAACTTTTTCCTATACTTTTCCGGTGTTAGCTTAAAAATTCTAACAAGTGATTTTTAACAACAGTATAATCAAAACATGCAACATCAGACATTTTTGACAAAACATTTATAGCTTTACCATGGAATATGGGGGTCAGGAACCGTACCCAGAGCCTTTTGTCAACACCAAGCTGTTTGCATACCCTCTCAAACATATGAATGAAACTATCAAAATTATCCCCCTCTTTAAACTGTAGAAAAAATGTACTGACCTTTTGTGCTTCTGTGGTCCAGTTACTCCCTTCCCCATTACCTCCATGACTCTGGTGAAGAGTCAGCATCTCCTTCTCATGCTGCCTCTGCCACTCCTTTTTCCTCATCTTCTTCCTCCAAACTTCTTGCCTCCGACTCAAGTCTCTTTAACTCCAGACGGATTTTTAAGTCCTCTACAGAAAGATTGAGCTGTCCATTCTCTGAGGGTATTATATCTCCACTGCCAGTCTGATTGTCCTCCTGGTTGCTGTTTTCTGATGCAGCTGTAACCAAGGCTGCAATCAGGTCTGCCTTAGTCAGGTTTCCATGCACCAGCCCCCTAGCCTGGCACATCTCAGCCAGCTGGCTCCTTGTCACCTTTCCATATTCCTCTGCTGACACGCTGCCTGCTCACCCTGACTAACTAAGCTAGCAAAAGATATGAAACAATTGTAATCTGAACTCTGAGTATTCACTGCATGGCTGATTTAGAGTACAAAACACCTTCAAAGATGACTGTACACAAGCTATAGGAATTCACTCTACCCACACCACTACAAGCCAATTAGTATTTGCCAACCAATTAATATGTGGTGTGGATATCCCACCACTGCCAAACAATTAATATGTGATGCCCATGCCCTGGCCCAGCAATCAAGGAGCCTCAGTCCTCACCACTAACATCAGTGAGGGGCATCTCATATAGGAGAAAGGATAACAAATACACACAGTAAAGTGCAATTTCCCTTAAGAGCACACAGAGATCACAGCCAGTCTGGGGCTTTTCATTCCCTTGCTCTCCAGGTCCCCAGTACGACTCCCCACTGGCACAGCTATAGGGTCCAGATTTCAGTCTAGTGGGCATGCTAAAACCTCCAGCACCCTCTCTGTCCAACCAGTGCTTCATGTCTCTGCCCAAGTAGCTGATACACACACACACACACACACACACACACACACACACACACACACACACACACACACACACACACACACACACACACACACTTTGAGAAGAGTTTATACAACCACACAGACACTCCTGGGGAAGGCTGGCACAGGTTCTCCAGCTGTGCCCCCTTTTCCCAGATTATATGGTAGTACCAGCTGCCACCACCCCCTAATATTTATCAACTATTCAAAGGCCCTTAAAAGGGTGTCCAATTATTACTGTGCATTATTATTATCCGATTGGTAAGTGTGACTAAACAGTCAAGGCTTATTAGAGTGACTTGGTACAGGATCATTATATACATGCAATGTACTCTAGAGCTTAAATTATCTCTACACAAAACAGCCACAGTTAGAAGGTTTTAAAATATTTAATAAATAATAAAAACACAAGACAATACTTGTTCCTGCACAGTGCTAGTCAAGAGTTCAGAGATCACAGAGAAATACATAAAATAATTCAGTATACAGTTCTGACATCACAGAAAAACACTTAGTCTAATCTTTCTAGTTTCTAGCTATTTATAAGAGAAAACACAAGTCTAAAATAACATATATAGAGCAAGACAGTGCTGATGAGCTGGATAGTCAAGACAAAAAATGCTTAATGCTCTCTGATTCTTTCTGTTTTTAAAATCACATCCCTGGTTCACAGTACATCATTCTTCACACTTCCCTGGGTTTCCAGGCTAACAGAAAGTACATTTCCATTTTTCATCTCTGGGCAGAAACCAGAGCAATAAAGAACATTTATGCATGCAAATTCTGGCCATTAACTCTGGCCTTAAAACAATAGCAAGAATTCCTTCATATAGACTGGCCAGGGCCGTGTTTACATCAAAGGGCCACAACATGCTGTACTTGGTCAGTAGAGTGCACTGTTGTTAAATTTTTTTCCCAGTTCCATATGTAACACTATTTTTACCATTTAAGACACAAGCCTGTGGTTTACATTAATATTTACAGATGACAGAATTATCTCCAGAATTTTATCTGGCTGGGCTGGCAGCCTTCATCTATCTTCACCCAATCCTCACAGCAGGAGCAAAGTCTTTTCTTTTTTGGTATAAATTTGATGACTAACCTGCATTTATTCATACCTGTGCATTCTGCATCACCAGTCACTTTGAACTTTAAGAAGCATTTCCTCTTTGTCCCCTGTAGCTTAAAAACTGGTCTGCAATGTGTTTTTGATTATTTTGTAAAGAATTGCCACTATATTTCATCAAAGAGATTCTGTGTGCCTGCACAATGAACATCTCCTCTGATTTGAAGCAAAATCTTTGCACATAACAACATCAAAATGATTGGGTTCTTGATACTGTATCCCCTAAGTCCCCAAAGTAATGATTAGGTCAGCACGACTGTTAAGCTCATTCAATTTTTATTCAGTTTATCCGTTTGGTCTGTTGGAGTTTGAATTTGATACAGTTGCTCACACAAAGTTCCTCTGCAGTGGCTGTCTTGAGCTATACTGTGTAGTCTGAACATTTCTGAGATATATTCTTCTAGATTTAAGCTCTGGGTAATTTTCTTTGTATCTATCAACACAGCCTGCAGTCACTTAATTACCTGTTGTATGGAGCTAACCTTCACCTTATGAATTGGTCCCTCATTATTAATTACCTGCAATGTTATAGGCCTAGCTTCCTAGCTTTCTTTACTTATACATCATGAATTTCAGTGAAATGATTGATTTTAGGTGCACTCAGAACTTCATAGTATGCTACTACATCTGGCCATTCCTTGACACGTTTGCACAACTTTTTTCACTTAAATTACTTTACTTGAAGTGGCTTGACAAGCTAGAAGAAATCCTTAAGTTGAGAATATGTTTGACTGGTAGCTGTGTAAGTTAAATGTTGGGAAGAAATGTGGCCTATAAGTGGTTATGTATAACTCAAAGACTCTGTTGCCCACCTGCACTTCCACAGAAGGTAAAGCCCTGATTATTCCCATTATTCCCCAGGTAACCTGAGTTTGAGTAGCAGCTCCAATACATGTTAGAGCTGTCATGTAGGAGGAGAGAAATGACATGTCTAATCCTGACCAGCTCTACTTGGATAGATTTGGGGGAACATGTGCTCAAGTATGCATTCCATAGTAGAATTTCCACTGAAGACCAGGTATCACACAGGAGTGTTTTCTAGAAGGGGAAAGGGAGAGGGCCAGTTCATTACACCACATGAGAAAGAATGGATGTACAGTGAAAAGGCCTTCTGCATGGAAACTCTTTGAGATACTATTTTGGATACTTACATGCACAGAGAATGATAATACTTAAGTGAAAATTCCAATCTCCAATGTAAGGATGACCACTCTCACTCCTGTCTCTTTTTGCTTTTGCCACAAAGATACAATTGGCCATAAGGGTCTCACTCTTGAGGAAACAATATCATGTATAGAGTGGCCTAGCTCAGTGATCAGCAGGAGGGAAAGGGACTGGCAGAAATAACTAAATAAATCATTAAAATCTCAAAAAAAATTGTCAAAAGACTCTTGAAATAAAATGACACCCAATATATAATTGTGATCATTTTTTTAAAATGTCAAATAAAAGTATACAATGGCTAATTAAGGATTGGACAAAATATATACCTTATTCATGTCAGTAATAGTAATAAAATTATGAAGTGTGGACTCACTTGTCCTTCTTCAGCCCCAGCGACAATAACAATTTTCATAATGTGGTTGGAAGAGATTGAATTCAAGGGCATGATGGGTATTAAACTTTACTTATGTGCTGAGGATTTATGGAAATCCTAAAGGGGGAGCTGAAAAAAATAGAGATGAATATACATATACATAGACAAGCAAAAATGCTGCACAGACATGTGTTTGCATGCAGGTGTGCTGGGGTATGTCAGTGCCTTTGTGTATGCTTGTATGTTTATCTTGCATAAAATGCTTGAACTAAAACTTATGATTTCTAAATAAAATAATGCTTAAATCTAGTATCTAAAATCCATATAATATATACATACAAACAGCTTGTCATAATGTGTGCACTGCACTTTAATTGTGAAAAGTTTGCTGATGGACAGGAATCTCTTGACTCTGCATCTTCAATATGGCCTTTGCTGCAATGTTCACAGCATGCTACTGTAGCCACTATAACAACCAAAGTATATAGAAAGTGCCCAGTAGTGGGACAGGACTGTAATTCCTGATGTGCTGGTACACATACCTAAGCAGTGCAGTTAATGAAGGTCTCATGCATGTGTACCAGCATGCACACATACATGAGCAATACAGTTAATGAAGGTCTCAGGCATGTGTACCAGCACACACACACACATGAGCAGTTCAGCTAATGAAGGTCTCATCCATGTCACACACACACACACACACACACACACACACACACACACACACACACACACACACACACACACACACACACACACACACAAGCAGTACAGTTAATGAAGGTCTCATGCATGAGCAATGCAGTTAATGAAGGTCTTGGGCATGTGTACCAACACACACACGCACACACACACACACACACACACACACACACACATACACATGTGTACTAGCACACACGTACATGAGCAGTGCAGTTAATGAAAGTGTCTTGCATGAGTACCAGCACACACACATGAGCAGTACAGTTAATGAAGGTCTCAGGCATGTGTACCAGCACATATACATGAGCAGTGCAGCTAATGAAGGTCTCATCCATGTGACACACACACATGCATGCATGTGTGCACGCAAGCAGTACAGTTAATGAAGGTCTCATGCATGTGTACCAGCACACACACATACATGAGCAATGCAGTTAATGAAGGTCTCAGGCATGTGTACCAGCACACACACATGAGAAGTGCAGCTAATGAAGGTGTCATGCATGAGTACCAGCACACACATACATGAGCAGTGTAGTTAATGAAGGTATCATGCATGTGTACCAGCCCACACATACATGAGTAGTGCAGGTAATGAAGATATCAGGTATCTTGCATGTGTACCAGTACATACACATACATGAGCAGTTAAGTTAATGAAGGTATCATGCATGTGTACCAGTACACACATATATGAGCAGTGCAGGTAATGTAGGTATCAGGTATCATGCATGTATACCAGCGCACACATACATAAGCAGTGCAGTTAATGAAGAATTCTTCTTCATTCCTCATGCATGTATACCAGCATTATTTTGTATCCCATTATGGATCGGGGAGATGTGATAGGTGTAAGATCCCTGTCTAACACCAAATGTGTCTTTTACATGTGATCTGACTACACTGTGTAGCATGTTAGTGTGTGTGTGTGTGTGTGTGTGTGTGTGTGTGTGTGTGTGTGTGTGTGTGTGGAGGGGGTGCATCCTTCTGTCTGTCTGTGTGTCTGTTAATCCCTACGTTTTTGCATTGTGCAGTCAGATACTAATGCTTCCTACAATAGGGACAACATTTTGTTTTTTATACATTTTTAGAACATTTCACTACATATGACATTGCCTGGCCATGTTTTGCTGTGCAACACATCTCCTTAAAACCTGGTGCATTTTGTACAACTTTGCATGACTTTATAGGCATTTATGACTACATTGATGTATAGCTTTGGGCACATACCTTCATGCACTTTTTTACCAGCATTATTACTTTCATGCATAGCTTGGGCACATACCTTTGTGCACTTTTTTCACAGCATTATTATGCTGGGTGCTTTTATTTACACAGTTCTAAGCATCATTTCTTAATGGTGCACATTTGTACACATCTACTTCATCTGCATTACTGGTCTACTTGTGAAGTGTACACGGTTATGATGTGGTACTTATCCCACACACACCAACCCTCTGCATTGCAGACCAGTTTAACAATGAGTCGAGTAGATTGTAGAGACTATGTAGAAGCATTTCAGTCTCCAGAAAGGTGTTATTTGTAGCACAGACATGAAATCATTCAGGAGTATATGACAGACCTCCATAGGCTAGTAGAGTAGTACAGGTTTGGACAAGGTGTGGAACATGTACTATGCGATATAGTTCCATTGTGAAAGCATGTAAAACAGATTCCTGTTAGTGAAGCTTTGATAGTTGGATATCTATTACATACACCAGTATCCACAGAAACAGCAGTCAGAGATACATAATTACACTAAAATGTACTTCAGTAGGCTGTTCATACAATGGCTTTTAACTGTTCTCAAACAAATAGACTTGCTATGTGTTGCATAAAACTGATTTGTGTAGATTAAATAAATCCAACAGGAGATGTCAGAAGAAGGGATATATTATGAGAGAATTCAAGTAAAAATGGGAAGAAACAAACTGAATGTTATATACAGGATGTATGATAGCAAGGAAGGGTCAAAACATGTATATGAACTGGTGGCTGCGGGAAGGGATGAGAGCTCAGTCCAAACCGAAGCAGGCAGAAATAACAAATGTTATGACATGATATGCATACAGCTATATAGTATGAAATATTTGCATCACTGCAAAAGTGACATCAATTGAAACAAGATAAAAAATTATATATTTGTTAATTTATTATTTTCTTGTGAGATTATAAGAAATTATTTTTTAATATATTTGTGTAAATCAGGTGTGCCACTTAAAGCCTATATAGGTGGGAAAGTGCCTCCATTGTTAAAAATAACTGTACCTGTGATATACAAATGCAATCCACATGATATGTATATGAAACAAGTGACTAACATTGTTTAGCAGTGAATGGATAAGAACATATGAGCTAAACCGGCTGTCCATAAAGAAGCTACAGTTAACAGCTGAGGCCAGTAACAAGTATAGAAATACAACTATAAGTGAAACTTACTGATTCAAACACATCTGTAGTGTTGCCATAAATAAATCAAAACCAAATAAGCAGTAACAGACCTGACACAAGTGTTATTATTAGTAAGTGCCAAACAAGTTTTAGCAAGGAGATGAGAACACTGAAATTGATAAGCCAGACCTAACCTAGAGCCGAATACTAGCCATAATATCAATAAGGTCATAACAGAGAGTGCTATACTCTTAGAGCTATTGTAGAAACAGAGAAAGAAGTTAGAAAATGCTTGATCATTGGAGTTACAAGGCAACGTAGCCAAAAGGCCATTTTCACCTTGGTACTACCCACCCTTAAGCCTTGCCTCTCTTCTCAAGAAGGGCATGTGCAGTCATAGCAAGGGTGGATTTATGAATACACAACTAATTCTTCATTTCCTTTTTAAAGGTAAACAGCATGTCTCACTGTTTAGCTTGGAGATGAAGGTTATTCCAAAGAAGGGAGTAGGTCTGGCATAACACATCTGTCCCTTCATTTTCAGTTACTTATTTTATTGTGGAAGATCTAGATCTCTGGCCCTAGTATTAAATGAACTGTTGTATCTACTGAGGTATAAAAGATTTTGGATCACTAGATCCCATATGGTCCTATAAGCAAGGCACGGATTTTCCTAAGGAGGTTATATGACTAAGTATAGAGATAAATCCATCAGTCTTGGTAGCACATGTTTTGTAAGCCCATGATGGTCTTTCCATTACTTGATATGCTTAGCAAGGTACATCTCAAAGGTTCCTGTATTTGATGATAGGTCTAATCAGTGCAAGGTATATGGAGGTGAGGATTTATTTTCACCTGAAAGAAATACCTTTTGCTATGAATTGTGCAAGATATAAGGACTTGCTAACCACTGTTGCAACATGATGGTCAAACGTGAGGGAGCTATCCACCCAAGTGCCTAGGTCTCTTACTACCTTTATATTTTGATGTGATGTGCTGTCTAGACTATAAACTAGACTAAAGTGTGCTAACAAATGCTACAATGCTGCACTCCTTAGCATTCACCTTGAGCCCATTTTTTTGTACACCAGCTATTGACAAGTGTAATTTCCTTTGGAGAGCCTGTATGTCAGAGGGGGACTTGACGATGACTCACAGCTTACAATCATCTGCTGACTTTTTAACCAGAGATCCTCATTTGACAAATGGAGATCTGAGAAGTAGATACTGAATAGCAGAGTTTGCAGCACAGATCACTGAGGAACTCCACTGATTGCATTCATGCTCTCAGAGGAAAAATCTCCAACTTACTGTGCTAGTCCAATCACTAAGCCAGTTGACCATCCACCTATCCATATACAGGTCAGTTTGGAGCTCCTCCATCTTGTTTGATATGGTATTGAATGCCCTGGTGGGGTTAGGCACACTGTGTGAACAGCCTACCCATAGTCTATAGCTTCAGTAACCCTCTCAAAGAAGTTTACAAGATTAATTTGACAAAATCTACTATTGACAAAGTCAAGCTGTTGTGGATAGAGTCTGATAAGATTTTTTGATATCATAGCTAATTAGGTCAGCTATGATATGTTTCATGGCTTTACATATAAGACTTGTTAGACTGATAAGTGTGTAATACCCTGAGTCAGCGGTGGGGCCATCCTTTTGGAGTGGCATCACAACAGCTGTACACCACACTTGTGAGACAAAGCCAGTTGCTAGGTTCAGGTTAAAAAGACTGAGGAGTGGAACCACCAATATATGTTTAACACTATTAATTAGGCAACTGGGTATGCTGTTAGGTCCCATGGAGGAGGTGTTCTTTGTTTTGGAGTGTACTTTCAGTGCATGTTCTTTCATGATGGTTCGTAGCTTGATTCCATCAGGGATAAGTGGGCTTGGAAAGACATCTCTGGGGTGAAGTTGACACTCAAGTTTTTTGCCAGTATGTTGGCAATATTCACTGGATCAGAGTAGTTGATTTGTTTTGGAAGTTATTTTTGGAGGTTAGTTGGCTGGACCCTGCCTAAAATGGCACACTGGGGGCAGCAAAAGCTTTGCCCAGTATGTGAAAGCCATGAAGTAAAAAGTGAAAACTGCCCTTGGAGAAGCAACAGCAGTTGCCAAGCATCTCATCCAATGCTGACATATAGTGGATCTCCCTAGAATAAAAGGAGGTGTTTACCAGTTGTTACAGCCAATCATCATCTCTTTATACTTTGTCATCAGTTTGGTGATGGAAAGATCCAAGTCAATACTTTGGTCTTTCCTGCATTCGTGACCTGCATGGAGAGTCTGTCATGTCTCTCTCCACTGTCCTCAGAGTATTGCACACCAGGTAGTTTATTTTAACATGGACCAGTACCATGTGTACTCATATTTCTCTTTCAGGGTTTTCAAGGCCCTTGTCATGTCAGCAGTCTTGGTCTGGCCCACTGACAGACAACTCACTGTTACCATGATTTTGTCTAGCCTTGTGAATGTGGAATCAATGTGTCTACCTCTGGAGTCACTAATCACCAGAATTTTAATTTGTGTTTAAAGATTGTTTTGGTGTGATAGGTCTGTGATGTGATACTTCTTGGTAACTTCCAGCTGTGTTGTCATTAATCAGTGTTGCAGTCCTTTTTTTATGCTGGACCCAGCACCTGTTAGACTACTGTAGTTTGGACAAGGATTTTCAAAGCCCTTCAGAGTAAGATAATGTAGTATAGATATGTGCTGAGTGTGGTATAGGTAAGTGATTCCCACAGACTGACTTTGTTTGTGAGAATGTGGTCCCACATTTGGATAGTACTTGCATATTTCATGAATGGACAGTGGCAAGTTAAGCAAATGCCCATTATCTTTAAGCTGCAGCATTTCTTACACTGCTTAGAGGCTGGCCAACAGACAGTAGGCTAGCTGGCAGTGCTGTGAGGCTAGCTAGGAGATAGTAGGTTAGCTGGCAGTGCTGTGAGGCTGGCCAACAGACAGTAGGCTAGCTGGCTAATCTTCCATTTCAGAAAGGGTTATGAGGCATATCATTGAAGACTCAAAGAATACAATAGTGTTTTAGCTCCTGGGTTAGAGTTATAGTTAAGAAAAATAATAAATGTAAATTTAATTAGGTTTCAGCACTAACTTAATAGTAGACAGCTATACAGCTAGTGGGGTTTGACTTTATTAGACTGAATGTAATTATGAATGAAATTAATGAATAACTATTTATTAGACTGAATGAAACTAGGTATCTACTCAGAAAGGACACAGCTGAAATCAGGTTTCCCTACTAGATTCTAATAACTCCTAACAATTTGGCTATTTAGACACTTACCCTGCAATCTTTAGCCTGGGGGGGGGGGTTCTAGCCCATTCCGTTCGCTATGCTCATTTTGCTCCCCTCCCTGCCCCCTATTTCCACCTGCCCCCAGTACCTCTACATTTATTCTTAGCCTTAACCCCACCCCTAATTGCCAGCAATTAGGCTATACCACTACTCACTTCCTCCCCCTACATCCAACACAATCATGCTACTACCTAATATAATAACAGTCTTAACCTGCGTATTTCTAGCTCACATTACAGCCTACCAAGTCTCCACAGTCACATGCCCCAACAACTTCCACTGTACTATCTCATCACCCTCCCTCAAACATTTACACTATAACTACACAACCTCTGCCACCAAAACCATCCTCCCAATGCACACACTCCATTAGTAACACCTAACACACTCAAAAATAAAATATCCCTAAGATACCATAAGCAATTTACTATGTATATAAAACATATCCTAAACACCCTCTATAAACTAGCCCTCACTGGAGACATCCATCCAAACCCTGGTCCTCTCAAATCCAACCCAACCACAAACCCTAGTCCAAGCAACCCCCACCCCCTCACAACTCAACTCCTAGCCAACAAGAAAACAACAGACCTACTTATAATGTCCCTAAACATCAGAAGCATATGCAATAAAATCCAAGACCTACACGCTAGCATAAGCATATATTCCCCAGATATTCTCTTCCTAACTGAAACCTGGCTCAAACCTCACATCAAAATTGAGGAAATACTTCCAGTAGCATTGTCGCCTCACAGTAAGATGCTGTCCGGTTCGATTCTCAGCTAGAGTGTCTTCTGCGTGGAGACATGCGTGAATGGGCGTACCTTCGTTGAAGGTTGTGCGTCAGGCCTGGCAAGCCGGTACGTAAAAATCAACTGCCAATCATTAGCGGACCGGAGTTCCGCTGTGGCAACCCCTAACCGGGAAAAGACAAAAGACACAAACAAACTTCCACCTGAATACAACATCCTTCGCATAGACAGATTGTCCAAAAAAGGAGGTGGTGTAGCATTGATATTTAAACACCACCTCAATATTCAACTCCTGAACTCATCTGCCCCCTCACCACAACAATGAATAAATCCTTTATGCCAATCTCATACTAGATCCAAAAAAAAAAAAAACAATCAATATCATAGCCAACAAAAACGAGAACTAGTAAGATAACAAAACCCACACAGTAAACTGCATCAAACCGTTTTATTCCATAACCATAAAAATAAAAAGATACTTAGTGCTTTCACCCAAAACATTAGGGTATCATCAGAGTACAAAGAATTAACATATTTTGGACAGGAGAAAAAGTTGAATTGATTGAATTTATTGAATATCTGGGTACGACATCTGATTTTCTTAAATTCACTAGTAATATTCAAGACAAACAATGTGAATTTCTTGATCTTATTTTGTCCCATGATGACGATGCTTTTCATTCCAACATTTTTAGGAAGAAAACCTTTTCTAATTCTTTTTTACATTTCAGTAGTTGTCATCCTATGTATCAAAAAAGAAATTTGATCAAGGGGCAAATGGTTAGATTATCAAGAATTATTAGTGATGATAGCATGTTCAAACAAGAAATTGAAATTTTGTCCAATATGTTTATGGACCGAGGATACCCCAATGATTTAATTGGTACCATCAAAAAGGATATTTATACTAATAGGACCACAGTATATAGACCTATTATTAAATATGGGTGTGACAATTTGTCCAAAGCTAATTCTAGTTTGCCTAGATACGATTCATTTATTTTGCCATATAATGACCCCACATTATTTAGCTGATATTATTAAGGAGACATGGACAAGTGTTTTCATAAACAATGCTGAGTTATCTAAGATATTAGGAAGTCAGCCTAAAATCACTTTTAGTAGAGGGAGGAATTTAAAGGACATCTACGAGTCTAATAGTAATAGGAATTTATATAAAACATCTAAAATGAGTAAATGTGGTACTTGTCACACTTGCAAATACATTAATGATGGTCCTTATGTTGCAATACAGGGTTACAATAAGACTATTAGATGCCCTGGTTATTGTAATTGCAACACGAAGATGGTGATATATCTGGCTACTTGCTCAACATGCCCGGCATTTTATATTGGTAAAACTATTAGGAAGTTAAGGGAACGCATAGTTGAGCATGCTAGAGATATCAAGAAACACAAGACTACGAGTTCCTTATACATGCACAGTACTAGATGTCCAAGTTTTAAAAGATTTATATTTTTTGTCATAGATAGAATTCCACACAATGTTCATAAAGGTGGTGATGACAAGACTATGCTTGAGGCTATGGAATGTTTATGGCAATTCAGACTAAATGCTTGTATGCTACCTGGTATTAATGAAAATATATCTATTTCAAGTATTTTAAAATATAGGTCACATTTTATATGACCATATTTTATGTGTACAGTCATGATTTAATATATATATATATATATATATATATATATATATATATATATATATATATATATATTTATTAATTTATATTTTACATTTTATATATTTTATAATAATATAAGTTTTGCTATCTTTTTATATGTATAGTGTTGATATTTATAATATATGTATTTTAAACATGTAGTTTTTTATTAGAGCCAAGTCACTTTAAAATATATCTCTATATTGACATTGTTTAATCAATCAATTATCTTTTTAATTAGTTAATTATGTTATTAGGCAATTTTTGCATATATATGAATGGCCTTGTTGTTAATTCTTTGTACTCTGATGATGCCCTAATGTTTTGGGTGAAAGCGCTAAGTATCTTTTTATTTTTATGGTTATGGAATAAAACGGTTTGATGCAATCAATATCATAGGTTGCTATTTCCCACCAGGACAAAATATCACACCCGTAGAAAATCTCCTGAGCTGGGCTAGTCTATCTCTACCCCAGGAAACAATCATTCTCGGTGACTTTAACATCAACTGGCTATCCTGTAATAACAGTTTCCCAACCATTCACCTTAATCTGTATGGGTTCACTCAACTCATTCAATCCCCTACTCAAATGAACAAAAACCCTAACAATCATACCTTACTTGACCGGATCCTAGTAAACAAAGCCCCTCACTCTTACCTAGCAGGCTGCTTACCTGACAGTCTTAGTTACCACTCCCCCACTTTCCTAATTCGGCACCTCACAAACAGTCTGAAGCCCATTATCCACAGGCAAATACAGAACAAGTCCAACTTCAACCCCAACTCCTTCTTCTCCTCCCTGCAAAAAATGAACTGGTCACTACTAAAATACCTCAACCTAGATGAGGCTGTCCACTTCTTCAACAGTACCTTCCTCTCCATCCTAAACACCCATGCTTCTGTAAGAAATGCCCAAGTCAGATCCAGGCATGCCCCATGGTTACAAAAGACCACCAGAACCCTAACGAAATCCAGAGATAAGGCCTGGGAGCACTGGCGACTAACAAAAAATAACTCAGATAGGCAATCATTCCTTGAACTGCACAATAAAGCCAAAAGGCATATAAAATTAGACAAATACATCTACTATAAGTCCACCCTAAACTCTACCAACCACAACCCTAAGCAATTTGGGTCCACTATTAACAATATCCTCCACCCAGGAAATGTTGATACCCCCAGCCATCCATTCCCCCCTCCTCCAGCAGTATTGCTGAATCCTTCAACAAACACTTCACTGAAACTATAACATCTCTAAACAAACAACACTTCCCTACAACAGCCCCCCCAACTCCTAACCCTAAACCCCCCACTCCTCTTTTCTTCTTCACCTCAGTACCTACCTCCAACATAAAAAGACTATTGTCAAAACTTAAACCCATCAAACTCGCAGCTGACAACCTCCCCTCTGAATACTTGAAAATTGCATCTGATACACTAACCTACCCAATTTTAATTCTAATCAACCGTTCCATAACAGAAAGCTATGTTCCCCTGATATGGAAAATATCCCACATCATTCCCCTCCACAAAGGCACCGCCTCCACTGACATCTCCAATTACTGACCCATTACTATCCTCTCCCCTCTTTCCAAGATACTTGAAGAATGTATCAACACCCAGGTCTCCAATTACCTCCTAGCTAATAATCTCCTCTCCAAAACCTAGCATGGTTTCAGGCCATACCACAGCACTACCTCCACTCTGCTCTCCTTCACCAACACTATACTTCATCACAAAAACAATGGCCTCTTCTCTACTGCCCTATTTCTAGATCTCTCAAAGGCCTTTGACTTGGTATCTCATGAGCTACTACTCTCTACTCTCCCCAACCTCTCCTTCTCATAACCAGCCTGCAACTGGTTCCACAGCTATCCACACAGATGCCAGCAATCAGTAATCTGGGACAATAACACATCACCTTGTCTCCCTGTTGCTCTCAGAGTTCCCCAAGAGTCTATCCATGGCCCTCTGCTATTCTCACTTTTCACTAACAACCTACATACTGCCACCACACAAGTATCTCTTACACAGTACACAGATGACTCTACTCTCATCTGCTCTGCCCCCACTCTACCAGAACTACAACAAATCACACAGGAATCATTCTCTACTGTAGAAAGCTGACCATTCAATGCTCAGCTTCTACTCAACCCAAGTAAGACAAAACTTCTCCTGTTCCAACCTTCCAAAGCCACCCAAAACACCCCCCACTTCAACATTCTTCCCAAAGACAATACCATCATCTCTCCATCAGAACACACAAAATTACTTGGTGTGGAAATAGACAACAAACTTAGATTTGATGCCCACATATCTCTCACAATAAAAAAAGTTCACAAGAAACTTGGTGCATTATATCGAAGCCGCCAATTCCTTACCAAGATGGCTAGAATCTCCATAGCCAATTCCCAGCTAATCTCCACCCTACTCTTTGCATCCCCCATACTTACCAACCTTAAACAGACAGACCTACACAAGCTGTTACAACAAAATTGCTAAATTTGCCACTGGAACCTCCTACCGCAGCCATCACTGTATCTCCCTTAAAGAACTAAACTGGCTAGAACTCCCACAACTCCTTCACTTTAATCAACTCACCCTCGCTCATAAACTTATTAACCACCCCTTAACATCCCTTCCCTTTAAACCCTTCTCCAACTCTATCATCCCACTAGGCCCCTAAGATCAAGCAACAACAATCAACTCACTGTTATCAAACCCAAAAACTCAGCAGGAGAAGCCATATTTTCATGTACCATATCTAAACTTTGGAACAATCTTACACCCTCTATAACTACTCTACCTTCCAGCAGCCTTTTCAAGACTGCACTCAATTTCCACTTAAATTTGCACTGGTTTGTCTTTGTTCTAATCCAGACTAACACCCCCACCCTTACCCCCACACCTAGACTCTTAACCCAACTATACTACTGCCACTACTAACCACAGTCAGAAATAGCTAGTTGTCTTTACATACTTTAACATCTTGTCTGACAACTTTGTTACTAATATTATAAATGACAAGAAACTATCTTAACTTGCAACATTTTCTGTATATACTGTTGATAATCAATATCTTGTTACTGTATTAAAGCCAACAACCTGTAATGTTGTTTACTATTGCTGCAACTTTGTATCTCTGTCATGTACATGATGTGGAGCTTTTCTCCCCGGGCATCCACTGAAAAAGGACCTGCGTCCAGTCGGAATTTCCTGGTAAACAAATGTAAATAAAATAAAATAAATAATAAATAAATGTACCACTGATTGTTTCTGGCTCTGTCCCTAAATCACTGGGCCATTATTACTGCTGTATATCAGCTATTTTCCTGTTAACCCATTGATGTCATGCATAAATGTACTTGTTCATTTACTGTGTTCAGTATTTAATGTGCTGTAATAAAAGCTGTGGGCAGTTTAATCGGTTACTTTTACTTCTTTTTGCTGTAACTGGTCATGGCTGAAAAGGGCCTTGAGTCTCAGTCTGCTTACTTATAAAACAAGGAAATAACTAAATAATGAGTACATAAATAGTAATACTATATGCCTTAACATTATCTGATAATCCGAGGCACTGGTTATAAGACATTATGTGTCTCTGAAAAAATGCAACAAAATGCCTGATGAAAAGGAAAGGACATGTTGTTTATTTGACATTTGTTTTCTCCAAGATTAAACCTGGAGAAGACACATTTATGCCTATGAATTTTTGTGAGCATACCACTGTAATGCCCAAATAGGAAATTCAGCTTGCTTGTATTACAGTTCTATATCAAGATACTTTTTATACATTTGCAATGTTATATGTTTGCAATACAACAGACTACAACTGAACAAGTAAAGTGAGAAATCAATGGAGCTGTTTAAGCGTAAGCTGGATGAGTGCAAATGATTTGTCTGCTTTAGATGCTGTGAAGAGGAGAATTGCAGCAGTATTATTGCATTATGCATCTATTTTTAATGTTTCATATTAACAAATGGTGACCTGTACAAATTCAGGCATGGAATATACAGCATATTAGAGGGGAAGGTAGAACAAACAAATCACAGTTTGCTGATATAAAATTAGATTTTTTTTTCTCTGTAATTATAAAGAGTATTTTCTAGTATGTATTGTGACTGAAAATTGACATGTACAACAGAAGGCCTTTTTTTGTTTTGAAAATTTATTAAAAAAGATTAGGATTGCAAAATACGCATGATACTTGTAACTTGTCATTATAGTCATTTGCTGTTGTGCATTATGAGATGGTGTTGAGTCACAGTAATGACATGCACAGTGACATGACGTGCACAGTGACAGCATTTTGCTAATGAAGACAGTAACCTTTCCAAATCTTGCAGTCAGGCTGTCATTTCAGATTATGACAATCCTTATTGACAGTTTGACGTGAGATTATATGGCTTTTGATGGATAAACAGAGGAATTTCTGAGCTGTTTTCACTACCTACACACCTATAAGTCATGAATAGATGTGTCATTCTTTATAACAGCTCTGATTAGTTTTCAAGTCTGGAATGTCCATGGCCAGATCTGATAAAGAAGAACAGACTCAGTTTTATCTAATTTTCATAATTCAGTTACTGGACAGGAAACTACTTGACTGCGTAAGTGACATATTATAAAGATAGTCACTGAACATTTCACTCATGATACATGAACATGCAGTATTCTTTTATCTGACTCTCACATTTTGTATATAAATATTTATGCAGACACAGCTATGTATTTCTTTAATGCTACTTACAAGTATACAGAATGCTTCCAAATATTAAGTGAAATATGGTGAAGATACAACGTGCCATTTTTTTACATTTATTTTATTTTATTTACAGACTCATGAAGTACACTACTGGGACCCTTTTATTTGCTTCCTTTTCTTTATATGCATTACAGGTATTTTCAGTCAACATACTGTAACCATTACATTATTTTTATTTTATGTCAGAAAGCAAAATGAGACTGTCTAGTCTGCCCTTTAAGTACATTAATGAGACTGTCTAGTCTGCCCTTTAAGTGCATTAATGAGACCATTGAGTCTGCCCTTTGAGTGTATTTAATATTTTACTTCCTGTCCATCTCTGACTTCCACCTTTACTCTTTTTTTCACTTGTCCCATACCTTTTGAATGTCTCTGTAGATTCCTTTGCTGCATTCCTTTCTGGTACTCTTTGTGAAGAAGTACTTTTACAGGAAACCGGAAAAAAAGGTGAAAAACTGTCATGGTGAAGGGAGGAATGTAGGAAAAAGGAGAGAAAAAATGACAAATACCCAAGTACAGTGTCTACTTAAATACAAAGATGGATAATCACACATATCAATAAGTTAATAAGTACATAAGCAAAGAGAAGGGTTTAGTAAGGCAATTTTGTCTGCTATCATTGCTCACATTCCACCGAAGCCTGAAATCAGCCAGCTATATATATTCTCTTGCACAGAAGATGGATCGTATTCCCACATGATCATGCTGATGGAAAGACAGTTAATTTTAAGTTCAGTCATATACTCACCTAGATTTGGTATGGTTGCTACTTTAGTGATCTTCACAATTAGACACTTAGAAAAGTCAAAATGTTGATTGTCTCATTCATTTCTTTGCTGGGATCCAGATGCAGGATGCCTTAAAGTAATTTCTCTCCATTGAACACAATGTTCTTATTCAAAGCAGTCTGGGCAGCCGATTGAACCATATCCAACATTTATGGCACGTTATTATCCATTTGCAGCATATTATCAAGGTCAGCATGTTTGAGACCTCACATTGGACAACCTGTATTAGCCCCACAATAAAGTTATGTTTATGGATTTAGGGGTCAAATAAGTGTTATGCCAATCTTTTTAATCTAACAAATAATACACACATGATGTTGCAATTGTGTTAAAGGATGTGAAATAAGCCAGGAGAAAATAAAGATCTTATTTGGAGAGGTAAAATCAAAACTAAATGGTTTCCTGCAGATTTAGACAAGGTCAGCCAGGATTTAAACTTAGATTGCCTGTTTTTGAACTAATCTGACAATTAATTAGAGGATTTGCCATTTATTGCAGCAGTCAGAGCAGTTTGCAACAGATACTAAAGGTTGAAAAACATAACAGCCTAAAAAACAAGACTGGTTTGAATCACAGTTAAACATAATAACTTCCCATCTATACAAAGGTTTTACACTTTATATGAAAGCAGGTTTAGGAGATAAAGAGTGGATCTCTAAGGCTGGATCAAATATAAAGCTACGATTCTAGCTCAGCAATCAGACACACATCATCAACAACAACACAAACCTACCACCCTCACAGCCATACCCCACCCCAACCCATCTTTACATTCCACCATTCCACTTCAAAAAGATTAGAGTCAGAGAGATAGAAACACAAATAGACCAAATACAAATAGATACTCTCCCAGACTCAGATAGCCTAGCCCCTTGGTTCTTTCACCTTTGTAAGGACTTCATCTCCTGCCCTCTCATTCACATACATATCCTCTGTTTAACTAATACTAAACCATCAATTGTCACTCCTTTTCCAAAGCTACCCAAGTCAACTACTGCTTCATAGTTCTTCCCTATCTCAATACTTCCCCATTTAGGTAAAGCATTAGAAAATTATCTCCAACCAAATTGCTGCTTATTTACATCAATACCATCTTCTATCCAGGAAGCAACATGGATTCTATTTTGGACACTCTGCCATAACAGCTCTTAACTCCCTCACAGATGACATCTTATCCAGTATGGACAAATGCAACCTGATAGGAGCTGTCTTATTGACCTCACAAAAGCCTTTTATCTAACTGATCATAATTTACTGTTTGACAAATTAACTGAAATAGGCAGTAGTGATAATGCAGAACATTGGTTTGTAGATATCCTCACCAATAGATCCTTCAAGGTGAAAGTAGACACCACCAACTCCAAAATAGATCATCTTATTAAAGGAGTTTCCCAGGGTTCAATTTTAGCCTTTGTGCTATTTTCTATATTTATCAATAAACTCCCATTTGATTACCCTCAGGTACCTCTAATTCTTCATGCAGATAACACAGTCATCTATAGGTCAAACAAATCCCAATCTATTATACAAACTAAGCTTTAAGATGGCCTCCAAACCCCAAACCAATGACTAATAGTCCAGAAATCTATACTTAATCCCTCAAATACAGAAGTAATGCTATTTGGAACCAATAAAAAATAGCCAAAGCACCCATCTTCTTTAATATTAAAGATGTTAACAATACTACCAAAAAAACTACCACATCCTTCAAATACCTTGACATTTGGCTAAACCAATCTCTTAACTTTCAACTACACATTCAAAACAAACACAAGATCAACACACTACTGTTCTAGGCAAATAAGATATCACTTCTTCTGTCCATGCTAGCCAAAGCTGCCATAGGCAAAGACATGTTCTTATCTCAGCTTGAGAATGGACTACCCATAATAGCTGCAGCCTTAAAGAAAAATGCCACCATTTTGCAAAACATCTCCATAAAATCTGCTGGTTCATTACTAATGTCTCCATTATTGAAAACCACTGCCTAACTCTCGCCAAAGCTAAATGGCTCCCAGTATATTTGAGAGTCAACTTTCTGCTAGGATCACTAATTCACAAAACAATGGCCTCTTCTCTACTGCCCTATTTCTAGATCTCTCAAAGGCCTTTGACTTGGTATCTCATGAGCTACTACTCTCTACTCTCCCCAACCTCTCCTTCTCATAACCAGCCTGCAACTGGTTCCACAGCTATCCACACAGATGCCAGCAATCAGTAATCTGGGACAATAACACATCACCTTGTCTCCCTGTTGCTCTCAGAGTTCCCCAAGAGTCTATCCATGGCCCTCTGCTATTCTCACTTTTCACTAACAACCTACATACTGCCACCACACAAGTATCTCTTACACAGTACACATATGACTCTACTCTCATCTGCACTGCCCCCACTCTACCAGAACTACAACAAATCACACAGGAATCATTCTCTTCTGTAGAAAGCTGACCATTCAATGCTCAGCTTCTACTCAACCCAAGTAAGACAAAACTTCTCCTGTTCCAACCTTCCAAAGCCACCCAAAACACCCCCCACTTCAACATTCTTCCCAAAGACAATACCATCATCTCTCCATCAGAACACACAAAATTACTTGGTGTGGAAATAGACAACAAACTTAGATTTGATGCCCACATATCTCTCACAATAAAAAAAGTTCACAAGAAACTTGGTGCATTATATCGAAGCCGCCAATTCCTTACCAAGATGGTTAGAATCTCCATAGCCAATTCCCAGCTAATCTCCACCCTACTCTTTGCATCCCCCATACTTACCAACCTTAAACAGACAGACTTACACAAGCTGGATGCTTGTTACAACAAAATTGTTAAATTTGCCACTGGAACCTCCTACCGCAGCCATCACTGTATCTCCCTTAAAGAACTAAACTGGCTAGAACTCCCACAACTCCTTCACTTTAATCAATTCACCCTCGCTCATAAACTTATTAACCACCCCTTAACATCCCTTCCCTTTAAACCCTTCTCCAACTCTATCATCCCACTAGGCCCCTAAGATCAAGCAACAACAATCAACTCACTGTTATCAAACCCAAAACTCAGCAGGAGAAGCCATATTTTCATGTACCATATCTAAACTTTGGAACAATCTTACACCCTCTATAACTACTCTACCTTCCAGCAGCCTTTTCAAGACTGCACTCAATTTCCACTTAAATTTGCACTGGTTTGTCTTTGTTCTAATCCAGACTAGCACCCACACCCTTATCCCACACCTAGACTCTTAACCCAACTATACTACTGCCACTACTAACCACAGTCAGAAATAGCTAGTTGTCTTTACATACTTTAACATCTTGTCTGACAACTTTGTTACTAATATTATAAATGACAAGAAACTATCTTAACTTGCAACATTTTCTGTATATACTGTTGATAATCAATATCTTGTTACTGTATTAAAGCCAACAACCTGTAATGTTGTTTACTATTGCTGCAACTTTGTATCTCTGTCATGTACATGATGTGGAGCTTTTCTCCCTGGGCATCCACTGAAAAAGGACCTGCGTCCAGTCGGAATTTCCTGGTAAACAAATGTAAATAAAATAAAATAAATAATAAATAAATGTACCACTGATTGTTTCTGGCTCTGTCCCTAAATCACTGGGCCATTATTACTGCTGTATATCAGCTATTTTCCTGTTAACCCATTGATGTCATGCATAAATGTACTTATTCATTTACTGTGTTCAGTATTTAATGTGCTGTAATAAAAGCTGTGGGCAGTTTAATCGCTTACTTTTACTTCTTTTTGCTGTAACTGGTCATGGCTGAAATGGGCCTTGAGTCTCAGTCTGCTTACTTATAAAACAAGGAAATAACTAAATAATGAGTACATAAATAATAATACTATATGCCTTAACATTATCTGATAATCCGAGGCACTGGTTATAAGACATTATGTGTCTCTGAAAAAATGCAACAAAATGCCTGATGAAAAGGAAAGGATATGTTGTTTATTTGACATTTGTTTTCTCCAAGATTAAACCTGGAGAAGACACATTTATGCCTATGAATTTTTGTGAGCATACCACTGTAATGCCCAAGTAGGAAATTCAGCTTGCTTGTATTACAGTTCTATATCAAGATACTTTTTATACATTTGCAATGTTATATGTTTGCAATACAACAGACTACAACTGAACAAGTAAAGTGAGAAATCGATGGAGCTGTTTAAGCATAAACTGGATGAGTGCAAATGATGTGTCTGCTTTAGATGCTGTGAAGAGGAGAATTGCACCAGCTAGCATTATTGCATTATGCATCTATTTTTAATGTTTCATATTAACAAATGGTGACCTGTACAAATTCAGGCATGGAATATACAGCATATTAGAGTGGAAGGTAGAACAAACAAATCACAGTTTGCTGATATAAAATTTGATTTTTTTTCTCTGTAATTATAAAGAGTATTTTCTAGTATGTATTGTGACTGAAAATTGACATGTACAACAGAAGGCCTTTTTTTGTTTTGAACATTTATTAAAAAAGATTAGGATTGCAAAATACGCATGATACTTGTAACTTGTCATTATAGTCATTTGCTGTTGTGCATTATGAGATGGTGTTGAGTCACAGTAATGACATGCACAGTGACATGACGTGCACAGTGACAGCATTTTGCTAATGAAGACAGTAACCTTTCCAAATCTTGCAGTCAAGCTGTCATTTCAGATTATGACAATCCTTATTGACAGTTTGACGTGAGATTATATGGCTTTTGATGGATAAACAGAGGAATTTCTGAGCTGTTTTCACTACCTACACACCTATAAGTCATGAATAGATGTGTCATTCTTTATAACAGCTCTGATTAGTTTTCAAGTCTGGAATGTCCATGGTCAGATCTGATAAAGAAGAACAGACTCAGTTTTATCTAATTTTCATAATTCAGTTACTGGACAGGAAACTACTTGACTGCGTAAGTGACATATTATAAAGATAGTCACTGAACATTTCACTCATGATACATGAACATGCAGTATTCTTTTATCTGACTCTCACATTTTGTATATAAATATTTATGCAGACACAGCTATGTATTTCTTTAATGCTACTTACAAGTATACAGAATGCTTCCAAATATTAAGTGAAATATGGTGAAGATACAACGTGCCATTTTTTTACATTTATTTTATTTTATTTACAGACTCATGAAGTACACTACTGGGACCCTTTTATTTGCTTCCTTTTCTTTATATGCATTACAGGTATTTTCAGTCAACATACTGTAACCATTACATTATTTTTGTTTTATGTCAGAAAGCAAAAATGAGACTGTCTAGTCTGCCCTTTAAGTACATTAATGAGACTGTCTAGTCTGCCCTTTAAGTGCATTAATGAGACCATTGAGTCTGCCCTTTGAGTGTATTTAATATTTTACTTCCTGTCCATCTCTGACTTCCACCTTTACTCTTTTTTCACTTGTCCCATACCTTTTGAATGTCTCTGTAGATTCCTTTGCTGCATTCCTTTCTGGTACTCTTTGTGAAGAAGTACTTTTACAGGAAACCGGAAAAAAAGGTGAAAAACTGTCATGGTGAAGGGAGGAATGTAGGAAAAAGGAGAGAAAAAATTACAAATACCCAAGTACAGTGTCTACTTAAATACAAACATGGATAATCACACGTATCAATAAGTTAATGAGTACATAAGCAAAGAGAAGGGTTTAGTAAGGCACCTAGAGCCCCTCTTGCAATTTTGTCTGCTATCATTGCTCACATTCCACCGAAGCCTGAAATCAGCCAGCTATATATATTCTCTTGCACAGAAGATGGATCGTATTCCCACATGATCATGCTGATGGAAAGACAGTTAATTTTAAGTTCAGTCATATACTCACCTAGATTTGGTATGGTTGCTACTTTAGTGATCTTCACAATTAGACACTTAGAAAAGTCAAAATGTTGATTGTCTCATTCATGTCTTTGCTGGGATCCAGATGCAGGATGCCTTAAAGTAATTTCTCTCCATTGAACACAATGTTCTTATTCAAAGCAGTCTGGGCAGCCGATTGAACCATATCCAACATTTATGGCACGTTATTATCCATTTGCAGCATATTATCAAGGTCAGCATGTTTGAGACCTCACATTGGACAACCTGTATTAGCCCCACAATAAAGTTATGTTTATGGATTTAGGGGTCAAATAAGTGTTATGCCAATCTTTTTAATCTAACAAATAATACACACATGATGTTGCAATTGTGTTAAAGAATGTGAAATAAGCCAGGAGAAAATAAAGATCTTATTTGGAGAGGTAAAATCAAAACTAAATGGTTTCCTGCAGATTTAGACAAGGTCAGCCAGGATTTAAACTTAGATTGCCTGTTTTTGAACTAATCTGACAATTAATTGGAGGATTTGCCATTTATTGCAGCAGTCAGAGCAGTTTGCAACAGATACTAAAGGTTGAAAAACATAACAGCCTAAAAAACAAGACTGGTTTGAATCACAGTTAAACATAATAACTTCCCATCTATACAAAGGTTTTACACTTTATATGAAAGCAGGTTTAGGAGATAAAGAGTGGATCTCTAAGGCTGGATCAAATATAAAGCTACGATTCTAGCTTAGCAATCAGACACACATCATCAACAACAACACAAACCTACCACCCTCACAGCCATACCCCACCCCAACCCGTCTTTACATTCCACCATTCCACTTCAAAAAGATTAGAGTCAGAGAGATAGAAACACAAATAGACCAAATACAAATAGATACTCTCCCAGACTCAGATAGCCTAGCCCCTTGGTTCTTTCACCTTTGTAAGGACTTCATCTCCTGCCCTCTCATTCACATACATATCCTCTGTTTAACTAATACTAAACCATCAATTGTCACTCCTTTTCCAAAGCTACCCAAGTCAACTACTGCTTCATAGTTCTTCCCTATCTCAATACTTCCCCCTTTAGGTAAAGCATTAGAAAAATTATCTCCAACCAAATTGCTGCTTATTTACATCAATACCATCTTCTATCCAGGAAGCAACATGGATTCTATTCTGGACACTCTGCCATAACAGCTCTTAACTCCCTCACAGATGACATCTTATCCAGTATGGACAAATGCAACCTGATAGGAGCTGTCTTATTGACCTCACAAAAGCCTTTTATCTAACTGATCATAATTTACTGTTTGACAAATTAACTGAAATAGGCAGTAGTGATAATGCAGAACATTGGTTTGTAGATATCCTCACCAATAGATCCTTCAAGGTGAAAGTAGACACCACCACCTCCAAAATAGATCATCTTATTAAAGGAGTTTCCCAGGGTTCAATTTTAGCCTTTGTGCTATTTTCTATATTTATCAATAAACTCCCATTTGATTACCCTCAGGTACCTCTAATTCTTCATGCAGATAACACAGTCATCTATAGGTCAAACAAATCCCAATCTATTATACAAACTAAGCTTCAAGATGGCCTCCAAACCCCAAACCAATGACTAATAGGCCAGAAATCTATACTTAATCCCTCAAATACAGAAGTAATGCTATTTGGAACCAATAACCCCTCTGTTTGGTATATATGTCTCTGAAAGTGAAGGCCAGTGTTTAGGGACTCTGGCTCACAAAGTTCACTGATGACTGTAAGCTGGGAGCAATCATTGAATCCCCAGATGATGCTGACATCTTACAAACAGGTCTAAAAATGACAAATGACTGATGAAAGAAAGAACCATGGTCTGAGACTAAAAGCTAAAGAATGCATAATCGTACACTTTGGTAAATCAGAAATCTCTTCTAATTGTAATATTAATAGCACACCCCTAAAAGTAGACCCAGTGGTGAGGGACCTAGTAACACAGATGGATAATAACCTAAACTATGACCACTAGGTAGCTACAGTAGTGAGAAAATCCTTCTGTGTGGCTCAACTTATAAGTAAAGGCATGGCAACAAGATCAAAGGAAGTCATACTGTCATTGTACAACGTCATAGTTCCATTGGACTCAGCCCTCATCAGGCCATAACCGAGTACAATGCTCCCTTCTGCATGTACCTAACTAGGCAGTTACACCAAATGGAGCAGCTCCAGTGGTTTCTCAGTAAAAAATACAAAATGTAAGACACATCTTATGCAGACTGACTAAAGAGCCTACCCCTTTACTCCGTCTCATATGATTTACTGAGATGGAACTTATGCCTGACCTACAAGGCATTCTCTCAACCAGCCCTGATGAAAATGTTACATATTTGCAAGAAAAATTATACAAGGGTAACATGTTCCATGGACCTGAACCTTATTTCTGACTCTAACAGAACTTGCTGGAGAGACAGATTCATATCCTAAAGGCTGGCTTGTCTAGGGAATAAACTTCCCATCTTTATAAAACAAAATGTTTCCCTCACTTTCTTCAAAAAGAATTTGGATAAATGGATGGGGAAACTGTAAATTCACTCTTGAGGTACTGCCCATGTCCCTTATGGACAGAGGCAGTCTGTACAATGACTCAGGGCTTCAACACCCAAAAAAACACTACATTAATACTACCAATCCCATATCTAGGGAATTAAGAAATAATACTATCATATCCTGGGTATGATTGGCTATGCTTTTAAAGGATGAAAACACACACACACACACACACACACACACACACACACACACACACACACACACACACACACACACACACACACACATAAATCAACTAAATGTAACAAAGATTGAAATACAATTAAAGTTTTAACACTATAACTTTGTGCTCAGCAACTGTACATACTGCAGATATACTTTTTATTTAACATTGGAGAATGAGTTTATACAATGTAAGAACTAAATGCAAGAAAATAAACATACTTAGGATCATAACAGCAGCATGAAACAGTGACCAAGAAACAAATCAAATGAAAATTATAAATAGTACATTGGGGAAAAAAGCTTATGGGATGTTTCCACTAACTTGAAGAAATGAAAATAAAGACAAGCAAGGAGATAATAAAGGTAATGTGGAGAAGGAATAGTTTAAGGGACAAGTAATCAGCCTTCATCTCTGAAACAAGAACACAGTTTGTTTTTACAGCTGTTGCTATAGCCACTTATAAATGTGAGAGAGACTCTCTAGTTGCCTAGTGATTTCCACATTTCAGGAGTCACTTTTGATGATGACTTTGTGCAACAGCCAGAATGAAGGAAGGTCTAATGAACAAAATGGCTTCATGGTTTTTGAAAGAGTCATTATTAGACTGTGCCATTAAATGACAGCCAAGAGGTGGACAGTAGGAGTCATAAAAAAGTTTATGAGTTAGAGAACTCAGGAGAGAAGTTCTTTCAGCATTATGATGCCAATTGGCTTCCCTAATGGAAATAAAATGATAATCTGAGTTTTCATCATTAAAAACCAAGTATAAAATCTTTTTTTTTTTTGGATAGTGAGTGGTCTCTTAAGGAAAGAATTTATGAGCACATATATGCAATATGGAAAGATCAGTTAAATAATGCACTAGACAAACATGTGCATGTGAACAACATGATCGTTATTTTAGATTTGGAATACTGCAGCAAGTGTTTAGTAATGACAGAGGTGGTCCCTGGGAATTACAATTGGAAAAGGCAGAACTTATATGGCAGCTCATGCTTCATTCTTATGCATGGCCTGGACTTAACGCTTTCTGCAGTATTAATAGCATTTTAAAATTAAAAGCATTAAGTAGATAAAGTGAAACCAAATAAACTGATGGAAAAACAAGCCCAAAAGAAACTAAAACCAAAACCGAAGCTTGTTAGGGAAATCCAAATGAAAGTCAGAAACTCGAACAAAGTGCTTTGTTCAATACAAGTAGTGTTTATTCAATACAAGCAATATTAACGCCACAAGTCGTATACTTTTTCAACCCTGATAGCCAAAGTCTTCATCAGAAATACATAAAAGCAATCAATTGGACCTTTTTATACAGACTCAAAATATTAATTATCCAATAAAAAATGTTGTAAAAACTTTATAAAATACGATATACTAATTAAAAACTGTTGTGTTTTGCACATATAACAAAAAGCCACATTAAAACCATTGTAATTCATAACCTATGTGCTGTAATGTAATAGGTGTATTTAACAGAGTTCATAAAATGTATATTAAAATTGTATATATATTACATTACTTGTACTACTTGTATTGAACAAAGCACTTTGTTCGAGTTTCTGACCTTCATTTGGATTTCCCTAACAAGCTTCGGTTTTGGATTAAGTAGATAAAGGTTGCTTTGATAATGACAAGTAGTTTTGTTTAAAATGAATATTCTATTTATGTACATAAATGTATATATATATTTAACATCTTAGGCAGCTTATAATTTTTAATTTATATAGTTGCATATATTATCTGTATTTGACGTATTTGGAATGTTTAGCAATATACATAAATATTTACTTATTCATGAATAATGGTACATGCAATGGGGGAAGTAGCATATTGTTTAGGTTTGTGATGTCATTTCCTGTAGTAGAGAAAGGGCGCCAAATTTTTAACTGTTGTAAATGTGTTTTACTGATTTTGTCTGATGAAGTTTACTAATGTAGTAAATGAAAAACACTTAACATTAGATACAACTTTTTCTTTATTCCACAGCCAGTATCATGTTTGTTTTATAGTAGTTTGTGCATTTTTTTCATTTTTTCATTAGAGAGGGATTATGACCTCTTTCTTCCTGGATGAGAAACCTTTTGTAATGAGATGTGCCACACAGAAGGACTTTCTGACTACAGTGGCAATGTGGTTATCAAAGGAGAGGTTGCTGTCAACCTGTGTCCCCAGGTCTCTTATCACACCTTCAGTGTTTAGTGGACTATTGTCTATGTTTTAGTTCATGGGCACCGAATTTTTCCCAAAAGGAATGACAATGTACTTTTTGGCATTGAGCTTAAAGCCATGGTTCTGGCACCAGTCATTGGCGTCAGTGAGACCTTTTTGTAGAATGCCTACATCAGTTGGAGAATCAATAATTGCTCCCGATTTGCAATCATCTGTGAACTTGGTCAGCCAGAGTCCCTTTGTGTTGGCTTGAACTTCAGAGAAATAGATGCCAAACAGGAGAGGACCTAGAACCGATCCCTGTGGGACACCACTTGTAACTGGTTAGTAGTCAGATCTGGAGTCTGCTACTTTCACAGTGTGGGTTCTATCAGTGAGCCAGTTGGCAACCCAACTTATGACATAGGGGTTTATGCCTAGTTTAGTGAATCTGTCTATGATTCCTGAGTGAGAGATGGTGTCAAAGGCCTTGGCAAGCTCTAGGTAGGCTGTGTGAATTACCTTGCCCTCATCCACAGCTTTGGTGACAGGCTCAAAGAAGTCTATCAGGTTGACCAGGCATGATCTACCTTTCACAAACCCAAACTGCATGGGGTCCAGAGTTTGGAGATTCCCTATGTCCTTATTTATAAGGTCCATGATGATGCACTCCATAGCCTTACATATCAGACTCATCAGACTAATGGGCGATAGTTCCCAGGGTCTGTAGTTGCTCCCCCTTTGTGGAGTGGGATGACCGTACAGTGCACCATTCAGTATGAACAAAGCCTGAAATGAGGCTGTGATTGAACAGGGTACTCAGGTGTGGTGCCAGTTCACTTTGTAATTTATGTAGAACACAACAGAAAGATTTTTTGTAGTTTGCAGTGTTTTATAGGTAGCAGCCTTTTTCAAGTTGTTTCCACATTTTCCAGGGAAGTAGATTTAAACTACTGTACTTATTTTACTATTTAAATTCAGTTTGTGCTGAATCTGAACTTAAAGCTATTAATTGAAGGCATTGATATAGGTTGTAGCTGTTATTTGGTTGCAGGGCCTTTCATGCTATTTCTGTGCTGTACCTAGATATTTAAATCAGTTCTGAGAGGCTCTTATTTTTCTGCATTTTTGCTGTCTCTCTCTCTCTCTTCTGAACTTGAAGCTACAGCTATAAGTTGATTTTGTTTTTACAGGACTCATTGTTATTTTTTTTTGAAACCTTAAGTGGATTATCAGCATTGCTCATCTAATTCTGTGTTTTAGTCACTTTTCATATTTGAACCAAAAAGCCAGCTATGTGAACTAAAACTTGAGCTTCTAGTGATTAAACCCATTAGCAACTGGATATTAATGCAGTTCTGGGACTCTATTTTGCATGGAGGGGAACTTTATTAAATGTACTCACTTATCTTACCATTTAAATCAGTTATTCTTTGTTTTGAATCTGAAGTTAAAACTATTAATTGAAGGTATTTTATAGTTTGCAGTACTTTATCGGTTGCAGTATTTTTCAAGTTGTTTGTGTGCTGTGCTTAGGTATTTAAATTGGTCTTGAATGGGGGCTCAGTGTTCTCATTTTTTATTGTCTCACCTCTGAAGCTGAATTATTATTTGGATTTTACAGTAGCCATTGCTATTTTTCTCTAACCTCAAGTGGCTTATCAGCATCGCTTATCTAATTCTGTATTTTAGTCAGTTTTCAAACACAAAACAAAAAAGCCAACTTTGGTCAGATGTGTGTGTGTTGGAACAAGAGCTTGTGTAATTAAACCCAGTGAGAGTGAGAGGATTTTGCAGTATTGGGACTCCATTTTGTGCAACAAAAGAAAAAAGTCATAACCAAGATTAGGAAATGCTATGCCCAGCGTGATAAAAATACTCTCATTAATCTAAACAAACAATTAAGAGGACAAATTAAGTCCATTAAAGCCACATTTGAGCTAAAGATAGCCTCTAAGGCAAAGGACAATCACAAAGCTTTTCTTAGCTATGTCTGAAACCTCAAAGGCAGCATTTAGCAGTGTGCAGAATTGATTGCAACTGGAACAAGCTATACAGAGGTAAGAAAGAGAAACTCTCCTGTGACTGCTAAAGTTGGTTTCAAAAACTAAGCAAAAGATCTGTTTAAAAATTGAAACACACCACCACAGACTACTAAAAATTATGCTCTTCAGAATAAAATAAAAACTTTAATTAAGAATTAAAATGAGATGTAAAGCAATAAAACAAAGCTCTTGTTGATTTGTATATTATAAACACTTTCAGCTAAAGGCCTTCCTCAGATCATAAAGAATCAGGTTCCACATAGCTAAGCTAAATGAATGAAACACCAGTTATGTGGCTAAATCCAAACCACCACCTTTTTTAAACCAATGAGTTCACAGCCAATCAGAGACCTTGAAGGAAACATACCTCCAAGTTGCCGAATAAAGACAACTTCCTTGAAGAAACAGCACACACCAGGCTAAAGCAGCCTTGTCAACACTAATCAGTGTTGGTGTTACTTCAATTCTTTCTTCCCCAATAAATACTTAGGTTTATAGGTTCATAGGTAGGTACTAGGCTATTGGCCCTAGGGCCTATATAAGCCTAGCCAAAGGTACCCTGGCTTTCGCCACCCAAGAAAATGATTTTCCTGTGCCACTGTCATGCAGAGTCACAGAAGTGATCCCTGGGGTGAATTTCCTATCTCCCATCCAATCATCAAGATTTTTCTTGAACAGTGCTAATGAGGAGCTTTGTTTGATATAGACAGGTAGTTTGTTCCAGAGTATGGGAAGTCTCTGGGACAGGAATCTATCCCTCCAGCATGTTCTGTTTATTGTGGTGACGAGGTTTAGGTCCCTAGAGCATGTGGCTCATAGGGATTGGGATTTCTTTAAGTGGAGCATGTCTAAAAGCTCTGGGTTTGACATAGCTTTGTGTGTTAGGCAGAGATCGCCTCTGAGTAGGCGATATGCAACGGAGTAAAGCTGCAGTTTTTTGAGACAGTCTGCATAGGGCATCTCTTTGAGGCCGGTAATCCTCTTTGTGAGGTATTTCTGTGGCCTTTCCGGTTGTTGTAGATGTCTTGTGAGGTACATACCAAAAGGGGCACTGTAATCTATAATGGGTCTAATGAGTGACAAGTAGAGGGGAACAATGACCTCTTTTTTCCTGGATGAGAAACCTTTTGTGATGAGGTGTGCCACATAGAAGGATTTCCTGACTACTGTGGCGATGTGATTATTAGGGTTTATCTATCTATTTAGGGCTAGTATAAATAACATCAGTCCTTTTTTAATGAAACTTAACAAAAGATCTAGTGGTTGTGATTCCATTACTGAGACAGTCATTAATTAATTTCTCTTGGTTCAAACTGTCTGAAGACATAGTGAAAATTGACTTCTTGTGCTGATAAGAGCAAACTCCATGGGGTTACTGGTTCAGCACTGGCATTCCCAGGCGGTTCCCCATCCAAGTACGAACGAGGCCCGACCCTGCTCAGCTTCTAAGACCAGACAAGACTGGACGCATTCAAGGTGGTATAGCTGTACAAGCAAAATCTGCTTCTTTGTGAAATAGATACATACCAGGCTAGAACATCTTTTGTACCATTGGCCCATGTTGCTATTCTTTTGTTCATTTTCCATTATTAATGGCAAAGGCACATATAGTTGTCATCAGTTCCTCTTGGTGAGAACTTCCCAAAGGGAATAACTATTCAAAATCCATTACATAAAGACAAATGTACAGTCACTAGTTATTTATCTCAACACAGACTTTCTGTGCCATGAGCAAAGGACTTAAAGAATACCAACATCAAGGAAGTGATTTTCTTTGCTCTTCAGTGCTTAATACTTCACTTATCTCTGTACAGCATCCTTATATTGGAAATTATTTTCTTTAAAGTTAAGGAAAACTTCACATTCCTTTGCTAGTAGACCAACTAAAGGGTCCTTGGTGCACTTGTCAACATATGGATATGCGCCTTGCATTTAAAATCAGTTTGAGTGGTACAACTGCATTCAGGCCCAGAGGGAAATCTGCTCGGAGACTGATAATTCAGTTCACCTTGCATGTTTCAGTCCTGTTGCTTATGTCTTCACCTCTAGGACCTATCTATGACTTTACGCTATCAATGGCTTTAAACATGAAGGAGTGTAGGGGATACTGAATTACATGATTTGACAAAGAGTTTTTGTGATCTTTATGCTGGATATCTCTCAGATGGCACAACACTCTGTACTTGAATTGTTGGTTGGTTTTTCCTACATAATAAGCAGAACACTTTAAACAAGTAGCTAAGTAAACAATGTTTACTATTGCAGGTAGCACTGCATAAAAAACAATATTCTAGTCCAGTAATGAGATGTTTTAATAGATTCTGATATCTATCACAGGGCAGGCTTTACACCTGCCACAATTAAATGTTCCTTTATTATTGATAGAACATTTTCTAGAGAAGCCATCTTTCATACATAGCAACATTTTCAGGTTCTTTTTGTTTTTTAAAATGAATATTGGCCTCTCTCCTACAATTTCTTTCAATTTTTCATCTTGTGTCAACACTGGACAAAACTTCTTGACAATGTTGCATATATGCCTTGAATCATTACTATATATGAGCATGAGATCAAGGGTTTGCTGTCCTTTGGAACTGTCATTGGATGGCCTCTTTGCCTTCTTGTTAGAGAACTAGGGTTGTCCTTTTCCTTTTCTTAAGTTTTCTGTCGATTCTGGTTTCATTGAGACGTCTTTAGTTACATAACCTCTCTCCTTTAATTGACACTCCAATTTAACCTTTTTGCATTCATAAGCTGTGTCTTTAGTACACAGTCTTGAGATGTGTGTGGCTTGATTCTCTATTATATTCTTAAAAACATGTCCAGGATGCATGCTATTCCTGTGTAAATAATGGTGCCTCCATGTTTCTTTCCTATGGATTGATGCCTCTATGCCACCTGATATTCTACAGATGTTTTTTGGATGACATCTTTATATTATGGAAAGGTGTTGATTCACGACTGGTGCTATTCACAGATTATTTGTACCACTACACTGATGAAGTTCATGGTGTTTTATTAAACGAACCAAAGCTTAAAAAGAATTGTGGTTCAGTTCCTTCCTGGGTTGTGTATTGCTGCTATTTTTTTAGTTTTATACTGTTTTTTGGAGTTGCTGTCTCATTTTGGTTAATCATAGCCTCCACACAAGCTTTATATCACATGAATAGGGAACTGCAATGGACATGTGTATGCACAAGGACAGGACATCAACAGGCCCAGGGAACTACAGACCCAATAGTCTGACTAGTTCATATATAAATCCATGGAAAGAGTTATCATGGAAAGGATTAGTCTGGATGTAAACCTTCAAACTCTGGATCAGACCCACTTTGGTTTTGTCTAAGGCAGCTCTTGTCTACTCAACCCATTGGAGTTCTTTATCAAGGTCACCAAGGCATGGATGATCAAAATGGTGCCTACCTTGACCTGGCTAAGGCATTTGATATAATACCCCACTCTGGCATTGTAAATAAATCCAACAATATAGGTATAAGCCCCTATGTTATGTGCTGGATAGCCAGCTGGCTCTCAGATAAGACCAAGGAAGCTAGGCTAGGGGAAACAATCTCCACAACGAGGCTGGACACTAGAGGAGTCCCTTACAGTTCTGTGTTGGGTTGGCTTCACTCTTTTTTGGCACCTACTTCTCTGAAGTCACAGCCAGTGTCAAGGGCTGCTGGCTGATCAGGCTTGCAGGTGATTACAAACTAAGAGCAGTCGTAGACCCCCCAACACATTAACATCTTACAGGAAAGACTAACACAGACAAATTACTGGGGCCAAAGTCATGGCTGAAAACTCAATACAAAGAAGTACATAAGAGTACCCTTTGGGAAGTCAACCACCTTAGGAAATTATCTCATCGATAACACACCTCTAAGAGTAGAGGCAGTAGTCAGAGATTTGGATATGTGTGTAGATAGTAACCTGTGTTTCTAAGGTGGTAAGGAATGGCATCTAGATCCAAGAAATCTTTGTTCCACTGTATTTGGCCCTCATAAGGCCCATCAATGAGTATAATGCCCCATCGGTATGTACCTGGCCAGGCACATGCAACATAAGTTCATAGGTTCATAGGTGTATACTAGGCTAATGGCCCTGGAGCCTTTAAAACCCTAGCCCATAGAAGTGCCCTGGCATTGTGCCACCCGATGTTAGTTCTCAGTGCCTCTATCAAGTAGAGCCACTGGAGTGATCCCCAGGGTGAACCTTCTATTTCCCATCCACTCATCAAGATTTCTTTTGAAGAGGGCCAGTGAGGTTCTCTGCTTGACATGCATGAGAAGTCTATTCCAGAGCATTGGCTGTCTCTGGGTTATGAACCTGTCCTTCCAGCATGTTCTGTTGATTGTGGTAATGAGGTTGAGGTCTCTGGAGTGTGTGGTGTGGAGGGATTGGGATTTCTTTAGCTGTAGCATTTCTAACAGAGCTGGGTCAGACATGGCTTTGTAATTCAAGCAGAGATCTCCTCTTAGTAGACGATATGAGACAGAGAATAGCTGGAGTTTTTTGAGTCTGTCTATGTAGGACATATGTTTAAGGCCTAGGGTCCTCTTTGTGAGGTATTTTTGTGGCCTCTCCAGCTGTTGCAAGTGTCTAGTGAGGTACATGCCAAATGGGGCATTATACTGTATGATTGGTCTAATGAAGGAAGAGTAGAGAGAAATGATGACCTCTTTCTTCCTGGGTGCAAAACCCTTAGTAATGAGATGTGCCACAACTGGAACACACACACAGGTTCCTCACAAAAAGAATACAGGGCATAAACAACATGTCTTATGCAAATTGCCTCAAAGACCTATCTCTTTACTCTTGTTTCCTATAGACTGTTCAGAGGCAATCTATGCCTGGACTACAAAGCATCCTTGGACCCCTCTCTGATCGGCCTTTTGTATATCTGTAAAACAAATAGCATCAGAATTACCGGATCTATGAATTTTAGCTTTGCTTGTGACATAAATAGGACATGTTGGATGGGCAAGTATGTGTTTCAGTGGATTTCCTTTATCAGGAACATGTTTCTAATCTATGCAAAGCAGAGCTCTTCCACAACCATATTCAAGAAAAACCTGGACCAGTGGATTGGAAATCAGAAATGCACCTTGAGTCTAGCACGTATGTCTCTAATGGAGAGAAGCAGCATGTAAATCTTGCCCTAGTTCACATATACCTTTTAAAAGAAACCTTGAAGGCCTATACACTTGTGGGATAAATTTGGAATGCTTGGCTAGGCTTAAAAGGCCCCACTGGTCATTATATTAGTGTTCACCAATGAAACTATGAATCCACCAAAATTCAATCTATTAGAAGTTTACATTCCATCATATTCTTATATACTGGAATTTTTCCCAACCTAAGTTTATGATTCTTCTTTTCATATGTCATTAGGGTGGCGCAGTGGTGCAGTGGTTAACATTGTCGCCTCACAGCAAGAGGTTCTTCAGTTTGATTCTCAGCTGGGGTGCCTTCTGTGCAGAGTTTGCATGTCCTCCCTGCATTCACATGGGTTTCCTCCAACATTCTAAAGACATTTATATAGAGCATTTCTTCCTAGGCCCCCACTGAAAATAGGCTCTGTCCTAGTCTGACTTTCCTCATCACAAATGATAAATACATTTCTGTAAATTGTTCATAAATGCTCAAATGCATTTTCATAAAATTTGCTTCCCCATCTTTTAATGACCATATCTGCAGTTTTCTTAATTTAATTTACAATGTTTAATACTTCATTTATAGTTGGTATAGTATTTTATTTCTACTTTTGTATGATGCCATTTTTGGTTGCAACTAACATTTGACTTTATATGGTTTTACTTTAAGTCACTAATCCTAAACCTAGTTTCAAAAGCAATAACAACATCTTTTTATTTAATACAATACAGTCACACATCAATTGTAATAAGGTATTCTCTAGAAAATTCTAAAACTCTTTCAAATTCATACATTTCCAAAAAATATGTTCCCAGTTTCCTAGTTCATTCACATCTTCAATATCTAGTCTACAGTTGAAGGTAAACCTTTTGGAGCTTACTTGGAGTACAAAATACCTATACAAACATTTGCTTGCAAATATCCTGAATTTTTTGGACTTCATGGCATACCTACAAGTATTACAAAGTTTGTCTCATTATTACTTTTTTTGATTAATTCTTCTAATCTACTTTCCTAGACATTTCTAAACTGCTTATACTGATTTTTATAATTATCATGCAATACTTTATATGTTTTTAATTAAGCCTTTTTAATAGCATCCTGTATTCTTTGTTCCATTAGAAACTCTACCATGGTTTGTTATCATGCAATGCACTCCCCCCCCCTTTTTTTTCTATTTGTCTATATTATGCCCACAGTCCCTGATATGGGAGAAAGATTCTATCCCGCAGCTCACACTTATGCTTAGCTTAGTTCATTGTAGTCTATTACTTTCCCATTCCAATTCAATAGTTCCCAAAAGTGTGATTCCTTAGATACTTCTCCCAGTTAATTCCTATCTCATGCTTATCTTATTTTCCGTACCCGATGTTGTAAATATTATTATTAGCAAAATTTATTTTCTTCATTCTTGCATTAATTTGCCTTTTTAAATGTTATATGCAACACCATAAACACAATATTCTGTATGCATATATGTTATTTACTTTTATTTATTTGTTTACTGACATTTGATAACCTTGAAGGTGGGCCAGTTCGCTGACTCTTTTCAACCACAGCCGGAGAGCCAGAAGAACATCAGAAAAAAAAAACAAATTAGAAAAGCAACTATGGCAAAATAGTAAAACAGGAAAATACTACAAAGTAAATTTGACTGATGGATGAGAATTACAGAGCAAATTCCATGACTGTAATCGCTCCAGTGTAATATGCTTACTGTATATACATTTAGAGCTATGGGTGGGATGTTAAGAATCAGTGCAAAGCTATTTCTCATACTGAAGTATAGTATTTATATTATCGACAGCAAAGTCTGTATTTCATAAAACAGATGAGTATTTACATTTATTCCATGCTTTGAATTCTTCTGTCCTACAGCTAATGTTTTTAAGTTGAGAGTAAATGATTTCTGGAATGAGAGTTTCCACAATGTAAGCACTCCCTTCTTTTAAAAAGATTTTGGTTATTTTTAAGAGTTTGCATCCAAAATTCAGCCTTCTTTTTATCCCTCAAAAATCGGTCCTGTCCCAACATTATCCTTTCCACTTCAATAAATATCCCTCATTGTATGCTACATATATTAGTCTCATATAAGTGGCTTTAAAGTATAAACCAAAAAGATGAACATGCTGCAACCTCCACAATAACCTAATATTGTAATACAATAATTTTTATCTAAATATTTATTTTGTTGATGAGGATTTATATTGTGAGCTGGTGGTTGCAGTGTGTCATCTTATTTGGTTTTAGGATTTTGGTATACATGGATAGCACTGACTTGTTTGGTTCTTGTTTAAAATATCCATTAGCCCCAAATCACCCTGCTCTATAGGAAAGAGCAGCTTGTTCCAGTTTACTCTTGACCCCTTCCCTTCCCAGATAAATTCCTTCAACTCTTGTTGTCTAAAACTTTTTCTGTGGGTGATAAAGATATGCCTGGCCCATATAGAGAACCGAAGGAACTAAAACCATTTTTCACTGCCTATATCTTGCTCTCCATATCCATACCCATTAATTTCCAGTCTTTTATGCTTTTAATCATTTTCAACTTTGTCGCTTCTCTCATATCATTTACTACCACAACATAATCTTTTTTAATCCATATGCCTAAATACTTTATCCTTTCGTGTCCACACCAACATGGATATTGCTGAACTAAAATCATGCGTAGGGACATATTTTATATCTCTAGCTTTCATTTTACCTACATTAATTTTGTTTCCTGAAAAGTTCTGCAAGTATCTTAAAATATATGTACAGCAACCTAATATCATGTTTTGGAGTTCATCACATGCACAAAAATGCATCTGCAAACTGAGAAAATTTTCATTTATAACCCAGTAGTTATAGCCTTGAAATGTTGAGCCCTCTATTTTCTTAGACAAGCTCTAAATATACAGTAAATAATAGAGAGAAAAGCAAACATTCTTGCCTAGTCCCTCTGTTTAATCTCAATCCACCAGAGAGGAACCCTCCCACCTTTATTCTTGGCACCAGTGTCCATATAATCTCTTACAAAGCTCTGTTATACTGACTGCATGCAAACACCACCATTACCCTACTTAAAATTTCCAATATGCCTTAATGAGCACTTTCTGTGCATCTAAACTAGCCAGCAATAATGGTGTTTTTATGCTGTGATTCTCTGTGAAACTCTCTTTACCATGAGATGTCTTTTCTCCTGCCATCTCTGTCTATATATATATATATATATATATATATATATATATATATATATACACACACACACACACACACACACACACACACACACACACATATATATATATATATATATATATATATATATATATATATATATATATATATATATATATATATATATATACACACACACACACATATATATATATATATATATATATATATATATATATATGCATGTATTTATAGATGGCCCTCCTTCATATGATCAAAGTTTCAAAACTTTGAACATCATATGGCCGAGGACCATATGAGCAAAGTTTTGAAACTTGAAACATAAAATAAAGAAAAAAATAAAACCAAAACAATTTTTCTTTTATGTTTTTGCAGGGCAGCAAGCCCCCTGTCACCCTCACACCCCCACACTCCATGCTAATGAAATATATCAACTGCAAGTGAGAAAAATGGAAAATGTCCTGTTCCATGCTGTACAGCAGTCTCCATTCAGAAGGTTCAGAGTTTCAAAACCTCAGTCATATGATCCTCAGCCTTATAATGTTTGATGTTTTGGTACTTCAATCACCTGAAGGGGATCCATATATTTATATATAAGAGAGAGAAAGAGAGAGTTTACCTGCTATTGATTAAAAGTAGGTAAAACTGACCTCTGTGTTGCTGGCATGTTTTGCTTGACAATACAGATGGTCAATAATTGAGAGATTATGGAGAATCCCCAATCCCCTGATTTAGGGAATATGCCCCTTCCCTGGGATCATGTGATCTCATGGTTAGTATATATAATTAGCAGGAAGTGTGGGGTGTAGGGGTCTTGCCCCTGCAAAAGGCATTGTTTTTAATTCTGTAGGCTTTGAGGAGTAACTTTGTTTCATACACAGAAACATGTCATCCTTTGCTTCTTGACTTTAGTCTGCTGACATCAGCCACATCGGCATAACATCAGTTAGAAGAATATCACTAGATCCATATTATATAAATGTATCCTGCTGAAATACAGACATCAATCTCAGTCTAATGTCTTCTTTTAGTTTGTGAAATGCAGTATTTTATAGCATACAGAATTAAAACCCTTATGACATTATATTACCAGTATTTTGTATCATACAGATTTAAAACCCTTACCTTTTTGTACTTCTGGAGCTACTTGTGTTCCACTGACGAGGAAAGAAATAAGACAGACAATGTTGTTGGTCCACAGAACAGTGATCAACAAAAAGGAGAAATGGATGATCACAGTGAAAGGGCAGATAACAGAAATTTCTAGCACAATGGGTGCAGTGAAGAAACAGTAGCATTGTTTGAAGGCTGCTATAGGATAGGTCCCCAGCCTGTGCATGCAGGCACCTTCACCCCAACTTCTTACCCTTTGTTTCTTTTCTCTCACCATGACAAGTTTATATATTTATTTAATTACATACATTTAATTTCACCTGTTTTTCTACTGCCCTTCAGTTTCCCCAATAAACAAGAATTTTTATGGAAACAAAATATTTGTTTCCTTATTTAATAACATGAAAATATTAAATGTACAATTGTGTTTCTGAATATTTTTAGATCATTATATGAAAAGTGATTGAAGAGAAAAGCAGTATAAAGGAACTTTTGCACATTGCAAAGCTATACAGTGCAATGCATGAACATAATGGCACGTGAGATTACCAATGCATGAACATAATGGCATGTGAGATTATCAATGCATGAACATAATGGCATGTGAGATTACCAATGCATGAACATAATGGCATGTGAGATTACCAATGCATGAACATAATGGCATGTGAGATTACCAATGCATGAACATAATGGCATGTGAGATTACCAATGCATGAACATAATGGCATGTGAGATTACCAATGCATGAACATAATGGCATGTGAGATTACCAATGCATGAACATAATGGCATGTGAGATTACCAATGCATGAACATAATGGCATGTGAGATTACCAATGCATGAACATAATGGCATGTGAGATTACCAATGCATGAACATAATGGCATGTGAGATTACCAATGCATGAACATAATGGCATGTGAGATTACCAATGCATGAACATAATGGCATGTGAGATTATCAATGCATGAACATAATGGCATGTGAGATTACCAATGCATGAACATAATGGCATGTGAGATTACCAATGCATGAACATAATGGCATGTGAGATTACCAATGCATGAACATAATGGCATGTGAGATTACCAATGCATGAACATAATGGCATGTGAGATTACCAATGCATGAACATAATGGCATGTGAGATTACCATTGCATGAACATAATGGCATGTGAGATGTGACATGTGTGTACAAAATGTAAGAGTTAGAGGATACTAATAAATAGCTTTGCACCAACAGTATACTTACTGGTTCATTTGGTATTAAACTGGAATAGCTGGTGATACAGCAAGCACTCTGGATGTTTACTGTGTCTCAAACGAATAGTAGTTATTACTGACACCTGGCATATTATGCTTTGATATTCTCATCGCATCCAGCAATAATATAAGGCTGAGTTTCACTGGTAACTTAGGAAAACATGGAAAAAACAGAAACCTAAACTAGAAAATAAAAATAAAACAGGTACTGTGGAACAAAAGCCCGAACCAGCGAAACAGATGAACCAAGTATTTAATGAAGTGCTTTTCGTTAGCTTAATAAGCTAACTTCTTCAGAAACAAAACAAAGTACAAATTTGTACAGATTTGTACTTTGTTTTGTTTCTAAAGAAGTATAGCTTATTAAGAAGTTAGCTAATGAAAAATTCTTCATTAAATACTTGGTTCATCTGTTTCGCTAGTTTGGGCTTTTGTTCCACAGTACCTGTTTTATTTGGAAAACATGCAGTTCAGAAGGGCTTCCCTACTCAAGTTTGAGAAGAAACTGGACAAGCATCAGCAGCCCACAGAAAACATACTTTTTCCCCACAGCAAATCATTGCTGGTCCAACCTCTAATCATTCACTGGCAATGATTCCTTTCTAGTAAATTTCTCCCTTCTTCGATTTAATGCGAGCATGGAGTTAGTTTATATACGTTCAGGGGTTGGGGGCTGGGTAAAGAGGGTGTGTCACCCTCCAAAAAACAAGAAAAAAGGAATTTTTGCCCTTTTGTTTTTTGGGGATTTTGTTCATTCTTTTGAAATTTTGACTTTCAGGAAGTCAATGTTTTATAGTAGAACCATTCAGAAATGAGGTAACCTGATTTTTGAAAGATCCTAGCCTTTTTGCATTGTTTGAAGGAAGACACATACATCTGTCACAAGTCGCTGTCCCAGTACAAATTTTCTCAGCCATGCATACTCAGCAGTGAACAGTTGAGGTACCATTTAAAATCTGAATGTAGAATGCTCGCTGTGGTGTTTGTGTTGCCCATTAGTGGTTTATAACACCTAGAGTTTCTGTCATCTTTGACAATTTTTGTTTTAAGATCTTTTAGTAGGTCAATAAACATCTAATTCTTTTCACTTAATCTTATCATTCCAAAGTCTGTCAACACATGCCAGAGTAGTTTATGACCTCATAACTGATGACTATTTGTAATCTCTGTCTTCTAGAAAAGAACAGGATCCATAATGATTTAAGCAGAAGCGGGATCAAATAAACAATTGAAATGCCATCCCATCCTGGCCAGTTATGGAGACCACCAGACTCAATGTAAGTACTGGTCCAGAAGTCCAGAATCATGGTGATATAGTTATGCACACTTAAAAGATTGTCTGCTGCTTGGTAATCACTGGAAAGTTTTTTTTTCATGTAAGCTAGCTTTATTTTACTTAGATAGGCATACAAATACTTACATTGTTAGAGAGATATACAGATAGATGGATAGACAGATAGATATATGACTATTTTCATTTGAGAGTTAACAAAAAAGCTCAATATTGTACTTTGTTTTTAGAGTTACCTGGAAGCCACTACTCTGTCATTTGTTGGCACTTGTCAAAATGGCATGTCAGCTATCAAATTATACTACTGCTTTGTAATTTTGACATGTACAATGGAATACTATCACTATATTTTGGCCAGTGTTATCACAGAGTGTATTAGCACAAGGTACCATGTTCTGAGACACTGTTTCATAATACAGTTAATCAGAGCATTCAGTTCATGTGGTGTGAAGAACTCTATGGTATCCATTAAGTGTGAGTTTGGGAAGCAGATCAAAATTTCATGCGTGTTTATGTGAATACAACCATGTCATCAATCTGCTATATCTTTAACTACTTGCTACTGCTAAGGTACAAAATGACTTCATGCAACAAAGTTCAGCAGTGTAGAATGATTTCCTTTATTGTAAAAGAACACAGATGTGCAAAGAAACTGCATCCATTTTATACTATAAAAGCATATGAGCAAACATTTTGTTATATATTTTGTTATAGCCACTAACATTTTAAAACTAAACATCTCTATGTTGTTTTGCTCGCTAAGAATCTGCAGACACCTTTTCTGTGCCTTTCCTTATTAGGCACATGTTCCTGTCTTCTATGCTGGCCTATCTTCCATGTTGGCACTAGGAAATTCCAAGGCAGTACAAAAATTTAAGAAAGGCCTAGGCTGTCAGGATCCATCTTGAAACAAGATTAATTCTGCTTTTAAAGCAAAAGTATTTATACAAACCACTTGAATATTTATCCCTTATCTCTAGTAATGCATGCTGTATGGACATCACTGGTGGTACAGAAAAGGCACTGCAGATTGATTTGTTTCAGCGGTGAGATCTGGTAAGCATGGCACTTCCATAACTCACAACTCATGTATCCTAATCCAAAGTTTGCTGAGCAGAAGACAGGCTATTTATCATACTTCACTGCCTGTAGTGATTGTTTAAATCCCGATCCTAGTGTCATGTTGATCTCCTTCTGAATAATTGTTTCTGCACTTCTACTATTTATTCCATCTTGCAACAGGCAGAATTTTACAGTGGATGTGCTGCTTTGACATTGTTTGGTATGGCTGGAGTTTTTTACTTTAATCAATAAAGATAGCTTTATTTTCTCTTGAATTTGGCACAACTTTCTAACTTTTGCAGAATGGCTAAAATGACTGCACACTTTGTACTTTCACATTTTAATGTTCCTTAATGAAGTCCATCTTTATCATGTTAAGAATGTGGAGCATATGACAATGGTCATCTTTCACCATCATTAGCACTTCTGCAAAGCCTGCAGGTATTATCACTCTCTCTCTAGTCTTGTCAGCAAGTTCAGCAGCTATTTAGTTAAGTGATCCTTTAAACATCTTAAAAATGACAAGCTTTTCTTGTGGTCAACCTCTGAAGAGGTTCTCCCTGCTGGTAGAGTGTCCCAAATGTTGATGCCAGTGACAAAGATAATAATAATGATGATACACTAAAGATGGGGGGAGGAGAAGAGGAGGGAAGGTGGCTCCACTGCCAGTGCTAGCCACACGGTTTCTAACCTGGCTTCTGGTTCACCTATTGATAAAGATAAGCACCTCTTTTCTTATCAACACTTAAGAACATTCAGCAGTCAGCTGCAAATGCCTCCATACAGGCATGGGTTGGCAGCCACTGGGAACTGTCTTCTATTGTACATCTATTTATACAGTGTCATTTCCATCAGATCATTGACACAAATGAGACCAGGTAGCAGGTCAGTGACTAGCACAACTACAAGGAACTTAAGTATTTTGCCTCAGACTGATTCAATTTGCATTTCTGAGCTTGCTGGAAATATTGTTTCACAGACTGGTACGACTGCCTTGAGGAGATATGGATTTTCCCAAATGTCCCTCTGTTGCTATGAGTGACATGAGAGCAGATGGAGACTGAAATTGGTTTCCATAATGACAGGCTTTGATCTAAAAGTATTCTTCAAAACCCATTTGGTCAAAGCAGGCTACAGTTGAGTTCCAGCAGTGACAAATGTGTTTTAAAACTTAAGAAAATATAGCAAAAAGATGATGCTTTTTTGATGGAAAAGAGCCTTCCACACATTATCATCATGCAAGGGGCTGTATTTCCTGCAACCCTAACTCAAATATCACCTACTCCAAAGTCACTGTAGGACAGGAAAACTCATCTTCATGTCTCAGCTACTTTATGGAAAAAGAAAGGTAGAGTGTTATTTATACTGGCTTGCCAAAGCATTGTTTCATGAACCATACATTGAGGACAAGGCAAAGTACTGAAGGAGTGAGCTGTACTGATGTGAGTAAAAGTTTCAACACAAAGGTTGAGAAAAGCCAAAAATGTATGACCACTTTCTGTGTTGGCTAGAGAGTGACACATTGTCATCTTCAAAACTAGCAACATCTTCGTTGTCATCATCCAAATTACTGACACCCTCCACCACCTGGGTGTCAGTGCTGTAATCAACACAGACCTTAGCAGCCTCAATATTTCTGTTACCCACTTGGAATAGTGTGACCATGCAGATTTTTATTTTGGGTTTTGTCAGCTAGAATAACATGATACTTTTGTCATGGATGTTTCTAACGTCTGCATTGTGAATATTTCTTGTTTGCTTTTCCTGATCCCAACAGCCTATTCTTCTGCACTGTAGATGTCTCTAGTCTTTTTGTCTTTCTCCTCTCTGTTTAATGAGGTGAAGACTGCATGATTTCATCTATCTGAACAAACAGAAAATAACTGGTGGGCATACGTTTTGTAGAGCAATTTTTATAATTTCTTCACCAGTTCACCACTACCAGATATGACATTAGAAATACTTATGCTTCTCTATACCTAAAACAGTAAGGTGCCTCCTTGATGGACTGTAATTGTTCCCACATCAAGTGCCTGTTTCTGCTGTATTACATCTGGTGATTTGTATATATTTATTTCCTGCTTTGCTGCTGCCCTATAAGTGATTAGCTTGTGCCTGCCACTGAATCTGAAACCATTACTTTACACAATCTAACTATTTTCAAACTTGATTTATTGATTGATTGATTGAGTGATTGATTGATTGATTTGTTGGCCTTGTATCTCTCTTCATCGGAATCCTGTGAAGTAACAATGCTAGTTCTATTATTTCTGGAACTAATTCAGAATCTCTGCCAGATATATTGTCTCACCTTTCTGTTTCATCTCTCTTGTGGTCCATTTCTCTATTCCTTGTTGAAATGGTTGTCCCTCTACACTGACACTTTGATAATCTTTTGAATGGTATGGTGTGTTGCTCCTGCAGTCTCCTGAGTTATCTTTATTTATGTCATTGTTTTGGCTGGCTTGAGAACAGGATCAAAACCATCAGACCCAATACATCTGTTATCCATCATTTGTGATCTGACCCCATGCAGTTCTGCAGAACAATTGCACCAAGTATCACTCAGGAAATATAAAGAACAACTTGAAAAACAGATCCGTATGCTTTGTTAATAAGCCAAGAGGATGCACCCATGAATGAACTATCTTGAGACTAAATCCATGGATGAACTATAAGAACAAGCTAAATGTCATGTAATGCATGTTTCCTTCAAATCACTTCCTAGTCAGCATTGTCTGAATTTGTCTGTTCTGTTTGACTGTGATTAACTTGCAATGCAAATGAGATCATCCTCTTCCACCCCTACATTCTCCAAACCTTTAGCTATGCAGGAGATGTTAGCCATAATCTTCTCACCAAGTGGAATTCCCTACGTGCAGCCATCCAATCCATCAATAGGATGGCTGTCTTTTCAATGGCCTTCAAAACTGCTTCCTGTTCTACAGTTCTTGATCCAGAAGTGATTTACTTGAGTACTATCTAAAATAAAACTAGGAGGTTTAGAATCCAAGGGTGAATCACAGTCTATCGTCTTGCATATCTTACTTAATAACTACCCATTGATATCAATATCTGGGAGAATTCTGGTTAATACAGTTAAATTATGTCTTACTCTCGTCTTCATACTTATATATTTTTTTAACATTGGTCTGTCATTCATGTTCCTCAGGAGTGAGTATGACATCCCCACATTTAGCCTGATGTATACATATTGCTTTATCCCTTTATTCGTGTGGCATGTAAACATAAATCATTTAGATTGTGTGTAGTCCAATTGCTGAGTCTACATGTGAATTTTCCTTATCATAGAAAAAATATTTTGCATTTCTGATTATTTACGTTATTGCAGAAAATTTGTGCGTTTTCATCTGTTTTCCTGTTTTAATATTTAACTTTTTAAAGGTTGGTGGACTTTTTCTCTAGAGGTCTCTTCTGTAAATGTGTTTGCCAAGTACCAGTCAACTAAGCCAATAAAGTGAAATAAATAAATGCATTACATTTCTAATGCAGTGTAATACTGCAGAGCTAGTAAACTACAGTGAGAATTATGTATCAATATTTGACTAATCTAAGTCACTTTGTAGACAGTCAAGCCTATTCATCAGATTGGCAAATGCATTGCTTTTATAATATTTTCTGTATTTTTGTGACCTCAAGGTTAATTATGGAGGTGTGACAAAACTTTGTCCCCCACATAAAAATAGTGTTGACTACTGCCATTGGGTAAATCATGCTCAAATGACTGTGTGCCACTGAAAAGCAGTTGAGTTTAATAAAAGCATATCCTTAGGCACTGTGATTTGCACTTGAAGTACAGGTGCACTGTATAAGACATATACCTGAGTGCGGTCAAACATGTTTAATGCAGCATGTAGTAAAGGTGAGTGACTTTACCACAACCCAAACACATTGCAAAGTCACCCCATGCAATGCCATTGGAGCCATTTAATCTGAGATAAAAACAGTGTGTTGCTTACAGTAACTTAAGGAAAGTCAAATGTGGCTTCTATGATAGCACAAAATACATGATGACTATAATATAGAACACTGAATGTAACTACCAGGGAATAGTGATACATGCCCACACAATCATTGCTGTAGCCTGCAAATGCAAGCTCTTAGTATAGACAAAAACATAATTCAGTACTATTACTCCTAACAAGTATGAAACGAGACCAGGTACAAGTTGCATGACAATACCTGAGCTACTGATCCCTGAGCACACCTGCCCATATGAAAGAAGAGTGAGGAAGAGAGGCATACAATCTAGTCCTGTTTTCACTGAGGATCTGAAATAGAGGCCTAACACGATACCTAGGACTTGTTTGCATTTACCTGTTTTAGGTTGCCATTGCTGATTGTTTCCAGTGAGAGGAAGAATAAGCGTTCTTGTCCTAGCCTCTTTTACTGTGTAGCATTCCTGTCTGTGTTTACTGATTCCTGGATTTCTATTTTATGAGCAATGTTGTGGCTTTATAAGGACAGCAGCTGCATGGTTCATCACTCTTTTCTGCTGAGCTGCTGACTGTTGCACATTCTGGTACATGACTGAGACAGACTAGAGAGAACAGACCTTCAGTCAAGCTGTTTCTCCAGTGGGGACCTGAAGTAAGTGTCTAAAGTGATCTACAGGGTCTGCTTGCCTTGATCTGTCTTGGAAATATTATTACTGGTTGCTTCTAGTGGTAGAACAAGATGTAGCATTCCTGTCCTCATCATTTCTGCTGTAGACCATTCATTTGCAAGTTTACTGATTAGTGGATTCCTATTTCAGAAAGAACTTTTGGGGATTACAAGGAGAGCCGTTGCTCAACCTGGTGCTTCATTTTGCTGAGCTGCTGATATCTGCATACTCAAGTGCCTCATTGACAGAGAAGACCGGGAGGAGAACTACCATCCTTTTTTCCATCTGGGACAACTTATAAACCTAACAAACCGCCAGGCCTAAGCTTTTCCTCCTGCTCTGTGGCAAAACTATGCAATTCCCTTCCTTTAAGTTTCAAAACTGCTACTAACCTGTACTCCTTCAAAGCCTCTATAAAAGAATACTTCACCAAAGCTTGGAATTGTTCCAGAATGAGCACATGATGAAGTACTGTTATACTTTTTTCTACCTCTACTCTTTCTGTCCTCACTACTAACTTACCCTATCCTCCTTTCCACTACACATACTCCCCAGAGGTTACACTCATACCTTTTCCAAATCTATTCCTAGTATCTCCTGTATCACTCCCTACCCTTCTCTACTCGTAGTATCCTATGCCTTCATCAATATAATATGTTACCATATTTCATGACCTCTAGAATATTAATAATCATCATGATAATCATCTGTTATGTAAATAATGTTGCATCTTCCTATTATCAGGCTTTCCATATAATTTATGCTTGAACACCATGACTTTATTATGTCTGCTGAGTTTTTATTCTGACAACCTAATGTGTAATTTTGCAAATTATGTGCCTGAATGTTATGACTTTATTGTCTAAGTTCTCATTTTAACAAACTAATATGTTGCTTTCATATGTATGCTTAAATGTTATAACTTTATTATGTTCATAGGTTCATAGGTATGTACTAGGCTACTGGTTCTATGGCCTATATACGCCTAGCCAAAAAGGTAGCCTGGCTTTCGCCACCCAAGAAAATTAGTTTCCTGTGCCCCTGTTGAACAGAGCCACAGAAGTAATCCCCGGGGTGAATTTCCTATTTCCCATCCAATCATCAAGATTTTTCTTGAAGAGTGCTAATGAGGAGCTTTGTTTGATATAGATAGGTAGTTTGTTCCAGAGTATGCAAAGTCTCTGGGACAGGAATCTATCCCTCCAGCATGTTCTGTTTATTGTGGTGACAAGGAGTAGGTCCCTAGAGCATGTAGCTCAGACAGATTGGGATTTCTTTAAGTGGATCATGTCCAACAGCTCTGGGTTTGACATAGCTTTGTATGTTAGGCAGAGATCGCCTCTGAGCGGTGGATAACATCTTGGTTCTGTTAGGGATAGCATGATCCATACACTCGTGTAAGTGCTTATAAAGTGCATTTGTGTAGGATTCAACAGTCATACCTCTATTGTCTGTTTGCATGGATGTTGTGAAGTTTCCCACTTCTGTCTTAAGAAGCGTGAAGTTGAATTTGGAGACATCTTTTATGGTGGTATCCCTAATGGGGGGTGGGGGTGGGATGTGGATGTTTAGGTTGATTTGCTTGTGGTCATATCTGACCAACAAGGAATTGACCTCTGGTGTGGAACACCGGTCGCCCATGTTGGTAATGACCAGGTCTAGGGTATTGCTGCCCCTGGTGTGGGTGTGAATAAGTTGATCCAAGGCATTGGAATTTATGAATTCCAGAAAATGTTGAGCAAACTGTCTAGTTTTTTCATTCTGTTAGCCATATGTATCTGAAGCTGTTCTCCCTGGGCTTCCACTGAAAATGGATACCTCATGACCCAGTCAGACTTTCCCAGAAAGCAAATTTCAAATAAATATACAAATAAAATAAATAATTCAGCAGTAAACTAACCAAACCTCACTCCAGCTATAAATTTGAACTCATCACATGTAGAAGCTTCATATAGTTCCTTTCTCCAGTCATGTCATCACTTTGGATGCCTTAGCAAGGTTGTATTTTTTATCTCACTTCAATGCAAGGCTCATGTTGCCTTCTAAAGTGTTTGCCCAAGTCTTTAATGCTGTTCAGAAGTGGTGGATTGTTTCCCTGTTGTTGGATTTAATTTTTATCCCATTTGTTTTTAACCATGCTGCTAATTATGTCTGAAGTCTCACATGTGGTTTTGTCTTGTGGAGTGAGGAAGACGTCTGACTGTTGATAACTGCTGCATTAGTATTCTACTGTCTTGAGTGCCCCTCTGTGAACTTTAACTTGCTATAGTCTGTGCCTGAATTAATCCTGTTGTATTATTGTCAGTACACCTCCCCCAGTTTGGGTATCACTGCTGCTAACATTTTGCTCTTCTGCTCTCTGCTTCCCCACTGAGTGCTATTTACTTTCAGACAGTATCTACTGAGGTCATTTGCCATGTCTGTGCTGGTTTATCACTGCTAACAGAGATGCTGAGGTTTCCTTTCAGTACCATTGTTATTAATCTGGGTCTTTTAAAACACCCTCCTTTTCTGGTCTAAATTATCACCATTAGTTAAGAATCCCACTTGTAATTTAATATTTCCTTTTGTATTAATTCAATTACACTGAATTTAATGTATTTGTCCCATTGTAACTCTATTTTAATTGATTTATTTATTTTAATGAATTTATTCTAAACAAATGCAATGTAACCAAATTTAATGTTACCTTTCTATTTTCCATATTTATTATTTGACTAACAAAAGTGAAAGCTTCATGGACTCACTGACGACTCTGCCTACTTCTTTCTCCGTCTCTATTAAGGACAAGTGAACCACTGTATAGACATTTGATGGTATGTGAAAATTTTAATAAGTTCCTTTTTATTATTTTGACAAAGTGGCCCCAAATTTAAAAGGCACAGATACTGAGAGTTTACTAGAATATAAGGGTTTATGTTGGCAGTTTAGGTTAAATGCCAGCTATATACCAGGTCTGAGTGATAGTCTGTCTTTAAAATGTGTTTAAGAAATATGATCTTCCAATATATAAGGTTTTATTAAGCAAAAACTATTTGGGGTATATTATATGTTTAAAAATAGCAATGCACCTGTTTTTGTAAAACCATGTCAATATATATACATAATTGTGTGTGTGTGTGTGTGTGTGTGTGTGTGTGTGTGTGTGTGTGTGTGTGTGTGTGTGTGTGTGTGTGTGTGTGTGTGTGTGTGTGTGTGTGTGTGTGTGTGTGTGTGTGTGTGTGTGTGTGTGTGTGTGTGTGTGTGTGTGTCTGTGGGAGTGCTTCGGAATCCTGAAAGCCCAAAATCCTGAAGACCAAAATCCTGAGACCAAAATCCTGAAAGTTCAAAATACTGAAAACTCAAAATCCTGAAAACACACAGGATACCAACACTCGCTATATTCCAGCACAAGTACACACAGAAACATATTAACCTTCAACTGTATGCAGTGGGGAAATACTACCTGCACCCCCCATGTGGGGGGCTGGGCACCCACACCCCCTGCTACTTAAATATATCAACTCGGAGATATCGATATCAACTCCGAGACTGCACTTCACTACACTGCTTATACTTGGAGAACAGTAATATAGATGTGCTGGAATATAGTGAGTGTTGGTGTCCTGTGTGTTTTCAGGATTTTGAGTTTTCAGTATTTTGAGTTATCAGTATTTTGATTTTTCAGGATTTTGGTCTCAGGATTTTGGGCTTCAGAATTTTGGGCTTTCAGGATTCTGTAACAGACTCACCGAACACTCCGAAGCCCAAGTCTCAATTCCGCTGAGAATATAAAGTCCAACTCGATGTAAATGAAAAAATACAAGTTTATTTTATGCCGTTAAAACCATACGCTTTTCATCGGCTAACAGTCCAACTTCTTCAGAAAGAACAAAGAAACAAACAGTGCCTCCCCTTCATTGAGAACATTTAAACAGTTCACTAATTAAGAATAGCAAGTCACATGATTGAACCTCATCTGAATTAAAGTCCCAGCACTAAAAAAGCACTAGGGAAACAATGAACAACTAAATGCTCATGTAATAATATTACAATACCAAAATATTAAAACCATGTTACATGCAAAACAGGTTGCCAAATAAAACAGTGTGTACATACACACTTGACAAATCCAGGACATGTAAGTAAATAAAGGTTTTGATTTAAAAATTGAATATTTAAGAAAGTTTAAAACATAAAAAATCAGACAGCTGTGTAAACCCCCACTGCCAAGTTTGGAAACTGAAAAATTTTTTAAAAACAAAACACACTGCCTGTTGTTCAGATGGCCTGCAGGGCCAGATAGCCTCACACCAAAAAAGGTGAAAAAAAACTTTCTCCTTTGGGAATCTGAAGTAAGACAGCTGTATCCATAAGCTATAAAAAATATTGTTATTACTGTTTTGCCAGATGTATGCATATCCTAACTTGAAACTACTATCCTATGGCAATAACAAATTGTTAATGTAGCTAATGCACATTGCATTGTAACTCTTCTTAATACTACTACCCCGGTGTAAGTATAAATACCAAACTCAGGAGTGTAGTTGGTCACTACCAACCTCCACTCTATTCCATTCTATTGAACTCGCTTTTGAGGAAACTGGTGCCCCCAAACCCTCTCCACTGTCGCCAGACTAACTAGATGACACTGAATAGTGTCTACTATAAAAACATAGTCTGGCAAGAAGTGGACCAAACTGGCAACACTGTACAATACATGGAGCCAGTACATACTGCCCCCCCCCCATTTTTTTTTGTATATTCCCTTACTGAGTCCTGTAAACCCGCCTGGGTGTGAAATCTGGACGTTTATGTTAGCCATGTATTGGGAACTTGAATCCTGCTGCTAAATAAAAGTAAAAATATAATAACTCAGGTGACATAACCAGGTGAAGGCTCAAATGATGTTTGTAATTTAAAAAAATATAAAGGGACTGACTATTAGTGACAAAAAATATGAAAGACATATAGAAACCCCTCCAGTACGGAATGATGTTGCTACAGGTCACCTCTGGAGCCTCTTTAACTTCAATAAGCAAGCCAGGTTCAAAGAAACATTTAAGCCTGGCACATGACATGCATCCAGCCTTAATTGCCACCACAGTTCCCTACTTTCTAAATACAAGGGAGTGGGGCCTCCCCCTGGGTTGGAACTAACCTGGTATATGACACTAAATGTGAAACTGTGGCCTAAGTTTTCCATGACATGTTTTGCTAGAGCAGTCTCCATTTTGCCTTTTCTGATGACATACAGGTGTTCATATATATGATCTTGTAATCTTCTGTCTGTCTTGCCTACATAGAAAGAGGGACAGCAGACACACTGGGCTAAGTACACTACCTGTGTACTATTACAATTGAATTTGCCTGCCAAGTGGAAGACTACCTCGTTGATAGAAAACCTTGACCCTGTTTTTATGTATCCACAATATCGGCACATGGAGCATTTGTACATGCCCAATCTGTTAGTGTGAATCTTGGGTTTTCTTTCCAGTATAACCTTGATATTTGAACCTCTCCTGTTGACTACCCTGGGAGGGTCCACAAACACCTTACGTGTGGACTCATCCTGCAGGATCAAGGGCCAGTTCTTCATGACTGTTGTAAAAATGGCTCTGGCATCCATAGTATAAGTTATAATCAAACTTTGGAATAAGTAAGGTGCCTTTTCTATACTCTCTGGTCCTGTTGTCATATTTCCACCCCCCTGACTAAGGATAGGTTCATAAAAACCTGAGAATCTCTTGCACTGGACCTCTTCCACTAGGTCTAAAACTAGGTCATGTGGGTATCCTCTGCTGATAAAAAGGTCGGCCATGAAATTACATTCCACTAAAAAATCAGGGTCTCTAGATATCATCCGTGCTGCCCGTACAAGTTGGCCTTTGAGAATTAACCTTTTCTGTTTGTATGGGTGGGAACTTTCAAAATGAACGTAGCTATTAGAAAAGGTGTCTTTTCTGTGTATTTTGGCTACGTAGCTCTTAGAAGTCAAATCCTTCCTTAGATCCACATCCAAGTAGGTGATACTGTCCTTAGATGTGTTGTGGGTAAATTGTAGAAATTCAGTGGAGGAGTTGTAGAGTTGTACCATGGATCTAACAACATTTTTTCCCCTCTAGTGATGATAAAAATGTCATCAAGGAACCAAGTGTACATAAGTACAAAGTCCATGACTGAGCTGTTGTTCATAACAAATTCCCTTTCTCAATAGGCCATTACCATATTGGCCACACTTGCCCTGCAAGGAGAACCCATTGGTACTCCTACTTGTTGGAGATAAAATCTATTATTGAAAGAAACGTAATTGTTGGATAGAATAATATTCAACAATTCACTCACCAATTGGATCTCGGTAGCAAGGGCTAGTTTAAGGGCCATCAAGGAAGGGATCCATTCCAAGGCCACCGAATGAGGGATGGAAGTATATAAATCCTCTACATCAACAGTTAAAAAATAACTATCCTCACAAAAAGGTGTAGAATTGACCCTGGCTAGAAAAGACCAAGAGTCTTTACTAATTTGAGATTCAGTAGCCACATATTTTTCTAAAATGGAATCAACTACTTTGGCAGCAGCGTATGTAATGCTGCCCCTAGCACTTACTAGTGGACATATGGGGGGATTTGAAAGATTTTTATGAATTTTAAGGGTACCCAAAATTACTGGAACCTTGAATACAGGAAGAGAAATAAAGTTAAATAAATCTATGTCACTAGTTCCATTCAGGAACATATCACTAAAATAAGAAACTACACGAGAATTTCCTATATTAAGCTCATTCTGGGATACCTCGAGGTAGCAGTCTGCAGAGAGGATGTCCTCCATTCTTCTATTGTAATCTGATTCCTCCATAACCACTAAACCCCCACCCTTGTCAGGTTGTATTACCCTGACCGAAGCCCTAGCTAGCATATCAAGTAGGGACGTCTCTGCTTTACTGATGTTGAACATGGAGGACCATGGGGGTAAACGGTCCGTGAGAGCGTGTCTGATGTCTAACTCACAAATCTGTTCAAATTTGTTCAGTGTAGGGTGGAGTGGTGGATTATAAGTAGTGGATAATAAAAAATCTTTTTTCTCCCCCCAAAATTTCCCCATTAAGACCTGTAAGTTAAGCTTCCTTACAAAAAGTTTTAAATCAATAATAGAAGAAGCTACATCTGCTCTCCTTGAACGCACAAAAGAGACACCTTTGGCTAACAAATCTATTAACATTGTGTCAAAAAAGTAATCAGAAAAATTATAAATTTTAAAGCCCTTGTTAATGTTTGTTAATGTGTCACGTAAACTAGAATAAGGAACAGCTTCTATGACTGATACGTTTAAGTCTATTTGTTCCTGGACCGAAGATTTGTCCTCCAAACTTGGTCCGAAGGTGGGGAGGAGGCCAGGATTCGAAAAGGGTTGCCTCCATCTGTCCCACCAGGTGGAGTGGTAAGGTTGAGGACTGCTCGCTGATCACTACTGTTAGTAGAATCTTCAATTCTTGGGGAATTCAAAACAGTATTTGAGTCAGAATAGTCAGTTGAAACAAAGCAAGCTTTGAGAGGCTGGTGGTTTTCACCCCCCAAGGCATATGAGCCAAACAATTGCCTTGGGATGGAGGGGGTTTGGGATATGCTGTACCACGTTTGTACCCTTCGATGTCCCTGTTTAACTTCTTTATCTTAGTAGAAGTTAATTTAGAAATGTGTTGATCTATACTATAAAAGGTGCGGTCGTAGTCAGACTTGTATCTATAGAAGTTTATGTCATTCCTAATGGTATCATCAAGCTTAGAAATGTCTAGAAGAAGAATGTCAATAGCCTACTGATAATGATGGCAAATCAATTCCATAAGTTCGACCCCATGACGGTCTAATAGTTTTATCAAATCTCTATTTAAAGCAGACCCGTCCTGGAGGCCAGTTAGGTACTGCCAAAATCTAAGGCCTTTGGGGATTATATTGGCTCATTTACATTCCCCAAAATATGCTACCTCCATTTGTAATTTTCTTAGTTTCAAGAGATTTTGATCGAATGTATTTAATTTGGAAGGCAAGTCTGTATATCCACTCATGTTATAGTTTGGTTTAGTTGACTTTGATAAATTACCAAACTCGAATGCTGGATTTAACCATGAAGAAAGAGAAGTAGTACCTTGACTGGAAGGACACAGATGTGTATGGACTCGATGGTCGATACCACCGGCATTCCCCTGGCTCCAGATCTGGGAAAGTACACAGGAACCTGGAAGCTGTGTCTCTGGGGGAACTGAGTCAGGTCCATGCTTAGCACCCTCGTCTCTGAGATGGAAATGGACTGCTGGAAACTTGGAAGCAGTGGTAGGGCTGACCCCTGCATGTGCTGAACCACAGACACCTGCTGGAAAAGTCTCTAAATCCAAGCCTCGGCTCGGCTCGGCTGTGATCCAAAGACACTGACCAACCTGTTTGATAATACATTCACCTTTTCGGTTAAAATCTCGATCAGTTGTGTTAAGTTTCCGGCCTCACTGGGAGTACTGGAACCAGACTGAAACTCAGGAGCGTTTTCCATAACAAACACACCGGACAAACCTGAAAAAACTAGGAAACGCTGTGTAGACTCACCGAACACTCCGAAACCCAAGTCTCAATTCCACTGAGAATATAAAGTCCAACTCGATGTAAATGAAAAAATACAAGTTTATTTTAAGCCGTTAAAACCATACGCTTTTCGTCGGCTAACAGTCCAACTTCTTCAGAAAGAACAAACAAGCAAACAGTGTCTCCCCTTCATTGAGAACGTTTAAACAGTTCACTAATTGAGAATAGCAAGGCACACGATTGAACCTCATCTGAATTAAAGTCCCAGCACTAAAAAAGCACTAGGGAAACAATGAACAACTAAATGCTCATGTAATAATAATACAATACCAAAATATTAAAATCATGTTACATGCAAAACAGGTTGCTAGATAAAACAGTGTGTACATACACACTTGACAAGTCCAGGACATATAAGTAAATAAAGGTTTTGATTTAAAAATTTAATATTTAAGAAAGTTTAAAACATAAAAATCAGACAGCTGTGTAAACCCCCACTGCCAAGTTTGGAAACTGAAAAAAATGTTAAAAACAAAACACACTGCCTATTGTTGAAATGGCCCACAGGGCCAGAGAGCCTCACACCAAAAAAGGTGAAAAAAAAACCTTCTCCTTTGGGAATCTGGAGTAAGACAGCTGTATCCATAAGCTATAAAAAATATTGTTATTACTGTTTCACCAGACGTATGCATATCCTAACTTGAAACTACTATCCTATGGCAATAACAAATTGTCAGTGTAGCTAATGCACATTGCATTGTAACTCTTCTTAATACTACTACCCCAGTGTACGTATAAATAACAAACTCAGGGGTGTAGCTGGTCACTACCAACCTCCACTCTATTCCATTCTATTGAACCCGTTTCCGAGGAAACTGGTGCCCCCAAACCCTCTCCACTGTCACCAGACTAACTAGATGACACTGAATAGTGTCTACTACAAAAACATAGTCCGGCAAGAAGTAGACCAAACTGGCAACACTGTACAATGCATGGAGCCAGTACCTACTGCCCCCTCTTTTTTTTGTATATTCCCTTACCGAGTCCTGTAAACCCACCTGGGCATGTAATCTGGGCTTTTATGTTAGCCATGTATTGGGAACTTGAATCCTGCTGCTAAATAAAAGTAAAAATATAATAACTCAGGTGACATAAACAGGTGAAGGCTCAAATGATGTTCGTAATTTAAAAAAATATGAAGGGACTGACTATTAGTGACAAAAAAAATGAAAGACATGTAGAAACCCCTCCAGTATGGAATGATGTTGCTATCAGTCATCTCATGAGCCTCTTTCACTTCAATAAGCAAGCCAGGTTCAAAGAACCATTTAGGCCAGGCACATGACATGCATCCAGCCTTAATTGCCACCACAGTTCCCTACTTTCTAAATACAAGGGAGTGTGGCCTCCCCTTGTGTTGGAACTAACCTGGTCTATGACACTAAATGTGAAACTGTGGCCTAAGTTTTCCATGACATGTTTGGCTAGAGCATTCTCCATTTTGCTACCGAGATCCAATTGGTGAGTGAATTGTTGGATATTATTCTATCCAACAATTATATTTCTTTCAATAATAGATTTGTTCTCCAACAAGTAGGAGTATCAAAGGGTTCTCCTTGTGGGGCAAGTGTGGCCAATATGGTAATGGCCTATTGGGAAAGGAAATTTATTATGAACAACAGCTCAGTCATGGACTTTGTACTTATGTACACTAGGTTCCTTGATGACATTTTTATCATCACTAGAGGGGGAGAAATTGTTGTTAGATCTATGGTACAACTCTTCAACTCCTCCACTGAATTTCTACAATTTACCCACAACACATCTAAGGACTGTATCACCTACTTGGATGTGGATCTAAGGAAGGATTTGACTTCTAGGAACTACTTAGCCAAAATACACAGAAAAGACACCTTTTCTAATAGCTATGTTCATTTTGACAGTTCCCACACATACAAACAGAAAAGGTCAATTCTCAAAGGCCAACTTGTATGGGCATCACGGATGATATCTAGAGACCTTAAATTTTTAGTGGAATGTAATTTCATGGCCGACCTCTTTATCAGCAGAGGATACCCACATGACCTAGTTTCAGACCTAGTGGAAGAGGTCCAATCCAAGAGATTCTCAGGTTTTTATGAACCTATCCTTAGTCAGGGGGGTGGAAATATGACTACATGACTAGAGAGTATAGAAAATGCACCTTACTCATTCCAAAGTTTGATTATAACTTATACTATGGATCCCAGAGCCATTTTTACAACAGTCATGAAGAAATGGCCCTTGATCCTGCAGGATGAGTCCACACGTAAGGTGTTTGTGGACCCTCCCAGGGTAGTCTACAGGAGAGGTTTGAATATCAAGGATATACTGGAAAGAAAACCCAAGATTCACAGTAACAGATCGGGCATGTACAAATGCTCCATGTGCCGATATTGTGGATACATAAAAACAGGGTCAAAGTTTTATATCAACGAGGTAGTCTTCCACTTGGCAGGCAAATTCAATTGTAATAGTACACAGGTAGTGTACTTAGCCCAGTGTGTCTGCTGTCCTGCTTTCTATGTAGGCAAGACAGACAGAAGATTACAAGATCGTATATATGAACACCTGTATGCCATCAGAAAAGGCAAAATGGAGAATGCTCTAGCCAAACATGTCATGGAAAACTTAGGCCACAGTTTCACATTTAGTGTCATAAACCATGTTAGTTCCAACCCAAGGGGAGGCCACACTCCCTTGTATTTAGAAAGTAGGGAACTGTGGTGGCAATTAAGGCTGGATGCATGTCATGTGCCTGGCCTAAATGGTTCTTTGAACCTGGCTTGCTTATTGAAGTTAAAGAGGCTCCAGAGATGACCTGTAGCAACATCATTCCATACTGGAGGGGTTTCTATATGTCTTTCATATTTTTTGTCACTAATAGTCAGTCCCTTTATATTTTTTTAAATTACAAACATCATTTGAGCCTTCACCTGGTTATGTCACCTGAGTTATTATATTTTACTTTTATTTAGCAGCAGGATTCAAGTTCCCAATACATGGCTAACATAAAAGCCCAGATTACACACCCAGGCGGGTTTACAGGACTCTGTAAGGAAATATACAAAAAAAAAAGTGGGGGGGGCAGTAGGTACTGGTTCCATGTATTGTACAGTGTTGCCAGTTTGGTCCACTTCTTGCCGGACTAAGTTTTTGTAGTAGACACTATTCAGTGTCATCTAGTTAGTCTGGCGACAGTGGAGAGGGTTTGGGGGCACCAGTTTCCTCGGAAGAGGGCTCAATAGAATGGAATAGAGTGAGGTTGGTAGTGACCAATTACACCCCTGAGTTTGTTATTTATACTTACACCGTGGTAGTAGTATGAAGAAGAGTTACAATGCAATGTGTATTAGATACATTGACAATTTGTTATTGCCATAGGATAGTAGTTTCAAGTTAGGATATGCATAAGTCTGGCGAAACAGTAATAACAATATTTTTTATAGCTTATGGATACAGCTGTCTTACTTCAGATTCCCAAAGGAATATTTTTTTTTCACCTTTTTTGGTGTGAGGCTATCTGGCCCTGTGGGCCATTTCAACAACAGGCAGTGTGTTTTGTTTTTAAAAATGTTTTCATTTTCCAAACTTGGCAGTGGGGGTTTACACAGCTGTCTGATTTTTATGTTTTAAACTTTCTTAAATATTCAATTTTTAAATCAAAGCCTTTATTTACTTACATGTCCTGGATTTGTCAAGTGTGCATGTACACACTGTTTTATCTGGCAACCTGTTTTGCATGTAACATGGTTTTAATATTTTGGTATTGTATTATTATTTCATGAGCACTTAGTTGTTCATTGTGTCCCTAGTGCTTTTTTAGTGCTGGGACTTTAATTCAGATGAGGTTCAATCATGTGACTTGCTATTCTCAATTAGTAAACTGTTTAGATGTTCTCAATGAATGGGAGGCACTGTTTGCTTGTTTATTCTTTCTGAAGAAGTCGGACTGTTAGCTAACGAAAAGCGTATGCTTTTTACTGCTTAAAATAAACTTGTGTTTTTTCATTTACATCAGGTTGGACTTTATATTCTCAGTGGAATTGAGACTTGGGCTTCGGAGTGTTCGGTGAGTCTACACAGCGTTTCCTAGTTTTTTCAGGTTTGTCCGGATTATAGATATATATATATATATATATATATATATATATATATATATATATATATATATATGTATATATATAAATACATATATGTACTCCATATATACATTAGCATATGTATTTTCGATGTCTTACTGAACTTTGTTTATTTTGAAGTATTGGGTAATTGTTTGCACTTATTTGTATTACTTTATCTGGTTCTTGAATTTTTAATTTATTTAAAAAGAGAAGGGAAAATTGTGGAGGGTTTCTATAGGTTTTGAATTGGCATGTTATTTTGGCTTGAAGGCAGATTTTAATATTTATTTTTTACTTATTAATATGTATTAATGGCTCACTGTGATTCGTTCTTTCAAACTTAAAATAGCTGCTAATAACATTTCTAATTATACTCTGATGAAGTCCCATTTATATTTGTTAGGGCTAAGAGTACTCAGTATTGGAATAAATGTTAGTTTAATGTTTTGATACAAGGTTTGTACTTGTTTTTTCCTCCAGCTATTTAGTTCTTGGTTCATTTTTGTGTTTGTGTTTGCAAAGAAGGAGGATTTATTTTTATTTGGCTTGTTGTACTATCACTCTAGTGGATTTTCAGATTGGCAAACTTGTGTCACCAACTTCCAGGGAACTTATGCTTCTACTTGAGCAACTAACATATTACATTAAGGGACCCCAGGAGAGCACTTCTGGTTTAGTGGCTAGCCAAAGGATAAGCTTGCAAGAAGGAATTTCAGAAGGGAACCATGAAAATTCATCTAATATTTTAACTCAAAGTTTGTTCACTCCAATGGGAAGAAGGCGTGAATAGGCGGACGAAAATAGACTGCTTTCATTTGATAACAGGTTAAAATCTTGTGATCTGCAATTCCACAAGGTGAGTGCTGATTCCTCATGGCCTTTCAAAATTCAGTTTAAGACACTTGAGCAAAAGCTGCTAGTATTCAGAAATTTGCAAGTTGATAATTGTTGCCTGGCAGACAGTATTAAAGTTAAGAGGGTCCCAAAGAGTCTAAGGTTTTTGAAAATTCCCCACTGGATGGAGCCTCGTTCTGTTTTTCACAATGAACTTTTGGAATTGTTTTACTGAGCAAGATGTGACTTAATGAGACAGTTAATTAAGGAGAATGAATGTATATTAAGCAAACTTGATTCTAAGATTAACGTCTTTAATGCAAACCTTCAAAGAAACTTATTTGTTAATGTTTATAAGAGTTAATATGAAAACATTTTAAGAAATTAGATAAAGTGACAGATGGAGACAAGGAAAGGAAACAGATGAAGTTTTTAGAGATAAATATGTATGAAAAGAGGTCAGCATACCTCACCCCGTTTTTTAAACAGTAATAATACTAACAAAAATGGACTTGGAGATTTTGCCTGTCATCATAATATTGATTTGAATATGGAGGACAATTGAAGCAGTGAAGTTGCTAACCAGGGGAAACCAGTTCTTATGATAATGTTAAGAATAGTTTTAAATTTGTACCTGAGTTTAGGACTGATGTGGTTTAAACTATGATCATTTTAAAATTATTTCCTCTTAAACTGAATTTGAGGATGTCTTTTGATTAACATGAAACCTCTTTTTTTATAAATGAGAATTTAAAGAAAACAAAACACTTTTATTGACCCTATTCATTCTATGGTCTCCACTTTTGACAATGTTTGTGGGGACCAAATTAGGAATTCAGATTACCATAGAATTAAACGTTTTGTTTAGATAATTTGGCAAAACATGAATGTGTTTATTGAATAATATTATGCCAAATAAGAGCATTTGGGTTATCAAACCAGATAAGGATGGGGGAAGTAGTACTAATGGATCAACTGGACTATTCTTGTAAGATGTTGTACAGTCTCAATGATGAAAACATCTACATGAGTATATTAACGAATGAAGTTAATATTGCCTATAAGAAAATTGATTATCAGCTAGTAGATATGATGGATAAGGGTCTTATAATTGGAGAGACCCTAGAGTTTGTTAAAGGTGAAAAAACATTGATTCCCTCTATATTCAGAATACCGAAAATCCATAAAGATGCTTTTAATCCCTGGCTTACTCCAATAGTAGCACCACACTCATCAAGAAGTTAAAAAAACATGTTTTGATGACAGTATTTTATTTGTTTCTACAGATGTTATAATTTTGAGTTTGGTTATTCCCCATTGTTCTGGTTTAGAAGCCTTTACTAGTATATTGAATGATATGACTAATTTGGACAATAAGGACATTTTTGCTATTTGTGAATTTATGGACATGGTGTTAAAAACAACTTTGTTCTTTGAGGGAGAATATTTTCACCAAAGGACAGGAGTTGTGACGAGTATAAAATATAAGTTGATTTTCACCAATATGGTGCTGGTAGCATGGGAGAGGCAATTTGTGTTTAATACTCCATTATTTAATAATGGTCATGCCTACTTCAGATTTTTAGATTATATTCTCTATTTTTGGTGAGGAAGTGAAATACATTTGGAAGATTTTATTAATTTTTGTGATAACTCTACTGAATGTTTTAGATTTACTTACATAAAAGCTATTGATAAGATTATTTATATGTTATTTTATATAAAGATGTTGATAAAATGAGTTATTGTGCTACCATTTTTAGAAAAGAGACATTTTCAAATACCTATCTTCATTTTAACAGTTGTCATCATAATTTTCAGAAAAAAGAGTATTATTGTTAAAGGACAGATGGTGCATCTGTTGAGGTTGATTATGGATGACAAGATATTCAATATAATGATTCAAAGTTTGATTAGGATGTTTAAATAAAGGGATTACCCAGACACACTCCTGGACAATATTAAAGATGTTATACTTCAAGAGAAGAGTATAAAATACTCACGTATTTTGGGGAATAATTTAAAGGATGTTTTCACTACAGATTTTGGTCAGGAACATGAAATATTAAAAACAGGAGCAACGGTGATTCCTTCTAATAGAGATGTTTATAAAATTTAAAAAAATTAAGTTCTAATTGGAATTTAATTTTTGCACAAGAATTGAAATGGAGGTTAGGTGAAACTCCATATTTTTCTTTCAGAAAGGCATATAATTTAAAGGAACTGGTAGTAAAGGAATGCAGTATGAATGATGACTGGTACAGGTCTAGGATGGTTAAGTGTGGGATGTGTAATGTGTAGATACATTAATGTGGGTTTTTATGTTAGTGTGGAAAGCTATGATAGGACCATTAGTTGTCCCGGGCATGTTAATTGTAACACAATTGAGGTAGTATACATAGATGCTTGCATTTCATGCACATCCTTTTATATTAGCAAAACAAAAAGGAAACTTAGAGGTAGAATTTATGAACATACGGGACAATAAAAAAAAGAGAACCACAAATGCATTGTATAGACATTTGGTGGTATGTGAAAAATCTAATAATTCCATTTTTATTGTCATAAACAAAGTAACAATGAATTTAAGAGGGGGTGATTTTGAGATTTTACTGGAATATAGGGAGTTATGTTAGCAGATTAGAGTAATCTTCCAATGTATAAGGTTTTTATTCAGGAAAAACTATTTGGGATATATTACATGTCTAAAAATAATAATTTTATATGCATCTGATTTGTAAAACCATATCAATATGTATACATAATTAAATATACTTTTCATATACACATTAGCACATGTATTTTTGATAGTCTTACTAAACTTCCTGTCTTTTGAAGTACTGGGTAATTGTTTTCAATTATTTGTATTACTTTATCTGGTTCTTGAGCTTTTAGTTTATTTAAAAGGAAAGAAAAAAGTGGGAGTGTCTCTTTAGTTTTTGAATTAATATGCTATTTTGATTTGAAGGTAGATTTTAATATGTATTTTTTACTTATTAATATCTATTAAAGTCTCACCATGACTGTTTTTTTCAAACTTTAAATAGCTGTCAATAAAGTATTTAATTATACTTAAATGAAGTACCGCTTATGTTTGTTAGGGATGAAAGTGCTCAGTATTGGAATAAATATTGGTTTAATGTTGTGATACGAGGTTTGTGCCTGTTCTTTTTCCTCCAGCTATTTGGTTCTTTGTTTAGCGATTGTGGAGGGGTTGGGATTTTTTTATTTGGTCTGTTCTCCTTTTACTCTGCTTGATATAGGTTTCTTGGAGAATCTTTGCCTGTATTTCCATGTTGTGAAAGACCCTTCGATATTAATTTTCCTTTGTCTGCATAAACCATACAGCACACACAGTCTAAAAACATAATCCCCCCACCACCTCTACCACATTAACTGTACTTACTGGAGTGACAGGTCCTTAATCAAATGTATTCCTCACTAGATGCGACTCCCCACATATCAGACAAAGTAATTCCCCTGTTACTTTTAAATCTAGGCCTGGCAATTCGATGGGAAATCAGAAATGCAAAATTGGAAGATGTAATAATATCATACTCTAATGGGAATTGAAACACTCTTATCTGTAATAATACATGGCTAATTTTCTTAATGGCTGGCTAGGCAGCAAGCTTTGTATCAAGCTGTGAGCCTATGCACCTGGGAAATTGTAAGCCCAAAGCTGACTGTGTGCATTGAAGAGGTAATAGAGCATAGCTGATTACAGACCATGCAGAGAATGTATTCAAGGCATGCTTTAGCTCAATTCTGCATACCATATATCCAAGCTTTTGTAAGCACATGGCTAAATGTGTGACAGTGACCGTGACATCCTGGTGAGACCACAAAAGATATGATTCAGAAGTTATACATACATGAAATTTTATGTATGTAGAGACAATACATATCCAGTCAATATTTATCAATGTATTTGAATTCATCAATATCATATATGCAATGCACAGATCAGTTACTAAGGAAGCTGTTTATATTAAATACTGCAGAACATAGTATTATACAAGTGCAGCTGAAGACAGTCCTTTGTAAAGGAGTTCCCAAGCAGTAAATATGTATTAAAAAATTCATACTGGAAGATATTACTTCCCAGTACAGCTAGAAGCATAAATGCTGGCCAAAATATGTATACACACACAGACACACACACACACACACACACACACACACACACACACACACACACATATATATATATATATATATATATATATATATATCTAGAGAGAGAGAGAGAAATACATATCTAAATCTATATCTGTCTGTATGTGTGTGTGCGTGTGTGTGTGTGTGTGTGTGTGTGTGTGTGTGTGTGTGTGTGTGTGTGTGTGTATATATATATATATATATATATATATATATATATATATGTATGTGTGTGGGGGGTATATATACTATATTTAAACTGTTCTGTATACATAAAACCATAACAAGTTGCTCCATTATTTAGGATATTCAAAAAAGAAGCAATACAGTAAATACCTTAAATGATACCAGTTTTATTAATAAAGACATACTTTTTTGTTCTATTTTGTTCCATCATACATTTAATTATTGCACTGCCTATTGATTAATTAAACTGATAAACATGCAGGCATTCAAAAATGTATAGAGATAATTGATTATTGATTCCACAATGAATTACTAGACAAACCTTTTCAATATCAAGCTCTCTCTTGCTACATTTTATGACACCGACTCAGGACATAGGTCATTTTGCTTAATTACTTCATTAAATAAATTACCATTTCATTAGTATTTCAAGACTTGTTTCAACAAAAATTGTAACACAATAGTTATATAGCTTATGTATTTAATGTTACCTGCTGTCATATTTCTTAATCAAAGTATAGGACATCTCCTCTCATCAAGTTTTATATATTTGATGAAAGTCTTGAATTAAAAATAAAAAGAAGAACGACTGTCTACATGACACACTCTCACATACACACACACCAACCTAAAGAAGAAGAAATATATGTGATTGTTGCATGTGTATGTGCTTAAGAAAACATTCTGTTAGTATATGAAAAAGAGCATTATTCAAAAAGATAGTCATATTTTGCATTCATCTCATACTACTTTTTTGCTCGTTTGCCAAACCCGTAGCCTAAGCAATAAGCAGTACTGTCCAGAATGTATATGGTCCAACTACACATTTTATATAAGGAAGTTGTTCAAATATGTACAAAGGAAATGCAAACATATGTTATGTGTACAGATGTTTATGTAGTATGCAGCTACCTAAACATGACTGACTCAAGCAAAAGTAATGTCAGTACATTTATCATTATTTTGTGAACAGAACAAGTTCAGTACTGAAATAATGAACAGCTAGATAAGTACAAAAACTACTAAAGGGAATTGTAACCTAAAACAGCTATTAATGGACCACATATAGATTGCTTAAATCTAGTCTTAATTTATTTAGCATCTATAGTCCATTATTATCTGCAGGAAAAAAACTAAACATGCACTGCATTAATATTTATTTATTTATTTTTATTTTACATTTGTTAACCGGGCTAGTCCAACTGGATACATGTCCATTTTCAGTGGAGGCCCGAGGAGAAAAGCTCCACTAACTACTACTTAACAAGTTAAAAATATACCAAGTTATACAATAAAAAAACATTAGCTTAGGCTTCTTTCAGGCTATCTAAGTATTTGAGTACAATGTGAGGCTTAGCAGGAATCTAGGTTAGATGATTTACTAGGTTAAGATGAATAATATGTAATACTAGAAAAGGTAAGAAAATGAGAGTCGAATGATAATCTTACAGAAGATGAGCAAAGCATGAATGGAATAAGTAATACTACTGCAGATAATAGTAATAATAATAATAATAATAATCATAATAATAACAATAATAACAATGAACGCAGATAAAAGGGTTTGTCCTATCACATTCTTGAGATTCATTGAAAATTGTGTGGGCTTTGTGCAGAGATCTCATGATTTACATATGTTAGCGGAATGAGCAGCAGTGCTAATTGAATATGCATATTGCTCATCGCACCTGCATGGTTGTAAGCACCTTTCCATGGCCAGCAATAGTTTTCACAACCATGGAAAGGTACTGGTTAGCAGCAGCACAAAAAGTAAACAAAATGTAGTTCATATAAGCAATTCTCAGATACAAGTGTGTGCTGTAGTCCAGACATATTAAGGGCAAGTACTGGGAAATATTCCCAGATGAGAGGGGCGTGAAATGAAGGAACAGGTACACAAAAATGTGTTGCAATGATGTAGCAGTGATGGAGAGGGGAAATGTTTTAAGTATACTGCAGTCAAATGGAGTGAAAGTATATAAGAAGCATTACTGACATAAAACCTTCAATATTGATCGAATGGTAATTAGGGTGAATGTTGATTCCTTAGCTACACACATAAATAATAACAGCCATGCTGATAAAAGATGTGATAGGGGCATAAAGCTGCAGTGTAATAAAGGGGAGTAAAAATTTGATATACATGTTAATTAAATGCTAACTTAAGATAGCAATTAGCAAGGACAGAAGATACATTATGAGATGAATTTACAGAATGCAGTTACTGCATATAACAATTTATATATAAGGAATTGATGTATGCAAGCTAACAGCACTGCTGTATTATTCATCTCACCATGTATACAGAAGAACAAAAGGAACTTAGAGCCGTAATGTTATGTAACTCATATATGGACATGTTTATGCAAAGGAGTGACAGTGACACCAATAAGAAAGGGGTCTAGCACCTCAAGCATGTAATAGACAAGCAAGTGCGGTATGGTTATGTAAATGTTAGATGCAAATCTAATAACAAATAACATACATAAGTAACCAATGACAAGACTGAACAGATGACATGTCAGGAGTCCAGTTTTGCCATTGCTGATTTGCAAACATATCTGACATAGTAATACTGGTCATGCTCACATACAATTACAGGGTACAGTAACAGAACATCAGTTCAAGAACAGCAGCACAATAGAAAGTGTTGTAACAGAAGACCAATCACATTTCCTGATGGTCTTACTGCATGCCATACTGTAAGAAATGTTTATGGAATCACACATCTGCCATTAATGTGTATATTGTGATGGAAACAACTGCAGTATTAAAGACATGTATGGAGGAAGACATGCAGTGCAGATCATAATTATCTCATGAATAAGTAATGTATATGAGCAAGGAATTACCTAAGAAACAGTTGTATTGTGTCCTTTTACAACACATGCATGAACAGATATCAGAGATATGCATAAAAAATCATGGATGCCACAGACATATGCATAACTGTCACGAAAGGAAGAACACCCTTGAAGAGCATACAGCACTATCATACCAGATAAGGTGTTTTGATGACCTACCTGGTATGAAAATGCATGAAAAAGATGGCCCTGTGAATGTGTATATGCTGCTATCATCTGACATAGTTGTCTGATAGAGAGATATTACCAGATTCAAACCCCTGCCTATTATGCAAGGCTCTCTCCCAACCCCTGTATTGACAGCATGTGCCATATCAGGTATCAATGTAGGCTGTCACAAATATATATATAAATATACAGAGGTAACATTTACACACACACACACACACACACACACACACACACACACACACACACACACACACACACACACACATATATATATAGAGCCACATAAAGGTGTAGACTGATGTAGTGCTGCAGCTACTTGTACACCAAATGCAACCTGTGGTGCTTGCAAGTAGTGCTGTGAGCTGTAGTGCGTACTAGCAGGTAGGCGGGAGTTCTATGTCTGTGCAATGATCAGTCATTTTATGGCCCTCTGACTAGTGTCATCCACAACAGTGGCCTCACTGTCAACAGCTGCTGATGTGATGTCATCCACCTTAACATCAGTGGCAGACACTGTCAGAACACATAAGCTCCATGGCACATGCGAAAACTATGTAGTACAATAGTATAAACTACTAGATAGATAGGGGTCCCTACCCCATAAAGGGAAACTCAGTGTGTATGTGTGTGTGTGTGTCTGCTTGTAAATATACCCCCTTGCAGCAGTGTGTCTGTTCTGCCTGTCTGTGTGCAATGATTATACATTTGCCGGCCCTGTCAACCTCCCCATTGTCTTCCTTTACAGGGCCTGCTGATGTCACCCAACTTAACAGCACTGAGACACTCTCAGATCACATAAGCTCCATGGTGCATGCTATAAGTACGTAGTGCTATAGTATATACCACTCGATAAGTAAGGGTTTGAATCTCATTAAGGGCTACTGTGTGTGCATAAATATACCCACATCCGGCAGTGTGTCTCTCTTGCCTATGAGTGTGCAATAGTTATACATTTTAAGGCTCTGTGAGTAGCTTCTGGCCCCAAATAGCCCACATTTAACTATGCATATATGCTATCATCCACCACCTACATTTGTAAGTATGGAACACCCTGGTGACACGTAGCAAATGTAGGATGCATTGTCATAGGGTATGCATGCAGGATTACACTGTCTTCCCCATTACCCCTGACACATTGTTCTATAAATATGCATCTAGTTAACCATGCATATTTACAGACATTCCTTGCTAATGTCATATTTCTGCTTTGCATTCATGCCATCCTGAGATGCTGTACTGTGAGCAAGTCTCCACAGCATAGCTGCTCAGACCTCTGAAACACAAACATACAAAGTTTTGAGAGACGCCTGTCAGTCTGCAACAACACCGCCAATCTAACATCATGCAACAACACTACAAATACTTTGACATGTACTTATGACACACCCCAGTATACAGCACCTGTCATGGTACAACAGAACCACAATACAACATGTCATGTACTGTACTATAGTCACGCTCTGCATCAGACACATATTTGTATGTCCCTGCATTGATGGTATGGATGGCAGGGATGTGGCACAGGTATCATCACATGCACAGGGTGTGGTGTGGGGGTGCCAGAGGCCCAGGCTGTGCCAAACAGTTGACATCATGTGTGGGATTCAGGAAGGCGTGCTGGTCAGCTGGGCCATGGAGAGAAGCCATATGTGTCTGTTGATGACCTGCATGTGACAGTGATGTATGAGTGCATGCATGTACACAGTCAAGCCATGTGCTAGCCCTGCACATGGGTATGTTGGACAGCTGTGGACCATACATGGCAGAATGGAGAGTTTACTATCTCCGGCCACAAACACAGGAACTGACTCTGCCAGGAGTGGCACTGGCACCACCATGCCCAGGGTCAGATGCTGCAGTGCTAGTCGCTGATGGTGACTGGTGTCTGCTGGGCCCATGTCCCTCATGGGACCACCAAGGACCACATGCCCATGACCTGCAACATTGTGCTGTGGACAGCACCATCCCTTCAGTAGTGTTGTAGGTACTGTCATTAGAGAAGTGTGAGTGTGCACGGCCACGTGGACTTCCAGCGGATGTTGTTGCTGACCTACAGCCATGTGTCTGATGCCCTACTCCCACCACATGTTCTAGCACAATGTCTGGTTAAGGACTGACAATATCTCACCCCACCATCTGTCCACTACATCAGTGAAATGATGCATGGAATCACCAATGTGGTAGAGGGAGTCATGGATGTCAGACAGTGATGCATCCGTGATCCTGAGCATCCATCTGGTGTTGTGTTCAGAACATGCCTGTGCCCCCATGATGGACGGAGACATGCGTCTGGTAACTCATGACATGACACCTGTGACAGGTTGTGTATGGGCAGCAGTCCTCCTTCGAACACCTCAGTTAATCTGCCTGTGTGGGACTTGGCCAGCTGTCTGGCTATGTCCAGTGTCTACACTCATTTATGTCATTGTCACCACACTCTCCTGTTCAATGCCACACACTCTGAGTGTCCGATATCTGTGGCTGCTGGAGACTGCGTATACTGACTGTGTGTGGGGACAAAGGGGGAGGAAGTGGGAAGTCAACCCATGGGAGTGATTCAGTCCCCAGCATCCCCATCTGTGCCTCACTATGGCCACCATCATCATCAGAGTCTGATGAGACACTGGCGTCAGCTTGTGAGGGGGACAAACTGCAACCATCATGGTCACCTGTGTGGAGGAAATCAAAATAAGTACATTACTACCTGCACTATTGTGTATGGTGATCCACAACCTCACACATACTGGTGAGGTGCCACAACTGCAGGACACATATCACATCTTATTTCTGATCCCATGCACAGTACACAAGCAGACTACAACATACACACACAAGACAGGCAACATACACTGACTGCAGATATGTCTGGTTAACGTTGCCACTACTATACACCTGTGAGCGATATGTCAGTGTATGAGATAGACCAATGCCTAAAACACAGTGCACCAGCCTTCAACATACTATTGCCCCCTTTATAGCAGACTGCATGGACCTTCACAAAAATAAGTGCAAATATGTTACAGGTCCCATACATACACTACTGCACTGCAGTTAACCCTTCCGAGACTGAACATACAAGTAGTGTACTCTGGCTATGCATATCAGTTGTGTATACAGCAAAATGGCAGCCCTTAACATTATTTGGGTATATATATATATATATATATATATATATATATATATATATATATATATATATATATATATATATATATATATATATATATATATACATATATATATACATATATATATATATATATATGTATATATACATATATATATATATATATATATATACACATATATATATATATATATATATATATATATATATGCCATAAAAAATCATTATCACACTCACCAGGTAAAGGATGTTGGACTCCATAGTCACCTAGCATACCTATGGAAAGGTGAGGGAGAGGTATTGTCAGCAATAACAAATGTGGCATTGTTACAGGATAATATGTGTGTGCATAGCAACATGTACAGTAGGTACTGTGATACTATCTACATTGCTGACATTCTGAGTATGTGTGCACATGTGTGCGTTAAACTCCCCCCGATGCAGCTTGATCTGACATCTGTCTACTGGTATCCAGAAGCTGCCACATTGACTGATACAGTATTACAGTGATGCACACAGGAGGCTTACCTGGACGCTCCTCTGCTATGGAGGCTGTGGCACCCACCTCCATGGTGTATGGGGTGATGAATGCTTGGGAGCTGGTGGTTGATCCCAGGTTTGCCAGGTACTCCTCTTTGGCTAAAAGTGATTCTACTGCTGCAGGACCTCCGCCAGTGGCAGCACGGTTCCTGGCCACAGCAACAGCTCTTTGCCATGTAGCATTAACCAGGTCCATCGCCCTGTGATGGACCTGTTCTTAGCTTCTGTCCTGTAGCCGTACATAGTTGACTGCTGTGACAAGGTCAGTCTGCACTGCAGAACATTGCTCGTGACTGTGGCAAGTCCTGGAAAGCAGAATGATGTGATGCAGTCTTAGGCCATCCATAGATAGACATAGATTAGTACTAGGCTAACTGCCCTTGCAAGCCATTTTAAGCTTAGCCAATTATCCCTTGTGAGACTCAAACCCTGCACCTTATGTTTGTAAGGCAAAGACCTTACCAATTAGGCCAGAATCACATCATTTTCCGCAGCTGTAAATGGAAGGTGCTTCTATCTCTGCATCCTTTCTGAAAGACAAGAATTGGGATACACATCACAGGACCACATGCATTGCTCTCCACTATGTACACACCCTGCACATTCACATTGGCCTGCACTATGCACTGCTACCTTCCACATCATACCCTGCCATCTAGAAACACAGTCTGTATGTGGCTATCGGCAACATAGCAGCAATACCGGTTATGTTCCTGTGTGCCATGATGGAGTGTGCTGAATATCTACAATCCCATCAATGCCATCTACTGTGTTGTGCCCCTTATGGCCAACATCCCACTACCATGTCAGGAGCCACTGTTTGACAAATAGGTGCATGTTATTACTAGTATATGGGGATAGTCCTTCAACATCCATGTGCCACAATGACAGACAGCAATGCAAATGTGCTGTAGGGTATCTTCCCTGTAGGTGTCCTATTTCTCCAGTATACAGATGTTTGCAGAATGTGTATGTGTGACTGATATATGCAGTCTCTTTGCCAGAAACATGTGGATATCTGGCAAACAGTTGGACAATAATTGTTGGTTGATATTAGAATGTGCAGAATCTGGCTGTCACACTAGAACCATCAAAAAAAAAGTTATGCTACATTAATAACTGTTACTGTAGTCATACCTTTACTTTATATGATCATTATGTACACTCTGTTGCTGAGGTTGAGCCTGTGAGCCTGTGTCCCCCCGCTACTAATAGCTATGACCTGCAGTCCTGCTGTTTGGGGTTGCCAGGTACGGTAGCCATTGCTGTCAAGTGATGATATATGAATGTCGACAAAACAATGACCCAGCCAGAGTACATCAGGGACAGTCAGAGAACTGAATGACAATACATCATGTGATATGCCATTGGTGTCCACCATTACTCACTGTCTCTATATCTAGCACACAGTCCAGTGGCATTCGTACAGGTGCCAACCATTGTAGGAAAGAGTGAGAGGGCCACAGCTGTGATCTAAATCACAGCAGGCAGAGCTGAAAGGCATGGCTGTAGCTTTTGGACAGCAGACTATCAGCAACATGTCATTCTCAGAGATGTACTAGAGGCCTACTGTTATAATCTCTATTACTTTTGTAATCTGAGCATCATTCTTTGAAGTCTTGGTGGAGCTGTATGCATAGGTGTCTTTAAAATAGTGACTAGAAGTTGATGATCAGCCTCAATCTGGATAGCACAGCCATAAATATAATCATGGAACTTTGAACACGCGAACACAATTGCCAAAAGTTCCTTCTCAATCTGAGCATACTGCAGCTCAGTTTGGGTAAGAGTTCTAGACACATAGACTACTGGTCTGCCCCCTTGAAGAATAGCTGCACCAAGACCAAACTTTGAAGAAATCCATATCTACCAAATGGCGTGCTCAATGTATTCGCTAGTGAAGATTTTCAATTACTTGCCAAAATGAACTCTTTGCATCTAAGACAGAAAAAACAGTGGCATTTGGCATGAGGGTAGCAACTTCCTTGACAGTACACATAGGATGGTGGGGTCTCTTTAATGCTTTGTTTAAGTCTCTTGGGTCAATGCATATTCTGAATTCATCTGAGCTTTTCTTATGAGCAACTACCATGGAAGACTTCCATTCAGCTGATTCTGTAACTGGACAAATCACACATTGCTGCACCATTTTATCTTACTGGGCTTTGTCCTGCATAGCTATCAGAACTCTTCTCACTGGTCTGACCACTGGACGGACCTCTGAGTCTAATTTCATGGAGTATGCAACTGGAAGTCTACCTAGATTGTCTTTGAAAATATCAATATATACTCTGAGAAAATAGCATCAGTGAAACTGGAACTAGGACATGTGCTTACATGATGGACTTCTTAGTTAAAATAAAGCAGTTTCATTCTTTAACTGTCTCTGAGACCTAATAATGACTGTTTAGGTCTTTTGACTATATAAAATTGCAAGCTGTAACTGTTCCCAGCTGAATAGCATGAAAGCACTAGTGAGCCTTTGGTTTGAATCTCTTCACCTCCATAAGCACCAAGCTTCACACAATTAGCCAAATTAAGTTGTTCACCAGCTCTTACTCTAGCAAATGTATCTGCTGACATAGCATTTCACTTTGAACCAGTGTCCACTTTGAGCTCTGTGAGTTTCCCATTAATCAAGATAGTACAAAAGACTTCATTTTTTGCCAACAAATCTACTGCATTGACCTTCTCACCAACCACTGATACACCATCTACATAGAAAGTAGAGTTGCAGCTTTCTATATGATCAACTTGATTTTTTTGAGTCACCTTTCTTAATAAATGAATGAAGCTTACTTGATTTACAAAGCTTTTGAAAGTGGTTCCATTTTTTACACTTGTGGCATTGCTGACCAAATGCTAAGCACTTTTCTCTTTTGAACTCGTGATTGGCACCACAATTACAACAGTTAACAATAAGATATGACTTGGGTTTTGCTGACTCACACTTGTGCTGCACTGAGTATGTCCGTTTTACTGAGCTAGTCTTAGAATTTGTTGGAAAGGTATGGGCTCTCCCTGGAAAGGCCGCAGGGGCTACAGCTGCTATGTGCTTAGGCCTGTTTCTGTTACCCACGTGCTGCATGCTGTCTACATTTGCTGTAGAGGCTGCTGAAATAATGCTCATCACTTGCAAGCATATTTATGTGCCTTTCTGTAAACTCATGTATTTGACAAATTTCCATGGCTTTGCTCAGCGTTAAATCACTGTCTTGAAGCAAAATCTTTCTCATCGCAGAATTATTAACACCACACACAAGCCTGTCCTTTATCAACTCATTTTTTGAATCACCAAATCTGAACATTTTAGCTTTGTTTCTCAAGTCAGTAATGTAAGCTGCAAAAGTTTCTCCTGGCGTTTGGTCTCTTGTATAAAATAAGTGCCTCACCAATGTAGCATTTGTCTGGGGGTTGCACATTTCTCTAAATTTACATTTCAAGCACTCAAGGTCTACCCTTGATTCAGCATGTACAACAATATGGCAGTTTTCCCCTTCTCCTGCATACCCTGCTGGTGCATACACAAATGTCCCACTGTACTCATCCCTCATTAGACCCATTATAGAATACAACACCCCATTTGATATGTATCTCTCAAAACATCTGCAGCAACTGGAAAGGCTGCAGAAATACTTCACCAAAAGAATCACAGGCCTAAAGCAGATGCCCTAAGCTGACCACCTTAAAAAACTCCAGCTATACTCTGTCACATATTGTCTACTCAGAGGCAATCTCTGCTTAACATACAAGGCCATGTCAAACCCAGAGCTGTTGGACATGCTACACTTAAAGAAATCCCAATCCCTCAGAGCCACACACTCCAGGGATCTAAACCCTGTCATCACAATAAACAAAACATGCTGGAAGGATAAGTTCCTGACCCAGAGACTCCCCAGACTTTGGAATAGATTGCCCATACATGTTAAGCAGAGTGCCTCTTTGGCCCTCTTCAAAAGGAACCTTGATAGCTGGATGGGAGAAAGGAAATTCACCCTGGAGATCACGTCAGTCGCTCTGCTAGACAGGGGTCCAGGGAAGTAAATAGTGTGGGAAGAAATAGCCATGGAATTGTTATGGCTAGGCTTGTATAGGCCCTAGGGCTGATAGCCTAGTACCAACCTATGAACCTGTGAACCTATGAACTCTCTCTTTCAATGGCTTCTGACCTCGCTTGATTAAGCAGAATAAATGCTCTCATATGTGCATCTTTATCAGAAAAAACTGCTTGTATGAAACTATCATATTCCTGCTCAAATACTCTCCAGTTCTCTACAATATTATGATCAAAAACAAGTGGACTGGGTTTGCAAAATGCCTCTGCCATGCCAACACGCAAAAATAAAGACCCTTGGAATTATGTACGAACATACACACATATATGTCAGAAATGTATGCCAGAAACTTGTAATTATGCTCAAAAGCACAACAGACTCTTTGAAATAACTGCCCTTTGTGAAATAAGTCTTCACTGTACTTTGTGAAACCACCCTTATCAGTGTAAGAAACATTTCAAAATGACTGCACTTTGCAAATGAATTATACACAGCACAAGAAACTTTTTGAAATGACTGTACTTGCGAAATAACTCTGTACAGTGTAAGAAATACTTCAAAATGACTGCACTTTGTATAATAACTGTATACAGTACAAGAAACATTTTGAAAGGACTGCACTTTGCAAAATAACTCTGTACAGTATAATAAACACTTTGAAATCACTGAACTTTGTGAAATAACTGTACTTTGCACATAGTAAACTCTTCAAAATAATTGTACCATAATAAAGCACACACTGCAAACACTTTGGACACTCTGAGTTACTTTGAACAACTGTAGTTATATTTTGAATAGCTTTAGTCAATGCAAAATAGCAGCTCATGTCACAAAACGTGGTCATTTACTAAACAAATGCAGCCGCTTTGCTTTCCATGCTCATTTTGCCCTTTTATTGTACTCGTTATGCTCTTTTGACTTCTATCATGCTTGTTATACTTTTATCATGCTCGTTATGCAAATCAGAAGTAATTCTGAACACTCCCATAAGTATTTTGAATAACTTTATCAAATATCGTGGTTTTGAACATTTAGTTTAATCAGTAATGCATTTTGTGCTTTCCGTTTGATTAATAAAACATTTTGTGCTTTTCAAATGTTTCATATCATTTTCTTTACAAAATAAATCATTTATGCAATTTTTTTTTTTTTACCTGAAATTTGTTTTTGACCTTTTCCAATTGCCTGATCAGGTTGGGATGACACTTCTAGCACCATGTCATACAGATACGCCACTTCTGGTACCATGTTGTTCAGACATGCCAGTTCTAACACCATGTCATTCAGCTACCCTGCTTCTGGCACCATGTGGCTCGTCCAGTCAGGATAAAACAGATGAACAGTTGTTGATTCAGTTCAAGCAGATTTATTATATACAAACACATCAGGATTGAGACTTAGCAACTTAAACTTAAATAAACTTCTAAACAGACTGACTACTGCACTCATACATGTTAACACTATGGCTCTTCACTCAAAATGACACTGCTGCCTGCACGTGCTCTCTATTTATACGCACATGCCCTTACTTTGAAATGCTTCTTAAAGTCACAACACACAATCTGTTCTACAGTTCTTGCTCTCTTCTGTGATGTTCATGAAAAACAGATATAATCCCTTGTATGTAGTAGGATTATATTTAAAAACTGATGTAATATTCTAGAGGCGGATGCCTGTGGCACCCCTAATATATCCCCTGTGGGTCTGTGGAAAGTACCAGTAGCTAGTATATATAATGCTACACATACATTTGTCTCCATTAGGCTGGGTTCTCCATGGTTTCCCTGTGACCTGAGGTGGGGGCAGCAGAGGTCATATACTTCCTGTAGTAATTGCCTGCCCACCCTGTATCTCAACAATTTCTGTTTCATACAGTCCATGATAAGTTAAACAGGATCTAAACACCCTTCTTCTTCTTCTTCTTCTTCTTGCCCGAGGTCTAGCAACAGTAACAGCAGCACCCTGATTTAAAACCTGTTCAACATACATCATAATAATAGCAGCAGCGACCCCTAGCATGTAATACTAGGAGCAGCGACCCCTAGCATGTAATAATAGGAGCAGCGACCCCTAACATGTAATAATAGGAGCAGCGACCCCTAACATATAATAATAGGAGCAGCAACCCCTAACATGTAATAATAGGAGCAGTGACCCCTAACATGTAATAATAGGAGCAGTGACCCCTAACATGTAATAATAAGAGCAGCGACCCCTAACATGTTTTTATTTTTCAAAGTGTACTCATGCTTGTATTCCAGACAGTTTTGGTGTACTGGGAAAATGCCTGCACTGAGTGTACATGATTGCTTTATAGCTTCCTGAATTTTTCAGTCTTGTTGAACTTTTTAATTAGCATGTACTTTGTCTCTTTATGCTTTCATTAGCATATTCTGCCATGTACCTGCATTTGATTTTATACATCATGTAGCAATACTTAATCCAAATTGAGTGCACTCATGCTGGCAGTGCTGCACGATGCCGACATTATGACTTCCGGCCCATATTCTGATTACTGCTATTTTCCTTTGCCTGATGTTTGATTTATTTTAATATATCATTAGATTTCATTGCTTGCCTATATCATTTTAAATTAAGACCAAGAAAAGAATAACCATAAATATATGTGTATCATTTTTCTTTTTAGTTACTTATCTTATATCTTATTTTCATGTTTCACTTGAGGTTTTCTTTTTATTTTTAATAGAATATTTGTCTGCACTTTGTCAACAGATGTATGACCTTCTCTTCTACAATGTTGAGCAACATGGGTTGCAATATTTTGGATTAGATTTAATAAGTCACTCGTATTAAAACCAATATCATAAAACCGTTTTTCATAATTAGAAATATGCAAACAAAGAAATGGAAAAGTTTCTATTTGCTTACCACTTTGTTGTTGTTTGCCTCTTTCTTAACCATGATGCAGAAATGTACAAAGATCATTTGAGTCATGATCTGCAACAAATGCAGGCTTACAGATATGTAATGTATTCATAAAGCAAGCAAATTACAAGCCTAAAAATAGCAATATTTGCAACTATCCCAATAAGCATTTCAAATGTTGTTTTCCTAAACGTTACTATATAAATAACATTTTGACATTTAAATTACTAAATGCCCCCATAAGGTTACTAAAGAGGGACATTTATTAAATAATATAGAGAGGAATTTACAATATACTGGGTAATTAAGCTTACAGATAATGTAACAATGGTGCAACTATTGCAGGAACAGAAGAGTTCTACAAAATAAAGTTGGGAATATAAACTACTTAAAAGTTTTAAGATTTATGATTCATCCAGTGTTACAGTGTCAGTTGGTGAGCAAGTTACACACTCAGTAAAACTGCTAAGAAAATCAAAAAGTTGTATATTTTCTCATGCCAGCTATTTGGATTCATGTTCCAGCTTTGAGACCATAATGCAATCTGGAAAGGATGTTGTATTCTCAAGGTGTATCCTTTAGATAAGATATTAAATCATGGTGCCATCTACCTGAACTGCTAACAGCCTATGTGAACTTAAAGATGCCATGGTCCTTATCAAAAAGATTATTATGTTGAAAGCCCTGTCATAAATGAAAGAAGTGAAATGCTTTTTAATAAAAAAAAATAGTGTTTCATCTCCATGGCTTCCTCTGTAATATATACAATCAATACATACTTTCTTATTCCTCTTATTCTTTTAGACACTGCAGCCGCAAAATGCCTAACAAATCCAAATAAAAAAACAAGTTTGTTTTCCTAATCTCAGACCTCTACAACTCTGTAAACTGCATAAGAAATTAACTCATTTATATAATATAACCAAGAAATTTCTATTTTCAACAATTGCTCAAACCACTGCATTATTTTACATTTCAAAACCATATGCACTCAAAATTCTTTTATGCCACACCTTTTAACCCAACGCGGCCTTTCTTCTTTCCTTTTCAAAAGTATGTTTTCTTTTATGAGAATCCTTCTATGTGCAAGTCTCCAAGTAAAATTCCTTCAGCTCCTTTCTACTTTCACCCACTTTTCCTTTTTCAATATTATTTTGCAGTAAATTCCTATTCAGAAACTTTCCTTCCTGGCTCTGTCTAAAACTTCTTTAGCAACATTTCTTAGAATTTCCTCTTAAAAACCAAATTATCACTTTAGTGCATTGCTCATTTTATACCTTCTATGTTAAGTAATTTTTTACACCCCCCGACGTCCTGATCTGAACAAAATATTTATATCTGTACAGTAACATGCCATCCAAACATATGGTATAATTATTAAAATTAATCAATAAAAGATCTCACACCATTTGACTAACAATTGTAACCCACCTTGGTCTTCTTTCCTCTGTTAGACTCTTTTTATAATTGGTTTCATAATATGCTCGCAAACAACAGAGTAAAATGATTCAGCACTTCCATTTCAAAATTTTTTAGAATAATTAAACTCCACTATAACATTATTAACAATAAACCAAGCTTCCTTCAAATAACAGAAACTTTCATTATCTTGTTTCAAAACTAATTTCTAACATCATCTTCTTCCCCAAAAGTATGTCTAACTCCTTTATTTATTAAGGTATTTTACTAATCTCTTCTATATAACTTTCTTCCCAAAACCCTTATTTCAGGGCATAATGCTTAGGTTGTCCATCACACCCACCAAACCTTCAAATTTCCCTTCTTGTTCTTTTATGTATAATTCAAAATCACCAGCATGAGATTTAATGGAAGATTGCCTCCATTACATCTTTTTACTTACAGTATTTTACTAACTCTATGCTATTCACATATCTATCTGTTCATTAGTAACCTCAATGCAGTCATAACATCAATGCTTAATTCCTGTTGACATCTGAACACAGAGAACCCATTCACCAAAGGTCTATGTCTTCATTCCTCATAAGTCCCTATTAAGTGCTTATTAAGTTTTCTTACAATGTAGCCTCCTATAGTCTTTAGCAAACAGTTGTGAGTTGTCATACGCATTGAACACATTCAAGTTAATTACTATACCTCTTCAGTTATTTCTTCTGCCCACTTTAGAGGTTCCTTGATCCGTAATGAACTTGCCCTAATGCCAATCCCTGCATTATCACTGGCACCTTCTCTGACAACTATCCCCTCATATGATTACTCATTCTTCTTTGAGAAGCAATCACAACAAATATATAGTTACATTTACACAGAGATACAGACCTTCATGTGTCAATATCATCCACTAACCCTTTCTTTTTCCATGCCCACTTTATAATACTCCCACACAGTTTGTCTTATGACTTTACTTTATTTTTTCTACAAACTACACGTTCAAACATTGAGCCATTATTAAAGCCTTAGAGAATCATAATGTCTGCTGTGTTCCTGCTGTTCTTTTTTCTTTTGGCTTAGTGCTAACATAAACACTGAATGCTCTGCAACAATTTCTTTTTGTCCAGAGTAGCCCTGCCGTATAATGTATCTACATGTGACTGCGATTCGACTCCTTCGCATCAAGAGACTGTATCACAAGATAACCAGTAACAGAATTCTGATGACTGCTTTCCATATCAAATCACTGCCCATGTGGTTTTTAATGTCCAGTCAACACTCATTTCTTCGTTTTGCAAGTTTCTCCCTTTTTCTTGTTTGTGCAACTGCGGAGTCAGTATATGTAAGTTTGGGGAGTACAGGGGAATTATCACCAATATATGAGTGTTTGCCCCTGTAAAAACATTTACAGTTTCAGTTTCTGACCTTTTGGAATTTTTTGGCATTTGCATGCAATGAATTGCTTCCTTGATATTTTTGCCACTTGGGATATCATAATGGATCCCTGTTATATGTTTTGCTTTTAAACCTCCTGCTGGATAGGCCAGGTTATAAATATGTAAATAATTGGTATTGATTATGTTTTACTTCACTGCACTTTCACATGGTTTAATAAATTCTGAGTCTGTAATAAGATTAATAGCAAATGCTTTTTACATGTTTCACTGTTTAATATTTCTAACTTCCTGCTTAAAATATCTTATTATAAACAAGTAAATAGATGGTACACTCTGTTTGCCATTACACTGTCCAATAGTTTCTGTTAAGTCTCATTAACCTGCATTACAAGCATATTTAAGTACCGCAGTGCTTATCAAGTGTTTCTTCCATTTAAATGTAGAACTTTACATTTACCTTCGCTCTATACTCATGGACAGATCTTGAAATCGGTACTCTTACCCAGTTAACGCAGTGGAATAAATATAAACAAATTAAATATGATTTTCCTCATTTTTTTTCTGGTGGCTATGAAATCTTACTAAAGATTAGATGCATAGTTCTCTGGATAATGCCTGACCACGTGTTGTTATAAAACATAAGCAACATTAGTGATCAATTCCTTAACATGTTACAATACCTAGCAGTCCTTCAGCTTTTCATCAAAATGCACTTACAAGTATAATTTATAGGTTCATAGGTCAATACTAGGCTGTTCATCCAGAGGACCATTAGTAGCCCAGCCAGAATACCACATATTGTAGGGCACCCATTGACATGACTAATTTATACCTAGTTTTGACCACTTTTAATGAAGGTTTGAGGTGCCAGACCCAGGTTATGCTTAGAAAGGTTAGGGAGCTACTTTTCCTTACATTCAAAGGACGTTTATTCCATAAAAGTGGGATTATATGGTGTATATGTATATATATGTATATATATATATATATATATATATATATATATATATATATATATGCGCATATCACGCATGTCCTATGATCTTTTGAGTGGGTGTTGAGAGTGTTATTAGTTTTGCAGATGCACAGAAAGTCACATAGGACTAGATCATATGAGGCTTGCTACTAGGCTGGATAGAGGTTACCTGTCTAAAGTCTATAGGAAGCAGACAGGTGCAAAATCTACTTTAAGATAGTCTGAGTAGCTCATGGAAGACATGCTTTTGAGTGTATTAATGAGGAAATGCCGTGATCATTCAAGCTGGATCATACACTTAGACAGATACACTCCAAAAGTGGTTATTATACTCTATTATGGACCTGACAAGAGATGGGTAGAAAGGAATGATAACTTCCTTAGATGTCAAAGAAATTCCCCTGGTGTTTGGTCCTAAAATGTGAAAGGATTTCATAACAGTAGTTGATCAAAAGATAGTTCTTAGCCAATAAAAATGCCCAGGTCCCTAATAGCTGAAACAACTTTCAAAGGGGTATCACCTATGTGATAGGTACATGGGCACCTGGTTTTGCATAAGGACACAATGCTGTACTTCTTGGCATTTAGTTTTACAACATGGTCCGGGTACCACTTATTGATACGTGTTAATCTCTACTGAAAAAAATTGGAAGTCAGATAGGGAATTAATGATAGCCCCAAGCTTGCTGTCATCTGCAAATCTGGTCAGTCACAGCTTTTGATATGAGCCTTGACATCAGAGAAGCAAATACCAAACATAAGTGGTTTTGGTACCAAACCCCATGGAACACCACTGGTGGCTACTCTTTTCAAAGAGAATGTGCCTCCCACACTAATGTATTGGACTCTGTCAGTTAGCCAGTCTGTTATGCAGTGGGTAACATAGGGATTTACATTTAGCTTGATTAGCTTGTTGATAATGCCAGAATGTGGGATGGGATCAAAGGCCTTGACCATGACCAGGTAAACAGTGAGAACTTATCTGACTAAGTCTAATGCATCAGTGACACATTCAGTGAAGATGACTAGGCTCAGGAAACAGTTAGTCTTGATGAAGTTGTGTTCATCCATCAAACCAACATAATGGTCATCAGTGTGATGAAGGTAGTCTTCATCCACACCTAGCACGCAGGTAGTTGTATCTTTAAAAATCTATACACTTTTGAACAGAGCCATTCCTGTTCAGAAATGGAAAGACTGATGTTTTTTTGATTCTTTACGAGTAGCAGGTTGAAAACACCATTCTTGACTATGTGTTTCATATCAACTTTCCGTTTAGGATAATGATATAGGGTATCAGTTGGGGGTATAGTTACTTTGATTGACTGTTAGGCCTAATGTCCATTTTCATGGTGATACACATTATACATCAAATTCATCTGATATTAGGCCCATTTTTAGCCATTGTATGCACCTTAGTCCAATTTACCGCTAAATTCTTAAACCTTGCCTCCTATCTAAGGTCAGGTAACTGTTGTGCATCACAAACAATGACAAATAACTAGTCTGTCCACTGATTTTCACCATATGGTCTCTAGTGTCCATCACATGTAACGCTTCATCAGTGTGTCTGTTTAGCAAAATTTGGTTTGTGTAAACAGCAATTAAAGCAGTAAAACAGCCATTACTGATTTCAGTACCACATCTGGAGGCTTACCAGCAAACAGTGGGGATACTCTGTACCCATCTTACTCACTTGTCATAAACAGATTTTGTGTGCTACGTCTTTGCATCACTGTAGGCATTTCAGGTCTGATCCACAAGCATGCAACTTTTGTCTAATTCATCAAATAACAAGCGTGTTTCCTGGTTGTCAGCTTGGGTAGTTGCATATTTAATATGTATTTTTCACAGGCACACCCAATCTGTTCCTTTATAACAAACTGTCAGTTTACCAGGTCTTCACTCAAGCACTCAAATGCACAACAACCATACATTCAAGAATAGGGGAAACATTCCCGTTTCCTGGGTGATTGCTGATAAGAAAGCAATAAGGCCCAACATGGTGTGTATCCCTGGAGAAATAATGCATGCCCAAGCATGTTCTCAGGCATGACACCAGAAGCAGAGTACTTCTATAGCCTGAAAGGGTGTTATTTCCCCAATAGCACACACCCTGTCAGACATTATTGTGCTAAGTGAATAGGCTATCTGTTAAAATTATTCTTTTGCATTTGTCTTATTTATTTAATTTATTTATTGTTTGTTGTTCTTATTAGAATATACTTGTTTATCTTTAATGCAAGAAAAGTTCCTCTTCCTATTGTTTTACACTTATTGTAACACATGCAATTGTTTTTGGAGGAAGTATTTTACATTCAAAATTTAAGTTATGTAAATATTTAATGCGTATACACAGACACACACACACACACACACACACACACACACACACACACACACACACACACACACACACACACACACACACACACACACACACGCACATGCATGCACTGCACTACCCCCCTCCATACACATGATTCTTTTTATTTATCTCTACTTTTTTTTAATTTTATGCTCACTAAACAGCAAAGTGCAGCCTTGTGGGCATAAAAAATGGTGGATGTTTGCTTCTTTTTCTGTCCAAGCTTCAAGTCAACTTAATATGCAGACTTATTTTACAGTGAGCATTATCTGTACATTAATACACTGCTGGAGAATATTCCTTATCTAATCAGAGTGCAGATATACAGGTTGCCCATTCTCTAAGTTGCAATAACACTTTGTGTATCCTTCTTGGCCATTGCATTTCTTTTTTGATAATTCCATGGGATATGCAATCTTACTAACTTTTGTTATGTAATTACAGCTGTGGTGGTGCTGTGGTAGCGTTGTTGCCTCACAGTAAGATGTTGTCCTGTTAGATTCTCCTCTAAAGTGTCTTCTGTGTGGAGACATGCGTGAATGGGCGTACCTTCGTTGAAGGCTGTGCATCAGGGCCGGCAACTTGGCATGTAAAAATCTACTGACAATCATTAGCAGACCGGAGTTCTGCTGTGGCGACCCCTAACTGGGAAAAGCCAAAAGACACAACCACTAACTTTTGTTATGTATATTCATCATTAATTAAATTGATTTACCTCTCAAAGTTCTTAAAGTAAGAATATTTTTAGCATCACTTGCTAAATTAACAAAAAACAAAAACACCAGCATAACAATACATGAGCTGCATTTCTCTATAACTTCATCAATGTCTACCAGTGGTCCTTTAAGTATAGTTATGCTGAAATTTTAAAACTCATTATTCTTAATTATTCCAGTATCTGTTATTCAGAAATGGTTTAAAACAAAATACATATTTTAATTACTGCCTGGTTTACTGCATTTGAGAAACAGTACGGAGTAACAGTACAAACTGCACAGCCAACACTATGAAGAAGTTAAAATGCAAGTCTTTCAGCTTTTCCCAGTTAGGGGTCACTACAGCGGAACTCCAGTCTGCTAATGACTGGCAGTGGATTTTTATGGTGCTAAGTTGCCAGCCTGATGCCCACCCTTCAAAGAAGGCACACCCATTCACGCACACACCTACCTACATGTCTTTAAATGTCAGTCAACCATGGGAAGGACATGCAGACTCCACACAGAAGTTGCTCTAGCTGAGAATCGAACGGGAGAACCTCTTGCTGTGAGGTGACAATGCTAACCCCTGCACCACTGCAGCCCGTGTATGAAGAAGTTAAAATAATAATAAAAAAAATTAAGGGAGGAATTTAATAAAGCCTGCACATTTTTTCCATGTAGGCATTGCGACATGTTGTTATATAGCTGCAAACATTTTTAAAGTCATTAAGCACTGCTGAGCGGCATACACGAGCGTGACACCATGGAAATTTCCATGGCATGCAAATCACCTCGCAAGCAGATGAAGCTCATTCAAATGAGGCAGGTAGAGTAATCCAGCAAGTAGATAGGCAGCTCTGAAGACCCTGTGTCAGTGTCCATAGTGTACAAGGAAAAATTCCATGTACAGGACTGTAGACAGACAAAAGGGGCTGTAAAAATATAGGTAGATAAACAGAAATGGCATATAACACACACATATGAGCAAAACTATCCTCTGTGTGTTCCAAAAGTTACAGTAAATATGGTAAAATATATTTTTTAATAATCTTGGCATATTTGTGTGGTGCACCCCAGTGCTCAAACATGCCTTATAAAAAAAAGTGGAAAAATCAAATATTAATATCACGAGACAGAAATATATTACAGGACCCTGCATGCAGTATCTACAATGGTGGATTGGTGCTATTGCTAACATGGAAGGGCTTGGAAGTGTGTAGTATCCAGGCTGTGAGCATGGATCCATATGCAAATGAGGTGGAGTTACTGAATAGCATAATGGGGTAATCATGTCTGCAGATCCCCTCCATGTAGGCAGAGAACCATGTTGGTGTCTACAGAGGAGGTAGCTGATATCAGAAGAGGGTGTGTCTACTAACTTCTGAGCTGATTGGAGCATAGCTTCTTTTGTTTGTGTAGCACGCCGCTATGCTGAGTGTGCAAGTTTGAGGCGGGTGTGCACTAACTGCTAAGCATTGATTACCTACAGGGTGCGCATTTGAGAGGTGCGCCACAGTGCTCAAAGTATCTAAAAGGCCAATGCTGTATTAATTAGTGTTGAACTTTGGTTAACTTAAACTAGGGCCATTAAATGATGTTAATGATATACTAGGCAGGTGGAAAGCATCATAGGTAGCCAATCACACAGCCAGCACTTATAGCAGAGCACTATAAAGTATGCATACACCCTATAATCTGATTTTTTCCCCCATACCCTGCACCACTGGAGTACAGACTTGTGAATTTTAACTGAAAGAATGCTAGGGGCTGTTGCAGGTCTGCTACATCTGTATGTGCTAGATGCTGAAGTCAGTGCTGCTGCTGCTGCTGCTGCTGACAACAGGCCTAGACAGCAAAGAAGAAGAGTGTTCAGGCCCAAGTTAACCTTCCAGGAGCTATATGAGCTGGTGACTGTAGAGCACTACAGGGTGGACAGGGACATACTACAAGAACTCACTGATCTCTGCCACCCTCAACTCAAACCCAGAGCCAACAGATGGGAAACCATCCCAGTGGAAACAAAAGTATGTGTAGCCCTTAATGTAATAGTCACAGGTACCTTCCAAAGACCAACTGAGGACATGATGGGGATCTCACAGCCATCAGCATCCAGGGTACTCCACCAGTTCCTGGATGCCACCACATGCCAGTGAGTACATATATTTTCCTCCTCACCCATGAAGCAAGAGCCAACAATATGCAACACTTCTACCATGTAGAACACTACCCTGTGGTACTGTGTGCCATAGATTTCACCAATGTACTCATCAAGGCACCACCCAGTGAGGAGGGTAGAATCTAAGTCAACTGCAAGGGGTACCACTCCATCAACTGCTAGGTTGTCTGCAATGTCCAGGGCATTATAATGAATGTATGTGTTGGTAGCCCTAGCAGCTACCACGACTCCCATATCTGGCATGCATCACAGCTGGACCAGATGTTAGTTAGGGGGGTTATCCCACATGGCGATTTAGTGAGGGATGCTGGCTATGCACTGGAACCATAGATGAGGACACTCATCAGAAATGTACACACACCCACGGAAGAATTCCATAATTAGGCACACACACAAATTAGGAACATCATAGAGCATGTGTTTGGGATGCTGAAGTCATGGTTCTGGTGCCTCAATATATCTGATGGAGCCCTGCTGTACCCTCCAGCCATATGTGTACATATGTTCACAGTATCTGCCATGCTACACAATATAATCTTGCGGAAGCAGCTGCAGCAGAATCAGCATAGGGAAGGGATACACAGCCCATCAACAGTGTCTAGGTCACCACATCCAAGCTCACAGGAAAACTCAGAGGAGCACTTTGAAGATGTCCCTCTAGCCAGACGTAGGCATGCCCAGTACACCATGGCATTGGCTAAGATACAATGCATAGCACATTCGCTGACAACCTAGGGCCCCAGGGACTGACACCTTACTCCTACTCACATACATATATTAAAATAGCTGATGCCAGGCATCCCACACAACCTGTACCTGTCCATGTATTGGCTGTGTACTGCTTGCATCACACAGAGTCAGCCCTGAACTCCACTTCTGTCTACTGCTGCATTGTCAAGGTAAGTCTCTAACCTACACACTAACTGTAAGGATTACTGTGATAAGGTATTGTATGTATGGATCTGCTGCTGTTATACAAGGAAATATAGTGGGCTATTTGGTCAGAGTTAATATCCACATGGGACAACTGATACCCAGTCCAATAGTATGTGTTCCTTAATTTTCACTAGGCCTCATGGTTGAAATATTCACGACATCAGGCAAGGGAGATGTTAAACAGTGGGCACACATGATATTTGGACTACTGGCTAGCCATGCTGACCATGTACTGTTGTTCCCCCAACCCCAGCACAGCAGTGTACCCATATAACTGCGTTAACAGAAAATCAGCTATGGTATAGCAGTGGACCAGGCAATCTCAGGGCTGTAACATAGATATCGCTCACACATTGTAAGTCTCACTTCATGCAGGATAACAATGTATATATGCATGCTGTTGATGGTGTGATGGATGACCCCTCTCTATCTAGCAACCTGTGTGACTCAGTGGACTAGGGTAGCTAGCATGGGTGATGGTATTGATGGTTCTAATCTGAATTACTCACATCATTTGCATGTGAGGAGGTAGGATGTTGGTGTTTTCACAGAATGTCATACCTCCTAACCTGTTATCGCAAGAGATCTGGACAAAGCCAGAAAGATTGGGGGGATAAAGGCCCAAGCATAGGGACAGAGTTTAAATATTGGTCACATAAACCAAGACAGTTGCTGAAATTAAAGGTGTTGCAGTAGTACATATTTTATGATGGATATAAAGTCTGACACACAATTGTTTGTCTGTAGTTAGTGGAATGTATTGATGTCAACATTCAGTAAAACACCAGAAGACCACAAATGAGGAGCAGACCAAACATATGAGACAAAACTCTGGACATTCTGTGAAAATCTGGACAGTTGAGAGGTATGCAGACTACCAGTCTGTTGGTGGTGTAACATTAGCAACCTCAGTCACACATTTAGTACATCAGACAGATGGAGAATGCTGTGGACATTTTGAGTGAAGTGCAGTACTGCAGAAACAGGGGTGGATGTTAATGTCTGTAACATACAATATCCATAACTGGAATACAGCTAGGTGTAGCTTTGAGTCACATTAAAAGTACTGACAGTCCTAATGGGCATGCCCGTACACTTAGTAAAAATGATGGCAGTTCTAGTGGGCCTTCATTGATATGATCTGTTATATATAAATGTCTGTACATACAGACATATACATATACATATCCATCTGTCAGTATCTCTCTCTCACATGTATGGTATATCTATCTATGGTATATCTATTGCTATGTAGTTTCAAATAGAGATATACCGATACATATAGCCATATATATATATATATATATATATATATATATATATATATATATATATATATATATATATATATTAAAATGATACACAGACTCTCCCCATATATCTACAGAACACATATACATATCATGCACATGCACACACACACACACACACACACACACACACACACACACACACACAGCTGCATGTATATATACATCCCTGTTATATACAGAAATATGTGTGTGGATGTCTGCATTGTCTGACATACCCGAATAATGGTGAGGTACTATCACACAGCCATAATGTTGCTCAAAGGATCCAAAATAAGGGCACAGCAGCACATAATTCATTTACCCAACAGAAACCAAAGAGTAAAATCACTCCAACGGTGACCCAGTGGTGTACAAATAATAAAAACTTATCAAACATCCACCACCACTGTTTATGAGGATACGAAAAACTTTTATTTATTATAAATGGTATAAAAATGGTAAGTGCTTTCACGACTAACGTCGCTTCTTCAGACCATTTAAAAAGCATTACAGCACACTTTTAAATATGTAATCCAATTTAACACAACCAATAAAAATAAAAAAAACAATGAATCAATAAACTGTGAATATTATTAGACCAATGAGGTGTGGCCTGCAAAACAATTACCCCATCTAAAACTAAGAAAACAAGCCCTAACCTATCACAGGCATTAAAATGCCTGTACTATGGTTGGATACTCAACCACAGTCCTTAACACTGATTGCCTGATTTCCATCGAATCAAGTTACAAATATGAATTCACCTTGTCTGTATCACAGTGTCAAACTTGCTTATATTCCCCATCCTGGTACCCACAATGCAGCCCAGTGTCCCCTGTTATGCCTCCCCTGTAGAGGAGGATGTGATAATGCTGCTGCAGTCCTTGAAGTATTAGCTAATTCTCTGCATCTAAGAAGGGGGCATGCTGTCTGCGATACATTAGTCCTGAAATACACCAATAGGGAAACACATTGCAGGATCAAATACATGGATGCCCACTATGTACAGATACAGCAAGAAAAAAATGGCTGGCACTATCCACTGTTTGCTCACACATGTCATATCCCACAGTATGACAATATACTCTGTATGTGGATACAATGGAGATAGTATCATTAATGAGGTAGTTCCCTGTGTACCATGAAAGATTCTGCTGTATGATCATACACCCAACACTCTGGTCCACTGTCGTGTGTCCCCTAAGGCCAGCCACCCAATAATATGTCATAAGACCAATGCCAGACAAATAGCAGTGTGTTATTATGACCACTATATAGGGACAATCCAAAAACACTGGTGTCCCACAATGGCAAAAGACAATGCAACCCTGATATATTGTGTGTCCCCTGTATGTGTAGGACAGCAGAGTATCAATGACATGTCATTACCACAGATCTAAGGCAGGCTTACTACTGTAATCCTTATTCCAAATACCTCTATCCTCCCATCTGCATCATGTTATACACAAAAAACAGTTACATACCTGGTGTAGTGCAGTACTCCTCTGTTGAAATGTGCTACTTGTAATATTTCACAAAAGTGTGCTCTGTGTACGGAAATTCTCATCAAGAATATTTGCCCATAGCCAGCTGCTTGCATTATAGCATGCTTCTCATTATCAGGTAATTGTCTCTAAACCAATCTGTGACTCCGATTTTCTAATTGCAGCAAAAACAGTTGTGTTGGACTATTATTAACCAATGACATGCAACCACTGTGCAATATATAAGGCCATCTTGTAGAACAGGGCCCCTTTCTTAGCTGTTGAGATTGACATTACTGGGGTGAGGAGACTACATCATCACAGAGGGTAGGTCTGTAGAAGAAATGTTTACATAGAACTGTGTGTACCACAGGCTGCAGCTGCTGCTGCAGATAATAGACATAGACAGAGAGTGTGGACACTTTGGAAGACAGCAAGCTTTAGGTGTATCTGTGTCAGCTGTGTCAGCCTTGTTGCAGAGGCAGAGCCAGGGTGAGGGTACCCTTTACACTCCAATTACAGCACGTGTTTAAGGTACATATGTTAGGCAACTGTGTCAGTAACAGAGTACTAGGTGACATATAGTAATGCTATACGGATATGTGAAGTGTGTCCCTACCTGCAGGCCTGTGACTTCCAGCACTGGAAAGCAGTTATTTAATTTGCAATGCTTCCTGTGGATAATGAGTGCATGAGTCATTCATTAATTGCTGTCGTCACAATAATGTCATTGAAATGCAGCACTGGATTTGAAACCTGGGCTGTGTGTAGCAAAATGTACTGTATGCAAGGCATTTAACAGACTGAGCTACTGAGTCACTGCTACAGTTGGAGCATTTTCAAGATATATGTGCACACATTCAAGTTTTGGCAAACATTTTCTACATCCGTCAGTAAGTGCATGGCTATATATGGATGTATTTTTGCACAAGAGTCCCAGTTGCATATGTATTTTGCCATGAATGCCTTAGCATGTGACTTTCTATATGCTGCTCATAAAAGGGCACATTTACCTGCTATCATAGACCTCAGTTGCATCCATTATCATGTCTTTGGCCATCTAGTGGTGTACTATTTCATCAAAGTCCAAGGTGCACTCCCATTTTTTCCATTATTTTTTATTCCAGTTTGCACAATGTGGCACAGCATGCAACTCAGCTGAAACACACCCAATGACTGTAATTGGCAATTACTATGTTTTGTTTAAACCACCTGCTTTAAGTAAGAGTTGTGTGGCATGGCAGGTTAATGCAGTATGCTGCAGGTATAATGGGCTTGTGTTTAAAACATGGCATAGGTGTTTATTTTTTACATGTGTTTTACAATGTAGAAAAACATATAGTCATTATAGCTGTATTTAGCTGAGGTGAGTGAAGCTGCACAAAGTGGTGTGTAGTGCAGTGCCTCATTAAAAAACTATAGAAAAAAGAAAACAGGGGAGATAGGAAAGTGGTGAAATGGGGGCAAGCTGAGGGAAAAACATAGTGAAAGGCAGGGAGCGATGTGCAGGAAGGGTGTATAACCATAGCTATCCATTTCTTGGACAGCAACAACTGTTTACTTTGATAGAATTTGTAGATAAATTTGGAATCTCAAACCCCGGAGAGAGGGGTGAGGACAACATAGCTGCATTGTCAAGCCAATTGGACCAAATTATGTATGTCCAGTGGACATGTTTGTGAAATGGAGAGCTATGTATGGGACAATATTTTTTGGGGACAGGTGCCCATTTATTTTTAAGGTTAGAGTGGAATGTTGGGGAAGGGACATAGGTATATGTGGAGGAGGTAAGTTGGGTATGTGACGATGCATTTGCAAGTAGACAAGACAGACAATACAGCAGACTGGGCAGTGTGTGACACATGAGGGAGTGAACACATTAGATAGAGAAGGTGTTGTGGAATTTAAGTCACATGGCCTCCAAACAGCAGCAGTGTGACTCACATCCCCATCCATGGGACTGTTGGCTTTGCTCCATCACTGCCCTGAGGGTGGCAGTGCTAGAGGCTGGGCATGCCCAGGGCGAGGCTGCTCCACCAAGTTGGCCAGCATGTCATCAATCAGGCAGGCAGGTGACGGTCATAGCTATTTTGAACTATCCTGTGCACCAAGACTGGCAGCTCTGCCCAGGTGACAACTCTCCCTCCACCACCACTCCTAGAGAGGCACCCGTCCCTGTCCTGTGGGGTGGTACTACCCAACATTGCAGGTAGTGCAGGGGTGGCTGAGGAGTCACCACTGGTCTAGGTCACAGACATGCCAGGGCCCAGTGTCCTAGACAGTTGAGGCAAAGTAGGGGGATCAGCTGGAACTGGCCTACCTTGACATGCTGTAGTAAATGAGGTATAGTAGTAAGTTACTGTTAGTAATAACCAAAGCATTGTTCGTATTAATAGAATCGAACATCATATTTATTCATACAAATAAAAATTAATGTATATTATGAGCAACACTACATTAAGTAACATAACAGTGTGCCAGTATGAAGTAAACCATAGGACCAACAAAACAGTTTGCCAAATATGTTAATATTGCATCATAATAAAATATAATAACAATAATCAACCACATTTCCCAAAATATAGTTAGTGTAACAAAATATGTTATTATTAAATCATAATAAAACATGTCAATAATGAATCACATTTTTCCAAAATATAGTTGAAATATGTTAATAGTAAATCATAATAATAAATAACAGTAATAAATAAATAAAGATAAGGGGTGGGAAGAGATAGAGAAGCATTCCATTACTGACATTGCAGATTATATCCTTGAAAACACTATTAAGAAATAATCTACAGGTGTGTAATGTTAGGTATGAGTACAATGACTACAATTCTCCTATAACTGATGTAGCATGTACATACCTCTCAAGCTGCTAGAATGGGTTAGTATGGGCCAAGCAATAACAAATGCAGGTACACAACTACATAGTACAGTTTCATATAATGTAGACTTATATAACTACCCAGGTATTCTGTAAATGGATTTGGTAATACATTGCGTTTCAGATAATAATTTATCTGCTGATCATGTGACAGACAGATTAGGCAGTTTTAATTATATTACAATAAATTGTGACACTTGAGAAGAATGTTTGTGTACAGTAAGTAAACTAGACAGCTATCATGCTTTAGTTGGCAGGCATGTGGGAGGAACTCAATAGCTGTGACTGCAAGGGACATCTGCAAGTAATGTAATAATTGACTGCAGCAACTTAGTACAGGCGTGCAAGGGATACAGCCATACTGGCATTACACAGCTTTGTTTATGACTCAACAATGCTGATGAGCACATTCTTGGTATTGATGTTAACATTCTTTGTAATCTAAACACAGTACCTACACATAATATAGTCTACCTCACCCATATATTTGTTGTATTCCTGGTGAGAGACAAAATGTGAGCATTATGTGACCGATACTGAAAATTTTGTACTACATACCACTGGATTTAAACCCAGGAATGTGTATGGCAAAATCTATGCATACAAAAAATGTAACAGACTGAGCTGATGAGTCACTGCTGATTACTAAGTGACTGATACTTACCTGGAGATCACCTGGAACTATGTTATAAATTGAGCAATACAAGTTACAGGACATTCTTCTGGCATTCTAGTACTATTATAGTGTTATACTAGACTGCAGTGACAGAATACACATGCATGAAATACAACCATACTCATATATTAAAAAAGCTGTATTTTAGAATCAACAATGCTAGTGAACACATTTTATTGTTATTGGTTTGAAATATCTGTGAAGTCCACACACAATATCTGTCCATGGACTGGGCTACCTCACCCATATAGAATCATAGGATCATACAAAGTTACTAGGCTATTGGCCATGAGGCCCTTATAAGCATAGCAAAGAGTTTAGCCCATGTTTAGCCAAGTGAGCACCCCGATGCCTGAGTCCAGCAGGGACACGTGGAATCCCAGGGGTGTAACTTCTGTTTCCCATCCAGTTATCCAGGTTGCACTTAAAAAGGGATAATGAGGTACTCTGCTTGACATGAAGAGGGAGTCTATTCCACAGATGGAGAAGTCTCTGGGATGGGACACAAATCTGTCCACCAACAAGTCCTATTGATGTCACAGACTAGGTTGAGGTTGTGCATGCGGGTTACTCGAGTGGAGCTTGACTTGCAGAAATGCAGCAGTCCAATCAAGGTGGGTTCTGAGATTGCTTTGCATGGCAGACAGAGCTCACCTCTGAGGATTCTGTATGAAACTGAGTAGATGGACAGGGCTTTTAGCCTGTCAGTGTAGGAAAGATGTTTGAGGCCCTGGATTCAACTGGTAAGGAACCTCGGTGGTCTCTCCAGCTGTTGCATGTGCTTTGCAAGGCACATGCCGAAAGGGGCATTGTACTCAATAATGGGTCTTATAAGGGAAGAATATAGGAATATAGATGGCACTATCCACTTTTTAATAGTAAGCATATTGGGATCCTAAGTATTACAACACATTTAATATATAAATCAAACGCTCATGATTTCCAAACTAATATAATTTAAAGAATGAATATAAAAGTTTTTATAAAACATTTTATCAAATATTTTTAATAAGGTCATTCAAATACAATGGGATTTTAATAATTTTAAAGAGTTCACGAATTATGGTTCATTAGAATTGTATAATGAAAGATGGCAATTCATTTGTTCTTTTTGAAATAAAGGATTGATATGATTGGTTAGGATTTTATTAATTGTGTATAAAAGGGAGTTGTGATTACGATTGTTGTATCTGATGAAGTCTTTTGTTGGACGAAAACGCAGACTAAATAAAGCGTTCATTAATTGTGTATTAACTGGACTTGCAATTGGATCATTTACATCCCCTTCTTCTTTTGGCTTCTTCTTTTTTTGTGGTATTGGTTTTGTTGGGGAAGTTGGCCGTTAGAGTTCTTTTTGGTGTTTTGGTGCAGCATGGAGAAGGAGAAGGAGATGCAGCCCGTTACTGAAGATGGTAGCCAGACGAGGAAGCTAATAGGGCAATTGACAGCCCTGGTTGATCTGTTGATGCGCCTGTGTGAATCTATGGTGAAACTTACACAATATCCGGAAGTGCACAGAGTTTGCGAGGAAATGGGGGCATACCAGCAGCAGCAGAAGCGCAAGAGGCTTTGCCCTGGTGCTGAAAGAATGGATGCTGAAAGAATGGACGCGTGGGGTGAAGAACCGAATGGTTTCACGTTTGACCCAGCAGCTACATCAATTGTTTTCCAAGAAGGGGAAAACGACGAATTTGTGGAGAACAGCAACGCAGACAATGGTTCACAGGGGCGTCTATACAAAGGTACTGTACACTTCTCTAACAATATAGAGATGAACAATTGGCTTAAAGAACCATTTACATTCAACCTTAAAGAAGCGAACTGTCAATGGGCTAATAATACAGACTCTTTTAACAAAAAGATTGAGAATGTGTCTAAATTAATGTACAAATACAAGTCCATTATCATTGAGAATGGTTATTTAAATGAATGCTTGAACCGTGGTATAGTTCCTAAGAGACTTCGAACATGGAAGTACCCTAATAATGTACAGATAGGGTCAGTTTTTCATAAGGAACTAATCAAAGTTTTCAACAAATGTGGTTTGGACATTATTAAATGTATTATGGAGGAGAACAATAGGAATTTGGAAATCATTCAAGAGCAAATCAATGAACTTGATACACACATAAAGGAAGATTTAATTTTTGAGATTAAGGAAGAGAGGCAGAAATACTTAGAACTGAAAGGAGAAACAGATGAAAAATGTAAGGGATTAGTAAAAAGGAAAATGGAAAAATTAAAATGGGACATAGTGGAATATGAGAATGATACAAGTTATCCAAAACCTGTTTGTAACAGTATCCCCTCATATCAAAAATTTAGTAAACACAAGGGGGAAGGAGTAAATGGTACAAGATCCAATACCAAGGAATCTTATAGGGACACCCACCACTTCGATTATGACAATAATTTTCCACCATTAGAGAGACAATACAATGAATACAGTCCCAATGGTAGGAATTTTGGAAATTTTTACAGGAGGGGGGGGATAAGGGGAAGGGGGAATTACAAACAATAAAACCCCTGACCGGTAACACAGCTAGCAAGACTGATTATATCGAAAAGGTGGGTAATAAGTACACACTCAATGGTTTCACCATATACAATTTTAGTAATATAGAACTCAAAAATGAACACTTTTCCCTAATGGAAAGAGGTTTCAAATTTATCCCACTAGTAAAAGGGAATAGAGTACAAACATTATTGGATATGAAACGTTTCCTTAGAAAAATGAACTTGGAATTATTATTCAGGAAAGAAGAATATGGTATTGATAGGGACAACATACAAGTAACTGAGGAACAAAGAACACTTAAGACAAAGTCCACTTTCAACCCACCTATCCATGCACAATTAAAGAATTTTGAAAGTGTAATGGAGGAAACTATTAAAAGAGTTGATAAAAAGATAAGATATAAGAACAATTTGGATGTACAGGAGAAAAAAAACACTGAAAGAACTTAGACACAACGAAGGAATTAGGGTCATGAAGCCCGACAAGGGTGGGGGGGGGGGGTCATAATGGAATTGATTGAATATGAAGGAAAAATGAATAGGATATTAATGGACGAAACTAAATACAGGGTAGTTTCACGTAATGAAATAAACCTAGCTTATTATAAGATAGATATGATGTTACAAGATTTGGTTATTGAAACAGTTATTGATGAAAAAATGTTTTCCTTCTTAAAAATCAATAAGCCCAAAATACCAGTTATTTTCGGTATACCGAAAATACATAAGAATAGTGTTGACCCCCCCTTTAGGCCCATAGTATCAGCTGAAGGGTCTAAAACTACACCCCTGGCTAGATTTGTGGATGTAAAAACAAAACACATATGGAAAAATAAAAAGGCTATCCTAAGAGATTCTTGGGACTTATTAAGAGAACTAGTCCCGGAATTGTTTGACAAAGATCTATTATTCGTGACTATAGACGTAGTGGACTTATTTGGGTCTATACCATACGAAGAGGGTATTAGAATGTTTGAGGAGGAAGTATTTAATGATAATAAGTTGGCATTCGAAGACAAAGTAGCGTGCACAGGCTTGATGGATTTAATTCTAAGAAATAATGTCTTAGTTTACCATGGTGAATTTTTTCAACAAATCCAGGGTGTCGCAATAGGTGCAGCCTGTGCACCTACTTTTGCCAACTTAGTTCTTGCAAATTGGGAAGAGAAATTCATTTTGCAGTCTGATTACTCAAAATATTTTAAGTTGTACAAAAGATTCCTGGACGACATAATAATTTTTTGGACTGGGGGTCATGGTAAATTAAAAGAGTTTATCAAATATATAGGGGAAACTAAAAGTTTCCTCAAATTTACCTACACAACATCTAATACAAGTATAGCATACTTAGATATTGAAATTCTCAAAAAGAATGATACCCTAGAGACCAGAGTGTACAGGAAGGATACATATGTTAATTCATTCCTTCACTTTGATAGTGGACATCCTATTTATTGTATGAAGAACTTGGTGAAGGGACAATTCGTCAGGGGATCAAGGATGACAAGTACTGACGAGGACTTTACCAAGGAATGTGACAACTTAGAAGGGATGTTCCTCGATAGAGGATATCCAAGGGAATTCATCATGGAATTAAGGATGGAAGTTACAAAAGCAAGAGGGGGAAGATTCAAACCAATAAAAGGAGAAAAGGAAAACTTACATAATGGTAACAACAATGGGACAGTAAAGAAGGAAAATTATCACCAGGCACTAATCCTTGAATTTAATGCTTTGAACAAAAAGGTAAAATAAGTGTTTCAAAAGGAATGGGAGAAGTTTAAAATTATTTCAGATATAGAGGGACTCTCAGAATTAAATCCAAAGGTGGTGTTCAAAAATTCTACAAATATAAAAAATATGTTAGAGACAGGGAATATTAGAAATAGAAAATTAGGGGATAGGGCTAATTCAGACATGGTTGGTACATATAAATGTGGAAAATGTAGACAATGTGAGTTTGTAACAAATCAGGAGAAAATTTATTTAGATAGCAGGGGATTATGGCTGTACAGTAAAGGCTACTTTAATTGTGAGTCTAGGGGATTGGTATACTTAGTAATTTGTAAAATTTGTTCATCCTACTACGTAGGCAAGACTGAAAGATCCTTAAAAAAGAGGATTTATGAACATATTTACGAAATTAAAAAATGTAAAGAAACCAACACACTATTTAGACACTCAGTGGTATGTAAAGAACATGAATTTAGATTCTTTGTGCTGGACCAAGTTAAAGTGGACATTAGAGGTGGTCCTTGGGAAGAAAACATTGGCTACAAAGAACTTTTGTGGCAATTAGCCTTGGAAGCAAACAAAGCCCCTGGCCTAAACTAATACATTTCCATTTTACCACTACTAAGACTTAAAGCAACAAAGATATAACCACAGAAGTTATAATAAACATGACCAGTAGATGGCACTATCCACTTTTTAATAGTAAGCATATTGGGATCCTAAGTATTACAACACATTTAATATATAAATCAAATGCTCATGATTTCCAAACTAATATAATTTAAAGAATGAATATAAAAGTTTTTATAAAACATTTTATCAAATATTTTTAATAAGGTCATTAAAATACAATGGGATTTTAATAATTTTAAAGAGTTCACGAATTATGGTTCATTAGAATTGTATAATGAAAGATGGCAATTCATTTGTTCTTTTTGAAATAAAGGATTGATATGATTGGTTAGGATTTTATTAATTGTGTATAAAAGGGAGTTGTGATTACGATTGTTGTATCTGATGAAGTCTTTTGTTGGATGAAAACGCAGACTAAATAAAGCGTTCATTAATTGTGTATTAACTGGACTTGCAATTGGATCATTTACATCCCCTTCTCCTTTTGGCTTCTTCTTTTTTTGTGGTATTGGGTTCTGAGATTGCTTTGCATGGCAGACAGAGCTCACCTCTGAGGATTCTGTATGAAACTGAGTAGATGGACAGGGCTTTTAGCCTGTCAGTGTAGGAAAGATGTTTGAGGCCCTGGATTCAACTGGTAAGGAACCTCGGTGGTCTCTCCAGCTGTTGCATGTGCTTTGCAAGGCAGATGCCGAAAGGGGCATTGTACTCAATAATGGGCCTTATAAGGGAAGAATATAGGGATATTATGTCCTCCTTGTCCCTGGTTGAGATACCCTTACTTATAAGGCTGGCGATGTAGAAAACTTTGCATACAATGGAAGCAACATGGTGGACAAAAGATAGGTTGCTATCAACCCAGATGCCCAAATCCTTCACAACTGATTGTGTGCTTAGAACATTGGTATTAATGTGATAATATGTGGGGGTATCACTCTCCCCAAAGGAGATGATGATGCATTTTGTGATAATATGTGGGGGTATCACTCTCCCCAAAGGAGATGATGATGCATTTTTTTGCTATTCAGCTTGAGGTCATGTTTCTGGCACCAGTCATTTGTTTGGGTGAGACCCTCTTGGAGGATGTCCACATCACTAGGGGAATTGATGACAGTGCCCAGCTTGCAGTCATCTGCAAACTTGGTCAGCCATAGCCCATTGGTTTTGGCCTGTACCTCAAAAAAGTATATGCCAAATAAGAGAGGACCCAAGACTGATCCCTGGGGTATGCCACACATTACCGGTCTACTACTTGAGGTGACTTCCCCTATTTTGACTAGGTGGGTTATCTGGTAACATATGGATTGATGCCTAATTGAGAGAGTTTATCTATTATGCCCGAGTGGGAAACAGTGTTGAAGGCTTTGGCCAGGTCAAGGTAGGTGGTGTGCACCATCTTCCCCTCACCCATGGCTTTGGTGACTGTCTCAAAGAAGTTGACCCAGTTTAACAGACATTACCTCCCCTTGATGAAGCCAAACTGTGTGGGATCGAGTGTTTGGAGTTTACCAATGTCCTTGTTAATGAGGTCCATGATAATCCATTCCATAGCCTTGCAGATCAGACTAGTTAGGCTGATGGGTTTATAATTTCCCAGATTGGTGGATGCTTCACCTTTGTGCAAAGGGATGACACTGGCTGTCATCCACTCAGCTGGGACAAAGCCAGTACTCAGGCTTTGGTTGAATAGGGTGCCTAATGGTGCTGCAAGTTCCTGCCTGAGTTCATGTAGGATGCTGCCTGGGATATTATCTGGTCCCATGGAGGCAGTATTTTTTGCCTTTGAGAGGACAGTGATGACCAGTTCCCTAGGGATAAGGGGAGAGGGCAGGTACTGGGGATGTCCTGATTTACTTATGGGGACAGCAGGGTGAAGTTTTCACTGAATCTGTCAGCCAGCAAGTTGGCTATATCTATGGCATTTGTGTATGTGGTGTCCTTAACCACCAGTTCTGAGCAGATCTGGGTGCTACTTTTGAGACTGTGGACATATGTGAAGAAGATCTTATGATTGTCTGTAGTAGATGTGGCCAATTTGGACTCAAAGTTTGCTTTGGATTATCTCACTAGTGCTCTTATTTGTTTCTTCAGACTAAGGAAAGATTGCTTCCAATTGGCCACCTGCTCTTTCTTGGTCCTGGACAGCATTTTTTTCCTATTGTTATAGAGTTTATTTATTGCAGATGTCCACCAGACGGGTTTACTCTTTATTGCAGAGTATGGTTTTGTCCTGTTGAGTATTCCTGATTCCATGCATCTATATAAATGCTTGTATAGTACTTTGGTGTAGATTTGGACATTGGTGCCAGTTCTTACAGAGAGGGGGATGGCTGTGAAGCTGTTTATACCATTCATCAGGAGGTTATAATCAGCTTTGGAGAAGTTTTTTATTGTTTGACCCTAGTTAGAGGGGAGTTGGGGGACATGGCAACTTCAAAAGTGACCACTTTATGGTCAGATCTCACCAGGGAGGATGATACTATAGGGATGCTGCAGTGGTTGCTCATGTTGGTTAATATCAAGTCCAAGATATTATCACCTCTTGTGGGGGTATCGACTAGCTGTTCCAAGGTATTTGCATTATAAAAATTGAGGAATCTCTGGGCATTTGTGTTCTGGCATGAGTAGTTCTTCTAATCTATGTTTGGGTAGTTAAAGTCAGGATCAGGATAAGGGGGTTGAATCTTGATAGATTCAAAGCAGTACAGATAGGCAGAGTAGACATCTTGAGTCAAATTTGGGGACCTGTAGATAGCTATGATTTGAGTAGGGGTCTTGTCAATGGTTAACTTCACCTGGAGTGTCTCATGTGCATCATACTGACTGACCAGCCTGGAGGTGTTTATGTCTTTAATATATATTGACACTACCTCCTTTGGCTTTGCTACCCACAGTTTGGGGTCTGAATGCATGATAGGATGAGTAACCAGGTAAGGCTGGGGTGCTCTCCACAGCTTTGAACCATGTTTCTGTGACTGCACAAATGTCAGCATCTTCCAGGGTTAAGAATGCTTGCAATGAGTGCAGTTTCAAGTTTAGACTCCTAGCATTAAGCAGCATGACCTTTAATTTGCTTTTTGTTGAAATTTATATGTTAGTAGTTTTGACCTCATCACTTTTCCTAAAAAGGCACTATGGGGGAGGCAAGAGCCTTTGCCAGAAGTCTGAAGCCTAAGTGAGACAGATGCAGGCCGTGTCTGGCAAAGCATCGTGGCCTGTCAGTCATATCTTCCCAGGCTGTCAGGTACTGAATCCCCCTTGATTGGCACCAGAAACTAAACCAATTATTAAAGTTAATCATTTTCTGTTTGCATTGAGGCATCAATCTGGGTGATGGTAGAATGCTGCTTAAGGCTCGGGACATACTTGCCTGGGATACATATTCACCAAGCTCAATCATGTCTCTCTTCATATAGTCCAGGGAGGTACATCTCAAGTCATTCATGCCAACATAGACTATGACAGAGTCATAGCAGTACCTGTTGTTGAGAGATTTGAGTGTGTATGTGATATGGTGGATTCTGGCATCAGACAACCAACTAACTGTGACCTTCTCCTTATCTATCCAGGTGAGAGGCACATCTGTGCGTCTCAGAATGAAGCCTCTATGACTAATATGTTGGGTTTATGGTTAAGCCTTAGTGGCTGTGGGACACAAGTGCGTGGACTATGCATGGTAAGTGGTATGGAGGGTTTTGGAGTTTGCGTGTGTTTTGCCTTGGAGGTCTCCTTTGTTTGGATATGTTTTTGTTGAGAGCATCCACATATGTGGGTGTGTTGTTTAAGTGTGGATGGTGTTTGAGGTGCAGTGATTGTGCTGACAACCTTCTCAGTGCCAGATATACTGGCTTGAGAGGGAGAGAGCATGGACTCTAGGTTCCTAATGTAATTGCATCTCTCAGAAGTTGTGTTCCTAGGTGGTAGTAGTAGATGGTTGTCCATGTACATGAGGTAGTTGCCACACTGTCTCAGGATGCCCATATCAACCAGACTGGCAGGAGAAACGGTGGGAAATTGTCCATCCATGTTTGTCAGAACATGAGGGAGAGAGGCTAGGGAGAACTAGCGCCCAAGTGCTTAAACCAAAACTAAGAGGCTTAGAATAATACTTACAATTTAAACAGGCTATAAACAAGCAGTAATAAATGCCTTAGAGAACAAGAAGCAGAAAAAGCAAGATGAAGGAATAGAGCAGGAGGAGGAAGCACAAATACAATGAAAGCAATTACCTTTATTACATGATGTCTAAGGAAGCAAGTGCATTATGTGACGGATACTGGCCTGGAGATAGTTTTGGACAGTACAAGGAGTTAAGCAATACAGTTTGCAGGCCATTAGATTTGCTGTTTTCAGCTATTACAGTATTACACTTGACTGCAGCAGCCTTAGCATAGATAATCAATGCATGCAGCTCTAGTGCAATGGTTTTGACAACAAAATCCTGCTGAACAACATTTTGCTTACTGTTATTGGTATTGTTAATGTTTTATTGAAATACAGTTCTTATTGTTCATTTACTGCACTACAGCTCTACAGGTCTAATTGTCTATTTATTGCACTACAGATCTCCTTGCCCATTTATTGCACTACTCTTTTCTTATGTATACTTTATTGCAGTAAATGCTTTACTCATTCTTACTTATTGCACCACAGTTGACATACTAACTCTGTACTTACTACACTCGTGGTGCAATCTGGACAGGCACCCAGCATGAGACTCGACATTGCGAGCCCTATCGGCTGCAGCTGTTGGGAGAGAAGCACACCATTATGCATACCAGTTTTGCAGACATTCAGCTTGCATTTTGGTTAGGCAGAGGAAGACCTACTTACATACTTGTGGGGCATTCCCATCACGAGCTTCCTGGATCCATGTATCCAGGGTTCCCATCTTTCTCCTTTTCAGGTCGTCATAATGGTGACAGCAATGCTCATCTGTGTGAGGGATACCAGTAACACTGGTAAGTTCCCTGACCAACCAGTCCCAGGCCTCCACCTTACACTATGAGCCCTGGAATCCTGCCTGCATCAGCCAGGGTTCATGATTTTTAACAAGGACCCTGACCATGACCCTGGACTCCTGAATGCCCCACCTCTGCACCCAAAAGCATACACCTTCACCAACACCAACAGCCATACCAACAGTTGATTGAAATCCAATGACTTTTGCAGAATTTCCACCTATTGGGCTTAATACAGGCTGTTTTAACAACACCCTTACACATCATTGAGCAACTTTCAAAAAAGTGCCATGTCATTTAGCAGCACACACACCAGCTAAGCAAAGCAAAGCAGCACAGAAACTCACAGAAGCATGGTTTTAGCTAGGCTTAGCACCCTGCAAAGATTGCTAGCTGAGAGCATGTTTATGCATTGCTTAGCATGAATGAGCAGTGCTTAGCAGAGCATAGTAGTGCCAAAATTAACAATTGTTTGATGAAATTAAAAATAACCATACTTTCATATTCTGCCTGTTATGGACTCGAACTCCGGTCCTACTACACATAAGACCGCAACTCTACCCATGTAGCTAATTACATGCTACAAAACCTAGTATACCTTTACATATACTACTAGGCTACCTGTTAGCATTGCTGAGCACCACACTGCACAAACATGCTTAAACACATCTATAAATAAATACTTAATTACATACAGTTTCTACTTTTAGATGTCTGGCAAGTGTTGGCCATGTATGTATGAGCTCCGTTCGGCTCTGCTGCTCTCTGCTCCATGCCATGCAAAGGTAAATTTAATATAAAAAATATATATAAATAAACATTTAATTATGATAATTAATTACATCTGGTTTCTATTTTTAGATGTCTGCTAGGTGTCAGCTACCTATATGTGAGCACAGCTTGACATTGCTGCACTCCTTGCCATGGAAACAGACAGTCAAAAAAAGAAAATTAAAAAAAATAACACATCATAAAAATGACATATTATGCAGTTGACACACTTCACAGCATTACAAAAGTGTCATAGAGCATTACAGGGAGCCCCACACTCATCTGCAGCCACGAGTAGCTGCTACACCTCTACCTACACTGATTCAATATCCATGTTCCTTGGCGGTGTGTCATCATTAATATGCATACAATGCTGCTGAGGGGGAACCATGGCCATGTACATGGATACATTCCGTGTAATCTCTACAATGTGCCTACACATATTTTATTAAATCCTGGGGCTATACTTTCTGGCAGTAGCATAACCACAGGTCAATCTTTCCCTTTAGCAGTTCCTTAAACGTTATAACTAATAAATTAAACCATGCTCTAAACCAGCAGACAAGAACGTGGAATGTGGTTAATGTCCACTATAATTGTATCTTTAAATGTCAGGTAGAAATCAGAGTATGACTTTACTTAGTGTCCAAGTCTGCAAAAATAACAACCTAGCAACATTGCAAGTATATAACACTGACAGTGGATACATAGTAACCTCGCAAATATATAACACTGACCGTGGATGCCGAGCAACGTCGTAAATATATAACACTGACAGTGGATACCTAGCATCCTGGCAAATATACAACACTGACAATGGATACCTAGCAACCTAACAAATGTATAACACTGACAGTGGATACTTAGCAACCCCGCAAATATACAACACTGTCAGTGGATACCTAGCAACCTCGCAAATATATAACACTTTCAGTGGATACCTAGAAACCTCACAAATGTTGAACACTGACAGTGGATATCTAGCAACCTTGCAAATATATAACACTTTCAGTGGATCCTTAGCAACCTCACAAATATATAATACTGACAGTAGAGAAATGATCAGTGTATGTTGACATGGACCTAAGTACAAATGCAAAGTAACATATCTAAGAGGAGAAAAAGACAGGAATACACTAGAAGGGAGGTGGTAATGCACTAACTGGAACAAACTTGAACAATGTCATGTGGAAAGTATTTCACATAACTTTAAAATCAGCAAGTAATGTACAAAGGCATTACAGTAGAAAAGAGAAAATAGTGGGATACATAAAGAATATGAGGGTCTACTTTAGAACAACGAACGATGGGATGATCGGACGCTGTTAGAGCGAGCACTAAATGTCAAACTGGCAAAATAGTGAATGGCCGGAACAGCAATTTTTTTCCCAGGGAAAGAAATCACTGGGCCAGACATCCAGGGGAGGGGGCAAAGCCCCCCACTTCACTTAGTGTTTAGTGTTTTTTTTTTTTTGGGAACAGCAATTTTTTTCCCTGGGAAAAAAAAAATTGCTGTTCTGGTTGTTTGCTGTTTTAGATTTTCAACATTTAGGGGTCGATATAACAACATTCAATCATCTGCTCATTCGTTGTTATAATATATATCCGGATATGAGCCATCATGTACAGATAAGTTATATTTTTCTCTGCAGACCATAGGTGCAGCTTCATATGGAGTATTGTGCATGAATATAGACATTTCAGGAGATCTCATTTGTGCATCAATGGGTACTTAACATAGACAGTCCAAAAATAGAGCAATAGAGAAAATCAGGGTCAGCCTTTGTAGAAATAGAGACCAAAACATCACAGCATACCTACCTTAGAGCAAATTAAGTGTAATTACTGACACTTTGTTAGGCAGACTACTTGGATCAGGCTTTGGTTACAAAGACTTTGACAGAATTCTCTATTAATGGAAAAAGGTAAAATGATGCAATTTTAATAGGTACAATAACATCATGAAGTGAACCCTCATATTATTATAATACTGAGTATGCATAGATGTGAACATTTAGAAATGTATCTGCAAATGTGAAATTAAATATTATAAGGTAAGTCATGCAAGTGTGATTCAGAAACAATATTAACATAACTAGATAAAATAATATTATCAAAGACTTTAGATACCAAAAACACACATGGCTAGATATGTGAAATGTAATGATTAAATTTAGGATATCTGTTTGTTTTATGTGTAGATGTATGAAGATAAACAGATTACAGTCTGAGTTACATTATCTTAGTGAATAAACATTTATCAGTGCCATTGGTGCATGATATTAAAAAACACTAAATTCTATCACATTGATTTATGTATATGCTTTTATGATCATTTACAAAATGGATATATAAGTAATGTTATGTTTTTAGAGGAAAAATGCATTTAATTTTTATTAAATTGATGTAAAACATCCAAAGAAATATGTTCTGGTGCTGAGAATTAATTTCTCTTTGTGTATATCACATAATGTATTTCATTCTCCAGGTATATTATTTCTTTTCAATGGAATTGGTGTAGTTCGCAAGATACTGTGAAAAAAGATAAATAAAAATGTCATCCCTTCCAGGGATTTTGGTTGTTTGCACCAACACAGAATAAAATGTCTGTTAAAACAGCAATTATAAAACTGATGTTTATACCATATATCTAAGCAATCTCTGAAAAGAACACTTCAAACTATATTGTGCTTACAGGTACATTTTAATTTCGCCAAATATAAAACCATTCAAGATGAAAGCATTTAACATTTTTAATTACAGGTTAACATATACATTATATCTTCAAAAACATTCCATAAATGCAATTGAACCTCACACTTTCACTGCAATGTAAACTGGCTATGCTAATACATGCAATAAACCAGAATGAAATCTTGATAAAACATTTCACATAACAGCCTTTTAACAGTCTCATGTGTGAATGAAGGCTTTGTAGCTTAAGTTTTAATTATAACAAGTTCTATAGCATTGACTCTGATTTGCTATATTCTTCATCTGGGTTAAGAATAGTTATTACTGTTAAATGCTGATCAAGCTGACATTTATTTCTAATATTCTTTATGCTAGCATCATTTTATTCTGCTTAGTGAATGATAATGTCACAAAATGTCAGATTCAGGCAATGCCTGTACTGTAGTGCAGAATACTCCTAAACTGGTGAAATGTGCTGTGTCATTCTGACATTATAACCATTTTGCAGGTAACATTATAGCTGTCTTCCATTTTCCTGTTCCTTTAAACAATCTAATATGACTTCAGAAGTATAATATGTCTTTAAAATAACTAAAACAACTTCATTATACTTAAACATTCAGTGACAAGCAATGTGAGTTTAAATGACACTTTAAACTTGTGACCATATTGTACTATGAACAGTGCTTTGCAATGTGCAGTGTTAACAAAAGGAAATCTGTATTTTTACTGTACTTTTTATTTCTAGTCTCAGCATGAAGGGGAGTTTACATGGTTTCCATGTTTTAGAATGCGGGCTGAAATTTAATAAACTGCATTAAATAGGTAGTACTTTTATTGGTAGTGCTTGTAATTTTTCATGGTGAAAAGCTGGACAATTAATTCAGGATTAAGCTGAATATCTAGTCATCTGACTTGATACAGCAGTGAAACCATTGCTATATATATATATGTGGTTCCCTGAAACACTATAAGCCTGAAAATCAAAATCCTGAAAACTATAGACTGAAAGTTCAAAATCCTGAAAGCCCAAAATCCTGAAACTCAAAATCCTGAAAACACAAATAATGCTAATATGTCACTATAAAGACACTAATATCTACCAACTGACCCTGACCCTAACCCTAACCCTAAGGTCCGTCACTATCGCACACTCACCTGACCCGCGCCCTAACTCACTTAAACCGCCCCTAACCCCAATATTTGTCACTATTGCATACATGCCTAACCTGCGCCCTAACCCTAACTCACTTAAACCGCCCCTAACCCTAACATAAAACCAACCGCACACTTACATGAACCCAACGCATGACCCAACACCACAGGGCTAACAATAGCAAAGCCACAATGACGTCAGTATGTCCATTTTGTGTTTTCAGGATTTTGAGTTTCAGGATTTTGGGCTTTCAGGATTTTGAACTTTCAGTCTATAGTTTTCAGGATTTTGATTTTCAGGCTTATAGTGTTTCAGGCTTCTGATAGGGAACCATATATCTATATATATATATATATATATATATATATATATATATATATATATAAAAATATATATATATATATATATATATGTATATATATATATATATATATACTTTCTGTTTCGTAAATGCGCACAAATATACAAAAATATTTTTCTCATGTTAAAACAATGAGCTAAATAACTAAAAAATGAAAGCCATCAATAACTATTATTAAATGCAAAAGGATATATATATATATATATATATATATATATATATATATATATATATATATATTTCTTTTAGACTTTATTAATGAGAAAAATCAAAGGACCCTTTTTTGTACTTGTTATTTTTTTTACACAAGCACAGAGTGTTCATACTTCCAATAAGAATAAGGAATGGGATGTATAGAACTAGATATATCATATTTCTCAAGTGTGCCACATTATGAGGAATGTTCCTCATTTTGAGTCTTGAAAAGTCCATGATCATCATTGTGCCACAATGAAAGGGTCTGTCACACATTCAGTTTTAAGACTTTTTTAGCTGATATCCATGGCAAACAACATTAAATCATATTACTTCATCAAATAAACCTTTTATGGTTATAAAATAATATGTTTTAGCCATCATATGAGCTTCCTAGTTGAAGTTGTTAGTGAGTGTTCTACATTTTGCCAATTTGTTCCACATTATATTAGGTGCTGTCTGACATTTTGCCATTTGTTCCATATTATATGAGATATTGTTCGACATTTTGGCGATGGAAAGTTGAGAGCTATGAGATATATTCCCCTTAATACAATTCAGTCTTTACATATGCAGCTTTAACAAAAAAGAAAGAAAGAAAAACAGTAGTCCAGCAAAATCATAAAAGCACAAACCAAGGAAAATGCTGCAGAGTTCACCTCACATGAGAAGCTGGTTTATTAGGTAAGTGTTTTTATCCTCCTTCAGTTTGGAGGTCATCAGAAATAACTTAAAATGGGTGTGTGTGGCCAAAATGCCAGATTGCTAGCAGCACTGAACATTAGCTCTGCTTATAAATTTTTATTCTGACAGGAAATTTAATCAAATCTTTGGAAATACTAATCCAAATGTATATCAGAGGATTTATGAATATAGGTCCTTTATTATTTTTCAAAAATTAGTACTAAAACATACGTTTTTATTATTTTTTCCTGTCAAGAAGTTTTCCCTTAAGAAATCCAAGTATGAGTAACTCAAAGAACTCTCATCAGGACAGTGTGGTAAAGAAGGAGCTGCAAACATTAATAACTACTTTTCAAGACCTATCTATAAAAATGGACAAACTACAGAATAAAATGGATACTATTAAACAAGACTGTAGTAAGCAGCTGGACATTCTTAATGAAATAGCTAAAAAACATTCTGAACAAATTTCTTCTATCGAGGAATCTGTAACAGATTAACTGATGGAATATGAAAGTCAAAATGAGTTTCTTTTGAAACAGAATACAAAGCTAACAGAAAAGCTGGAATACCTAGAAAGTAGGTCACAGAGAAACAACATTAGAATTTATGGAGTACCAGAAAAGGAAGAGGAAACAGATATGATACACTGTCTTAGTAACTGGCTTCCAACAGCACTAAATCTTCCTGAATCCCTTTCCTTTGGTATAGAGAGAGCTCACCGGTCTTTAGCAAAACCTACTTCAGCAACAATTTCTCCTAACCCCAGATCCATCATTGTTAGATTTTTGTCCTCCCAAGATAAGGATTTGGTTCTAAAGTCTGCATGGAATAATTCTCCCATCAAGATAAAGGACAAACTCATTTGTTTTGACAACAACTATATTTCTTCTGTTATATCTAAAAGGAAAGAATGTGTTCCCTTGATAAAATCTCTTAAAAAAGTTAACATCAAAGCACACATTCTCTTTCCCTCCAGGATAAAAATATTTTTACCAGAAGGTGAGAAGATCTTTAGCTCTTTGTCAGATGCTTTGGACTTTATTCACAGGAAAAAAATACTAACTGATACAGAGGACATGGAATGGTCTACACAAAGTCTGTAAAGACATGCAACTAAGAACACTTGGACTGTCAAAGAAAGTGCAAATAAAAAAATAAAAGACAATCAGGATTGTTATCAAATAATACTAAATACTTTCTTGCAGAACTCTTTAATATTTTATTGGAATATATACACAAAGCAAAGCTAAAGTGTCTTTATTTTACATAATATTTTATTGGAACACATATACAGAAAAATGACCTAAAACAAATGCATTAACTAAATCCAGAAATGCTAAGTCATGTGAAGACCCAATCATATGACTTAATTTCCACACATTAAAACATTTAAAAACTGATTTAACAATGAATTTAATATTTTACTTTGTAAAAATGCACATAAATTAAAATGTATAATTGTACAGATCTAAGTTTGAAAACACTTTGCTATCAATAAATGTTCAATTAATCCAGGGGAAGAATCGCCTTCAATGTAAACTGTCAATTAAGTTTGCATATATCAAGTTGTTCCTCCCATGGTCCACTCCTCAAGTTTATCTGTAACTGTAAGTAAAAATCTATGAACTGAGGATGTTTTTAGATATATAAAGAGGCTGTGGCTGGAGTTACTTTTGGATGTCATAAATATGTTCATGAATTTTTTCTCAGAGATTTCTCTCCACTTTATCTACCTAAACATGGAACAATTTTGGCAACTTGCTAAATAAATGATTCCATTTGTTCCATAGTTGTGGTATCCTTTGCCATTAACAATACCACAATATTGCTCTACTATTGTATCCCTATCCTTTATGTAGCTGCACTGTCTACATCTCTCATGCTTGTATGTACCTGTGCTGAGATTTTTTAATATTATTACTGTTGCTCAGTGTTTCAACAAATCCCTTAATGCGCTTGCCCTTTCTAAAAACAAACTTGGGCTTATCTCCTATTTTTTGCTTATGTTTTCACTATATGTAAGTATATCCCATTTTTTAGTTATGTCATTCATAACAGATACACTGTCAGTGTTATATACATCATGACTAAAGCTCTGTTAAATGAGACACTTTTGTTGTTGTCATTGCTTATAAGTTTTTCTTTATCCTAAACAGTGTGATGTAAACACAATTTGTTCTTTTTAAAACTATTTCAGAATGAATGCTGTCTCATAATTGGCTGGGATATCCTCTTTTCCTTAACATAGTTCAGTTTTGCCATTTCATCTCCAAATATCTTGTCATCTGAAACATTCTATTAACTGGAACATCTGTCTTTTGACTAATGTCTTTTTCTAGCTCATGGGTTGCCAATTGCTGAAGTGTAATAGATTATTCAAATAAGTAGATTTGTGATAAATTGTAGAACAAATGTTGTTGTTCAGAATGACCCTGGTAATTTCTAGATCCAAACAGCACAATTCCTCATAGGATTATTCACAGGTAAAATTTGGAAATTCTGGTAGAAATAATACATCAGACAAAGTTCCTCAATTATTCAATCATGTCAACCCAGAAAAATGCAGATATGGTTATGAAATCTGTCATAAAATTTCAAGCAGGGGCTATATCCAGAATTGAAAACAAATATGTTGTCCCAGTGTACCATAACAATGTTTAAAGTACATCCTAAAACAATGCCTAATTTCCTCATGCCTATACCCTTATTCTCATCCTGCCTAAACCCACTTTTTTCCTCTTTCTGTTCCATTAACAATCTCTCTATCAATCACCCTGACTCTTTTACCTTTCCTATCGCTGTCTCTTTTTCTTTCATCCCCATTATTGCTCCTCCAACTAACTATATCCTTAATCCTCTCCTACTAATACCCCCTCCTTACCCACCTCATCATCTTACCTATCTACCATATCTAAAACTCTCCACTAGCTCAACTTTTTCTATTTATGTTTTTCTTATTATGTCGCATGTACTCTCCTTTCTCCTCAATTTTTAGTTCCTGCTCTAGTGACATCCTACATGTCACTACATAGGTTCATAGGTTCATAGGTTTGTACTAGGCTATCTGCCCTAGGGCATTTATAAGCCTAGCCAGAGTGTGTGTGGCTTACACCACCCCTTAGGATGAGAATACTACACCCATTTAGGGTTTAGTTAACTGTGCCTCTGTCCAGTAGTGACACAGAGATGACCCCCGGGGTAAACCTACGATCTCCCATCCACTCGTCAAGATTTCTCTTGAATAGAGTTAGTGAGGGGCTCTGCCTAACATGGACTGGGATTCTGTTCCAGAGTGTAGGGAGCCTCTGGGTTATGAATCTGTCCCTCCAGCACGTCCTATTTATTTCTGTGTTGAGGTTCAAGTCTCTTGCTCTCGTGGCTCTGGTGGATTTGGATTTTTTGAGGTGGAGCATGTCCATTAATTCCGGATTGGACATGGCCTTGTACGTCAGGCATAGATCACCTCTGAGTAGGCGGTATGCGACTGAATAGAGCTGGAGTTTCTTCAGCCGGGCAGCATATGACATATGTTTGAGACCCTTTATCCTCTTGGTGAGGAACTTTTGGGGTCTTTCCAACTGCTGCAGGTGTCGGGTAAGATACATCCCAAATGGGGCATTGTACTCAATCATTGGCCTGATAAGAGAAGAGTACAGGGGCACAATGACCTCCCTTGATCTAGATGTGAATCCCTTCATGATAAAGTGGGCAATATAGAAGGTCTTCCTAACCACTTTGGCAATGTGAGTGTCAAATGAGAGGGTACTGTCAACTTGGGTCCCTAGGTCCCTGATTACCTCTTCCGTACTTAATGGATTACCACCTATGTGGTAATTTGTGGGTACCTTGTTTTTCCCAAAGGGTATGACTATACATTTTTTGGCGTTCAGCTTAAGGCCATGGCTCTGGCACCAATTATCCATTTCTATGAGGCCTCTAGGAAGGATGCTTGTGTCTGCTGGAGTATCAATTATGGCGCCCAGTTTGCAGTCATCTGCGAACTTTGTCAGCCACAATCTTCCTATGTTTGTCTGCACCTCGGAAAAATAAATGCCGAACAAGAGGGGTCCCAGGACTGAGCCCTGTGGGACACCGCTTGTGACCGGCTTAGAGTCTGACATGGCTCCAGCAACTCTGACCATGTGGGTTCTGTCCTTGAGCCAGTTTGCAACCCATCTTGTGACATATGGGTTTACATTTAAGCTGGTGAGTTTGTCTATGATGCCCGAGTGGGGTATTGTGTCGAAGGCTTTTGCAAGGTCAAGGTAGGCTGTGTGAACTGCCTTACCCTCATCAATGGCCTTAGTGACTGTTTCAAAAAAGTCAACCAAGTTCAAAAGGCAGGATCTGCCCTTGACAAAACCAAATTGGGTAGGATCCAATGTCTGTAGGTCCCCAATGTCTTTGTTTATGAGTTCCATAATGATCCTCTCCATAGCTTTGCAGACCAGGCTCGTCAAGCTTATGGGGTGGTATTTTCCAGGGTCCGTAGAAGCACCGCCTTTGTGGAGTGGGACCACTGTTGCTGTACGCCACTCTTTGGGTACGTATCCTGTAGTAAGGCTAAGATTAAACAGCAGCCTTATGTGTGGGTTTAGTTCCTCTTTGAGTTCATGTAGCACACAGCCCGGGACGCCGTCCGGTCCCATTGATGCTGTGTTTTTAGCTTTAGAGAGGGTGGCTCTCACCTGGGCATCTGAGATGTTTGGGCGGCTACACTCTGCTGTGATAGATATTTCTCCTTTTGGGGGGGGGGGGGATTTGCACTGAACCTGTCTGCCAGAATGTTGGCAATGTCTGTGGGTTCAGTGTATTTTGTGTCATTTTGGACTAACTCTGAGCATATCTGGGAGTTTCCACCCAGGTTTCTAACATAGCTAAAAAAGGCCTTGTGATTGTCTTTTGTGTCTTTTGCGATTTTTCTCTCAAAGTTGGCCTTGGACGATTTTATGAGTGATCGTAGTTTTTTGCTAGTACTGATCAGAGATACCTTCCCTTTTAGGGATTTTGCTCTGTCATGTAGTAGCTTCCTCCTCCTGTTGTAAAGTTTGTTTATGGCTGGGGTCCACCAGACTGGGCGCCTTTGGGGGAATGGGTCTTGGTTTTATTTGGGATTGCATGATCCATGCATTCTTGAAGGTGCTCGTAGAAGGCATTTGTAAGGGATTTAGCAGTGTGGGTAGTGGTTTCCACTGGCCCAGGGGCCTTGAAGGATACCACTTCAGTCTTAAGAAGTGTGAAGTTGGCTTTTGAGAAGTTCTTCACTGTGGTCTTTTGTGCAGGGGGGGGGGGCGGGATGTGGATTTCCAGTGAGATTAATTTATGGTCTGATCTCACCAATGAGGGATATACTTTAGTGTGGAGCATTTTGTCCCCATGTTTGTGATGATCAGGTCTAGTATATTATCTCCTCTTGTGGGAATGGTGACTAGTTGTTCCATCGCATTTGAGTTTATGAATTCTAGGAACCTTTGGGCTAGGGTGTTGGGGCTTGAGTAATGTTCCCAGTCTATGTTTGGGTAGTTGAAGTCTCCCAATATGATGGTATTTGGAGAGACATTCATACTCTCCAGTGTCTTCAGGAAGGCTGTGTGGGGTTCCTGAGTTTGAGAGGGTGGTCTGTAGCATGCTACAAACTGTAGGGCAGTTTTGCCTATGGTTAGTTGCACATGGATGGTCTCCGATGCTTCGTGCATTGCCACTAACCTGGAGGTGTGGGTATCCTTGATGAATATGGATACTCCCCCTCCTTTTGTGGTTCTGTCTGAATTTTGGGGCCAGAAAGCATGGTATGAGGTAAAACCTGATAGTGCTGGGGTGCCCTCAGGAGCCTTGAACCAGGTTTCAGTCACTGCACAGACATCAATGTTCTCCATACTGAGGAGGGCTTTGAGAGCGTGCATCTTGAGGTTTAGACTTCTGGCATTGAGCAGCATTACCCTTAGTTTTTTTCCACTTGTGTTTTCTAGGGAGGTAGGTTTGTCATTTGAGCCTTGCCTAAAAAAGGCACTATGGGGGTGGCAAGAGCCTTGGCCAATATCCGGAAGCCCAGGGGTGACAGGTGCAAGCCATCCCTTGCGAAGCAGCGTGGCTTGTCAAGCATGTCATCCCAAGCAGACAGACATTGGATCCCCTTAGAATGACACCAGTAATTAAGCCAATTGTTAAAACTGATCATTTTGTCTTTGTACTGTGGCATCATTCTTGGTGAGGGTAAGATGCTGCTCAGGGTCAGGGTCATACCGGCCTGGGCTACATAATCAGAGAGCTCCTCTATGTCTCTTTTCATGTAGTCCAGGGAGGTATGTCTCAGGTTGTTCACACCGGCATGGACAATGACTGAGTCATATTTGTACTTGCTGTGGAGTGACCTGAGTGCTTGTGTTATGTGGCGGATTCTAGCGCCCGACAGGCAGCTTACTGTGACCTTTTCCTTGTTCAGTCTGGTGAGCGGACGTTAGTGTGTCTGACTATGGAGTCACCTATTACAAGTGTGTCTGGCATGTTGTTTGGCCTTAAGGGCTGTGACTGTTTAGCACACTGACTTTGTGAACTATGTGTTGCATGTGCTATGTCTTGAGGTGGCGGTTGCTTGGGTGTCTGCTTTGGAGGCCTCTGTTGTTTTGGTAGATTTTTAATCAACGCTTCTGAGTATGTTTTTGTGTGTTTATGTGTTTGGTTTGCAGTTGTGATAGTTCTATGTGAGACTGGGTTTGTGGTGTGCATGGTTACCTTCTCCTCCTGACTGGTCTTGCCAGTCCTGAGTTGAGAGAGCTCAGCCTCCAGTTTGGCTATATAGTTGCATCTCTCGCATATATTTGTATTTGTTGGGAGGAGGAGAGGGTTATCTGTGTACATTAGACAATTGTAACATTGCCTCAAGATTCCCAGGTTCACCAGCTGAACAGTACAGGATGCCAGCAACTGACCCTTCGACATGCTAGAATAGTGAAAAAGGTTGCTGTGTAACTGAGTCAGAAAAGGACCTATAGGGAAATGGGTACTCAAGGGAATTTAGGTGAATGAAGTACTTTCTATTGTTTAAGAGTGCTTTACCTGTATAAAAAATGCTTTAGGAGCAAGTGCTGAGCTTTTCAGATAGAGAATAGGCTGTTTAGATTGCAAGTAGAGCAGTTCTAAGGGAAAAATTGAAGAGCAGACTTTACGGAGCCAGAAATAGTTTAAACTTGATTAACCGGTGCTGCCGGATGCTGCTCTATGAGCAACTTCGCGCTAATTCACGCAAAAGTGCGCTAAAGCGGGCTTTATAGCAGGGGGTTGAAAAGAGCTAGGAATTGACCCAAAATGGCCAATAAACTACAAGTTGCTGGGCTGGAACCACTCCTCTAGGGACAAATAGGTTGCTCAGTGCTCCCCACTCTCACTGGTGAACAAAGAAGCTTCCTCTTATCCAAATAAGGATATGGATAGCACAGGAACTAAGACAAAGCCCAGAGATCAGCAAAATCTGAAGACTGGACTATTCTAGTTCAGTAAGGTGGGAAAACAAGATATTTTTTTCTTTTTTTTTTTTCTTTTTTATTACAGAGACAGAAGGAAAAGATACAGTAGCAAACAGTAAATGCTATAAAACGGCTACCGCACTTGAGTGCGTTAGCCTAACAGTTAAATTAAACAAAAATAACTTTTTAAAGTGCAAACAGTTTAGAATCAACACAGGTACAGTATAAACAATATGCAGAGCTGTTATTTAGGTGAAATGCAGTCGAGATACAGTAATTAAAGCAAAAGCCAGAAAAAATACTTAAAAATAAAGGAAAGTCACTCTTTCACTCTCTGCTGCTTGTAGAACTCTGCAGGACACCACGAGGAGCTGTGCTGAGTCGTATACAAGTGAAAAAAGCGTGCTAAAGCAGGCTTTATAGCAGGGGGTTGCAAAGAGCTAGGAATTGACCCAAAATGGCCAATAAACTACAAGTTGCTGGGCTGGAACCACTCCTCTAGGGACAAATGCATTATCATTACTCTTGTATCTCCAGCTATTACATGTTAACATGCCTTTGACTTATGTAAAATAATATAACTTCTAAAGTATATGAGGCATGTCTTTACTATTTCTCTCAATACTACCTGCAAAGTAATGCTTAAAATGTTTATTTTTTATTGTTCATTGGAGGTATGTATTTTATGTCAAACTTTTCTACCCTGACCTCTGCCAAAAATGGGACTTGTACCTAGTCCGACTTTCCCGGTAAACAAAAGACAATAAATAAATAACAATGTTTGCGAGATCAGAGGGATATGCACGAGAGCATAGGAAGTAACATATGCCTGTACTGTTGCCATCTTCCAGGGAACCTTCTGTTAAACTTTTATGAATTCCCTCAATGTTCAGCATGACTTGCTTGATAGGTAATCAGCCTTGAAGTAATCTTATAGCATTTGTTTCAAAGAGCATCCTAATTTGGAAGAAATTAGGATAGTCACTCTGCCACACAAAGCTGCATCCAAGATGGCAACCAAGACACACAATACTGAAACCGGATGAAACAAAGTCATAGAAGCTTTTTAAAACTTAACTAACTTAAAGCAAGTAGTTTTGAAATATACTACCCATCTAAAATAACCCTCATTAAAGCAAGGAAAGACCTTGCAGGAGGTAAAAACCTACTTGCCAAAAAGAACTCATATCTTTGCACAGTACTCAGATAATTGACTTAGAAAATAAAGCTTTTTCTTCTGGACTCTAATCTGTTTTATTAGAATAACAGAAGGCAAAGACGGGAATGATCTGCTAGCATTCATGAAAACAGTTAACAGAAGTCTTGTAATTAGTTCACCCCCTGGTCTTGGAAAGGCCTGTACTATTATGGCAAGAAACTACCTCATGAATATTCTGAGGCATATTATTGCCCATTTTTTGGATTACAGTGACAGAGAATATGTGCTTCATAAAGCAAGGACTTGGGTGCTGAATTCAAAATTACTGGAATAAGTGTGACAGTTGTCCCTGACTATAGCAATGTCCTTTTTCTAAAGCGTAAGTCAAAGGTGTCAGTCATCAGTAGGGCAAAAGAGATTGTAGGGAAATGCCAGCTAAAGTTTACATCCATTTTACATGATCATACCTTCAGTTTAATGAACCCAGAGGAAACTCGTGCATATCTGGATGATCATGTAAAACAGTTTTCATCCAAACCAAGGGAGAGAGAGTGTGGAGACATGAATGTGATTAATAATTTGAGGGACTGAAGAAGACTAGAAGTATTTCCTGTGCCATACCTCAGCAAATCTCCTACTGGGAAATGAAACAAAGGGGATACAAACAACACAGAGGGCTCAAGGGCTGCCCTGTTTGTCTCATCTACTCCAGGGATATTGGCTCATAACTGGTTTACCTAGTTGCAACTTATCCATAAACTGGACAATGACTCTAGTCTGTTTTTTACTCCACATTCTGATCAAACCAAAGTGGAAGAGGTAGGATCTAGTTGGGAGGCCTCAATTGGAGGCCCAGCTAAGGACAATAATGTCGTGCAAGACGTTGTTATGTCATGGAGGACTTGTTTAGGTACTCTGTGAATATCCTTGCTTAAATTGGTTCCTCTCTACCACTAAGACCTTGTGCTGAAGTCTCTGGTAATGCTGTGGTAGTCTAAGGGACTTTAGAAAGGTTCTTTTTACTTGCAACACTTATCTATCAGTGCTGACCAAGTTGTTCTTTTGCATGTTGTACTATGTTAAGTTTTGATGATTACACCAATATCTATATAATGACCAAAGAGTAAAAAGGGCATACAGACAAACCAATTAGTAAAAACTATAAGAAAATCGTAGCCAAGCTAGCATTTTCACTGTGTGATACCCTAAACCTCCTATAATAGAAGCCCATGGGACATATGCAAATGAACCCTTAAGGATATCAAGTGTTTCAGCTACATGGCTTCTAAATGTCCATGACTGTTTGCATTTTTCATTTTAAGTCTTTGTGGATACAGTCAGGCCAATATAGCCAAACCCTACTAGCTGTTGACATGCACATTTTGGTCTTCTTTAAAACTTGTCAGCACAGCATAAATGGATTGCTTGACTATACTTTAGAAACACAGGGTTTTTATACCCAGCTGATGTCCATAGCCATTAAGGTGTCTGCAAAATATCCCAACTAACATCCAAACCAAAGAGTAAAAAGGTCACACAGACAAACCAATTAGTAAAAACCTATAAGAAAAACCTAGCCAAGCTAGAGCTTTCACTGTGTAAGAGTATAAATGTCCTGTGATAGTGGCCCATGAGACATCAAATGTTTCAACTATGTGACTTCTGAATGTCCATGACTTTTTACTTTTTTCTTTTGAACCTTTTGTAGATACATTGAGGCCAATAAAGCCAACCCCCACTAGCTGTGCACATGGTTTTGATGTTATAATCCAGTTGGTTACAGACCCATTTTTATCCTTCCACTTGTATCTAAAATCTGTGCCAAAATTCTGTCCATGCATCTAGAAGGTTTATTAAAATGCTGGTCTCTTACAATCACCAGGGTTTTATTAAAAACAGACAAAGTGGCCCATACTTAGTTAGACTCTGGCTCAGTATAATACAATTGGCTAAGTTCACCTCAATTCCATTAGGTACCTTTTACCTGGCTGTTTCCAAAGTATTTGATTCACTTGATTTAGACTTCCTCTGGGACTCTGTGAACATGTACAGTGTTCAAGGGGCTTTGGTAGACAAATGCAAACTATTATACTTGCATCAAAATTAACACTAATGGTTTATTGTCTGTGGCTAATCCTGTCTCAAAAGGTGCCCGTCAAGGCTGTACTCTTTCTTAAATGTTATTTGCACTGGCTATTAACACAGTAGCTGCCTTTATTCAACAAAAACACTCTAGGTCAGCTATCACCTTTCCAGATGGGACTATATTCTCCTCCATGTGGTTCACTGATGATGGGGTAATATTGATATCCAGCCCTCATAATAACTTGAAAAATATACTAGAAGTGCTAGAATGTTTTGGTAATCTGACAGGCTTTTGTCTTATCAGTGATAAATTGTTTCTATTCCCACTAGCCAAGCTTGAATAGAGGTTAAGCCTGTAATAGAGGTACTAGAAATAAAACACTATCCATTTGCAAATATAGGGAATGCTGGAGAAGAATACTAAATCTGTCAGAGATGAAATTAAACAAATGTTGACAGAATGGCATCTCTTAATCTGTCCATTTCTTGCCAGAATCGATATGCTTAAGATGTTGTGTCTACAGAGATTGATATTTTTATGCAGATATCCACCTAATTTGTGTACTACCAAATTCCTTCAAACATTTCAAAAACTGATGATTCGAAATCGCTGGGGTAAGTCATTGCCCATGACATCGTGGAAGAGGTTTTTTAATTCCTTTGCACAGAAGGACTAAACTCCCTGACTTATCATCCTACTCTGCAGCAGAAGCCATAAAACAGTTAATGCAGGTGAGAAGCTCAACTACACCAGTATGATTTTTTTCCTGAGATTTTTATTATTCACTCTCTCTGACTCCATCCAAGAAATTATGATGGTGGGAAAATTTGGGACCCAGGAGGGCTAGAAATCTGGCTAGGTAGAAAGTGGTCAGGTAGGAAGCAAAGCACTTTTACAGGATAGCAGACAGGATATAAGACCAGAATTAATATTTAATTGATGGCAAGCCTATTTTGATTTAACTTCCTGTCCAAGGGATGTGTATTTTGGAAAGATATCAGCCAGGGGAACATGAGTGAGTTCCAATGTTTCTGCACAGTTTACAGAACTCTGAATGAACAAATGCAAAATTTGGCAATTCCTACAATTTAGATCTATCTACTATGGCACTAAAATCCACAAACACCCTGAAAGGAAATCACATTTGCAAGGAGCTATGATATTAACAATGTTGGATAAAGGAATAGTCAGAAAAGTTCTACTGCTACATATTACTCATCACTTATTAGTAATTAGGAGCAAGCCAGTTTAAATTCTAAAAAAGGTGGGACCTAAAGCTTGACATGGAGATACCACTACATGTATGGGAAAACGATCTTGGACAATGGAGAATGGTGAGCCCCCCCCCCCCCTTAGCTGGCATTACAGGGTATAAGGTAATACATCAAATGACAAAATTCCCTTGTTAGACTACATAAAAGAGGCTATATGGTCAGCAACAAATGCTGGAGATACTCTGTAAATAATGCAGATTATCTATACTGGCATAAAGCACTCAGAATATTTATTTTTGGTTTTAATTCCACACTTGTGACTTTGCTATTTTTTTCTATTTATTCTGTCAGGAGATTAGCAAATTATGTGCTCAAATCATTGTTGCCACTTCATGGGTGATCAAAAAAAATACTGGGCCTTCAGCACCCAGAATTTTGGTTATCTGGGCTAGAAGTTTAATCTTTCAGATTAAATGAGGTTGAAAAGCAATGGATTAGAATTGTCAATCTGATTATTGTTGCTGTTACTGCTGCTAATTGGAAATCTGACTCCACAGATTTTGTCAACCTTTTTGGCATATATGAACATAGGGTTTGGTCTCATCTACAACATTATGAATACTATGCCACTTATAATGACTTTTGGAACATTATTTGTTTTCAAACAATATCATGTGTCATTACTAATGTCCACTGTAATGTTATATAATGTATATACTTATCATCAATTCTTTAAAGTGTTACTTACAATTCTCTTTTTTCTTTTTTTTGGTTTTGTAGTCAAAAGCTCTTTAAAACTAAACTAACAATACATATAGTTAGTAGTTTCAATAAAGAGGTTGTTGCAAAAATTTTTTTTCAAGCACTGGGGAGCATACTGTTCTGAAAGCAACCCCCATTTCTTGTTGAAAAAAAATAATCTTCAAAAATATATGTAGCTGTGTTGTAGTACAACCTCTATCAATAGGCATAATATTATTCTCTTTTGTAGACATGGGGGAATTTAATAAAGCCTACACATTTTTTTTCATGTAGACTTCATGCTGTGCTGCTAACATAGTCCCAAACATTTTTAGATTCAGTAAGCACTGCTGAGCAGTACGCACAAGCGTGCCAGCAGGGAAACGTCCGTGGCATACAAATCACCTCTTAAGCAGGTGAATCTCATGCAAATTAGGCAGAGACAGTGATCCAGCAAGCAGATAGGTAGCTGTGCAGACCCTGTGTTAGTGTCTGTAGTATATATGGAAAAATTCCCTGTACAGGAATATGGACAGACAAAAGGGGCTTTAAAATGTAGATATATGGACAAAAACGGCATACCACATACAAATATGAGCAAAACTATCCTCTGTGTGTCTGACAAATTAAAGAAAATAAGTTAAATTATTTTTTTAATAATCTAAGCATGTTTGCTCAATGAGCCTCAGCGCATAAACATGCGTTATAAAAAATAAAAAAAAAATGGAAAAAACAAAATTAATATTATGTGACAGAAATGCATTACAGGACCCTGTGTGGAGTATCTGCAATGGTGCATTGGTGCTGTTGCCAACATGGTAGGGCTTTGAAGCATGCAGTTTCCAGGCTGTGAGCACAAATCCCTATGCAAATGAGGTGGAGTTACTGAATAGCAAAAAAAGATAATTTTGTCTGCATATCCCTTTCATGTAGGCAGAGGACTATGTTGGTGTTTACGGAGGAGGTAGGTGACATGAGGGGAGGGTGTGTCCAATGACTTCTAAGGTTATTTCAACACAGCTGCACCTGTTTGTGTGCTTCCCTGCTGAGGATATCCTTGCAGGGAGGTGGGTGCACTCACTTCTAAGCCTTGTTTAGCTAAGGGGAGTGTGTTTCAGCATGTTTGCACAGTTCACCGCCATGCTGAGCATGGAAATTTGGGGGTGTATGCACACTGACTGCTAAGCTTTGTTTACCTATGGGGTGTGGATTTGCACAGTGATGATTGTATCTAAAAGCCAGTGACATATTAATTAGTTTTGACCTCTGTTTAACATAAGCTAGGGCTATTAAATGATGTTAATGATACACTAGGCAGGTGGAATGCATCTTAGGCAGACAATCACACAGTCAGCACCTACAGCAGAGCAATATAAAGTATGCATGCACCTTACAATTGGATGTTTCCCCCATACTCTGCACCATTGGAGTACAGATTTGGGAATTTTAAATGCTAGTGGCTGCTGCAGGTCTGTTACATCTGTATATGTTAGATGCTGAAGTCAATGCTGCTGCTGCTGACAATAGGCCTAGGCAGAGAAGGAGAAGAGTGTTCAGACCCAGGATAACCTTCCAAGAGCTACATGAGCAGGAGATTGCAGAGTGCTACAGGGTGGGCAGGGACATACTACAAGAACTCACTGAGCTCTGCCACCCTCAACTCAGACCAAGATCCAACAGAGGGGAACCCATCCCATTGGAAACAAAGGTATGTGTAGCCCTTAGGATACAGGTACTTTCCAAAGACCAACTGAGGACATGATGGGGGTCTCGCAGGCATCTGCTTCCAGTTTCTGGATGCCATGCTACCACATGCCAGTGGGAACATTTCTTTTCTCTTCACTCCCGAGGTGAGGGCCAGCAATATGCAACACTTCTACTGTGTAGCACACTACCTTGAAGAACTGGGTGCCATAGATTGCACTCATGTAAACATCAAGTCACCACCCTGTGAGGGTAGACTCTATGTCAACCACAAGGGGTATCAATCCGTCAACTGCCAGGGCATGTGTAATGCCCAGGGCATTATCATGAATGCGTGGGCTGGCAGCCCTGGCAGTTATCACAACTCCCATATCTGGCATACATCACAGCTGTACCAGATGTTTGCTAGGAGGACATCCCACATGGCCATTTACTGGGGGATACTGGCTATGCACTGGAACATTGGATGATGACACCCATCAGGAATGCACGCACACCCATGGAAGAATGCCATAATGAGGCACATCCACAAACTTGGAACATCATAGAGTGTGTGTTTGGGCTTCTGAAGTCACAGATTTGGTGTCTCAGTACATCTGGTGGAGCCCTGCAGTACTCTCCAGCCACATTTGCACATATGTTCACAGTATGTGCCATGCTACACAATATGATTCTGTGGAAACAGCTGCAGCAGGTTCAGCAAAGGAAAGGGATACACAGCCTCCCCACCAGTGACCATGTCACCACAGCCACAGTCACAGGAAGACTCAGAGGAGGAACTCCCTGAGGATGTCCTTGTAGGCAGACGTAGACATGCCCAGTATGCCCTGGCTTTGGCTAAGAGGCAACGCATAGCACATTCACTGACAACCCTGAGCCCCAGGGACTGACACCTTACTCGTCCTCACACACACACACACACACACACACACACACACACACACACACACACACATATATATATATATATATATATTGTAAAATTGTTGAGGACAGGCAACCCACACAACCTGTACCTATCCCTTGTATTGGCTGTGTACTACTTGCATCACACAGAATCAGCCCTGAGCTACAGTCCTGTCAACTGCCGCATTTGCAAGGTAAGCCTCTAACCTACACACTACTTGTAAGGATTACTATAATTTGGTATCATATGTATGGATCTGCTGCATTTATGCAAGGAAATATAGTGGGCTATGTGGACAGAAGTAACATCCACATGAGACTACAGATACCCAGTACAATAGTATGTGTTCCCTAATAATTACTAGGCCTTGTGGTGTGAATATTCACTACATCAGTCAAGAGAGATGTTAAAAAGTGGGGTCACTGTCTATCCCGGCAGATCATGTGCTGTTGTTTCCCCACCCCAACACAGCAGTGTTGCCACATAACTGCTTTAACAGTACGTCAGCAATGATTTATCAGCAGACCAGGTAAACTCAGTGCAGTAACACAGAACTCGATCATCACACACTGTATGTCACATGTAGCAAAGGAATAACAATGTACATATTTATGCTGTTAATTGTGTAATTAACTCTGTCTGGCAGTCTATGTGGCTCAGTGGATGAGGGAAGTTAGCCTGGATGATGGTGTTGATGCTTCTAATCTGGACATAGGCACATCTTTTGCATGTGAGGTATTATTATGTTGGTGTTTTCACAGACTGTCACTCTGTGTGTGGTGAAACATTATGAACCTCAGTCACATATTAAGTACAGCAGACAGCTGTGGAATGCCATGGACATATTGAGTGATGTGCAGTACTGCAGAAATGGGGACAGATGTCAATGTTTGTAACATACCTCTCAACCTCTTAGTGCAAGCAATCTGTTCAAAGCCTGACAAAATGAGGGGGACAAAGGCCCACAAATAGGGGCATATGTTAAATACTGCTCTCATAAACTTAACCAGTTGCTAAAATAACAAAGTTTGTTTCAATATACATTGTTCTGAAAGATTTGAAGTCAGAAACTCAAATGTATGTCACTATTTAGTGGCTTCAGTCCTAAGTTCATCCAAGTGATTTGCCAGAAAACACAAAGTTTATGAGGAACAGACCAAAACTATGAGCCTAAACTCTGGACGTTCTGCAAAACTCTGGACAGTTGAGAGGTATAGTCTGTAACACACAAAATCCCAGACTGGAGTACAGGTAGATGTGGCCTGGAGTTACTTTTTGTAAGTATAGACAGTCACACTGGGCGTGCCCAAATACTTAGTTAAAATGAGTGCAGTTCTGTTGCCCCCTCATCAGACTGATGTGTTATGTATAGATATGTCTATACATACAGACATATACGTATACATATCCATCTGTCACTATCTCTCTCTCACATACATATTATATCTATCGCTATATAGTGTGAAATAGATATATACCAATATATATAGCTATATATATATCACAATGATACATAGACTCTCTCCATATATCTACATAACACATACACACACACACAGACACACACACACACACACACACACACACACACACACACACACACACACACACACACACACACAGCTACATTTATATATACATCCCTGGTAATCACATAAATATGTGTGTGGATGTCTGTATTGTCCTACATATCCTAATAATAGTGAGTAAATCTGCACTATCACACATCCATACTGTTGCTCAAAGGATCCAAACTAAGGGCACAACAGTACATAATCCAATTACCTATAGACCCCTGTGCCTGCTGGATGTCACCATGTAGACAGACACATGTGCACAGGTGATGCAATGTATAATATTGTCAATGCATGCATGGACAGGGCACATTGTTCCTGCTCACAAGTTTGCCTAATTGCAAGCAGACCCATATGGCCATACTGGTAAATATACACACATATTGAGGATAATAGTTATCCCACTACTAGAATACTAGATGCAGATAACAGTACAAAGCAATACCACTCTGCAGACCACAGATGATGTTCAACACAAGCCTAGTTTGTGTAATGCACATATACTTTGCTTGCAATTACATATACAACAAACTCAACCTGTAGTGCATGGAATAAGTACTATGATCTATAGTGAATAAACTTGATAGGTAGGGTTTCATTTCTAATCTCAGTTCAGGCTACTTGCTATATGTCTGTGTGAATCGCCTCCAGAACAACTGCTATGCCCTTATGGGCTATCCACCTGCAATGGTTATGCACTTTCTGGTCCTGTAACTTGCTCCTGGCTTCCACACTGTCCTCTTCAACAAGGCCGGATTATGTCATCCACCTTAAGACTACCAGCTGACAGTGTAGCATCTGGTCTGATGAAGCGGATTTTATTTCAAGAAAGCACTTACCTACTACAATAAAGGACATATTGATTTTCACTGCTGTGTGGAACCAGATTATTTTTCTTTATCTTGTATTCTCTGGTTTTTGCATCTGATTCCTTATTTAGTTCAAGGACTGTTTTCGTTTAGTGTAGCATCTAGACTTAAGCCATGATGTGTGTGATAAATACTTTAATCTGTAGCGTGTAACATTAGATAGGTAGGGGTTCTAATCCCACTCCAGGCTATTTGGTACATGTGTATGTATCCTACAAAACAACTGCCATCCCCTCATGGGAGAGCTCCAATGGTTATGCACTTTTTGGCCCTGTAACTTGCTGCTGGATTCCACACTGCCCTCTTCCACAAGGCCTGATGATGTTATCCACCCTAAGACTACCAGTTGACAGTATACTATCCAGACTTAAGCCGTGGTGCATGTGATAAGTACTGTGATCTATGGTGTGCAACACTAGATAAGTAGGGGTTCTAATCTTATGCCAGACTACTTGGTGCGTGTGTGTGTACCAATGGCATAAATGTGTTCATCTTGGTAATATAGTAATAGGTAGGGTTTTGCAGTATTTTATTTTAGAGTGTGATGTGGCCCCCAAAGGAGTGATCACAACAAGGCCTGCTGATGTCATCAGGCATAATATGTCTTGAATTGATAGTACTAGCAGACATGAGATATGTTATGTGCATCACGTACTGTGATTTGTAGTGTGTACCATTACATAGGTAAGTGTTTTCATCTTCATACAACCAACTACATCCCTCAAATTACACTGTCAGTTTATTTAAGTAGTTGGAGGTTGTCAGCAAATATGAAATAATTGCTGCATTATTTCGGAATTTCCATTTCAAGCAAGCTGTCTACAGAGGCAGTTGGAACCATGGCTCCAGGTGCATACTAATGTGGATTGAAGAGGGAATAGTATCTATGAAGTTTGGAGATGATTACTGGAGGTGCTATCTGTCTAGCGGATGAGGCAGTGTTGGTCTCAACACAACTGCACAAAATTAGGAGTCACTGATGCTTTGTTACTTCTCTTTCCAGAAGCAAAGATTAGCATTAATCTCAAGCTGCTTCCTGAGAAGTAGTACTAACCCAGATGTTAATGGGATCAAGACACTTTACCTTTTGGTAGAAACACAGCATAGAACCTAAAATAGCTAGATGCAACAGGAAACCAAGCTGCACAAAAACCCTGAAGAGGTTCACACCAAAACTGTAACCAGGCCACTTAGAGAAGAAGTGCAGTGGACACACAGTCACACCTAGGAGGAATCAGTGCCCCTCTGTTTCTTCTCCCATCAGGAGCAGAGCAGTAGCGTTAATCCTAAACTGTTTCCTAAGAAGCAAATGTTAGACTTTTCAGTGACTAGCAATTATTAGAATGATCAAGAAATAGTGTCCCTCCTCAGTTCCTTATCTCACCAGGAGCAAAACAGAAGCACTAATCTCAAGCTAAGTCTTGAAATGCAGTTCCCAGGCTCTCCAGTGATTGGTAGTCTAGTACAGATGTTATAGATTTTAAATGCAAGATGAAAAGAAAGGAGTAATACTTTGAAAATTACAGTGTTTGGGCTAATTGGGTGGGGTAATGTGAAACAGACAAACTCGGGGGGGGGGTCTTTCAGTTTGATCTTTCAGTGCTCCAATGAATAAGTAGATGAGATGAGAATGGGAAGAGCTTCTAAAGACAAATTTACAGTTAGAGCAGGCATCTCAAAGCTACCAAGTTTAAAAGCACAACAGGAATTGGACAGGCTATGGAAAAAATCACCAGACCAACAGATTTTTCAAGCAGATAATTATTACGTAATTTACTCAAAGTACAACAAGAAATGCGTTAACAGAGCAAGCAATTCAATAAGCAGCTCTAAATGGCTGTGTCAGTCAACTTAAGTGAAGACACAAAGAAAGAAATTTAATGAGAGCCAAACAGTGAGTTCATGTAATACAGGCATAAAGCTTTATCAGAAAAGTGCAAGCTAAACTCTGTGAAGTAAGCATCACTCGAAGGAAAACTAACCAAACAAAAAGAAGTAAAATCTGATGTTCGAGTTAATTTTCCCTAGACTAGGAGTAATGATCATGTAGATCAAACACAACTTAAATACAGGAAGCCCCAAAACACCAAGACGAGATAAAAGCAGAAAATAAAAATATAGGCTTACTAAGAACAGAAAATAAAATGTGTAAACATAACAGGCAATACAGTAAAATGTTCATATGAGTTAGTTAAGGTAAGTGCAGACACAAAGAAAGAAATAATGACTTCCCTGACTTTTTTTCAGTGAGAGATACATGCGACATCAGGACAGAGAGATGGGTTTATATTATTAATAGAACATTTTGAGACATCACTTTATGTGAGAGCCTACACTTTATGACAGGGTCTACAACATGTTTTCTGTTTTTTTGTGCACTCATTTGTATCAGGGAGCATCACTGGTGAAAGATGCTGACAGTTGGCCAGCATCCACTCCCACAGAAATTTTAAGAGTGGCGCCAGTCAGGGATGATTCAATTAGTACACAGCAGGCCATAACACAGACGCACAGAATCTGGTGATTGTAGAGATAGCTGTTATGTCACATAACACACTAAGCTGCCAGAAAAAAAGAATGTGAAGTTATACACTTTTTAAAATATTATCGTATTCCCATATCCACAAGTATATCTGCCCAGTGACCTGCCACCTGCATAATAAGGAAAAGATAATTGGCTATTGAATATTATTATTAATTCACTTAAATCAGACCAATCATAATGCTGTAACAATTATCTAAAATATTTGTCTGAGACAGCTCATTGCTAACATCAATGGGAAAGAATGTGTTTTATTTTGGCATATATTATACATCCATTTGTTGCCTTTCCTGCTTGCCATGTGACAATCTTTAGACAGCTCTTAGAGTTTATTGATTTGTTTCTTTGTTTACAAAATAATAACTTGGGCATTGTATTTACATGTGCCATGCACCTTCGAAATACTGCCTTCTTAGCTGTCAAACTTAAAGGGAAATAGAGCAGAAACTACTTTGCATAAGAAACCTACTGGAAGTACCTTCTTTATAACAGCAAACACAAACCTATGGACACCTTAATGAGTCCCTCCCTTGTGGTGAGACCTCACAACATGAAAAATGTACTCATAGCACTAAGACTTTGACAAAGAATCCCACTTTATCACCAATAGATTGCTGAACAGATGCTATTTACAGAATGCCCTGATTCAGGCATAAAATAGGGCATTAATTGAAGTCAGAGGTACATTTCTGAAGAAGTAAATGAATGATTGGATGCTTTATTCACAGCGTGGAAACTGATATCTATTCAATCTCCTGACATTCTCCAAACATCAGTAAAATATCTGTAATAATATGATGATACTGTTTACTGAGTGCGATCTTAAAATTCAATCACAAATCTATTCTATGAACTCTTTATGCACCTGCAAGTTTGTAGAATACCTTTGTCACCTTTAATATAATTATGGCCTGTAATTATCTGTTGGGAAAACTTTTTCATGGTCAGTGGTGTGTAGCATGGCCATATGCATTCCCTGATAGCCACTCCTGCATGAATCAGTAGCTTAAGATTTGTTCTAAGTGACTCGTGTACTTGTCAAGGTCAATAAATATACTACCTGTCATGTCCCTGCAAATTTTTAAATAGGTAAACCAAAATAAAAGTTATAGAACATCAAGATGACTTAAGAAATAAGTCTGACACAAGCTCTGTTGCCGATCACTTCAAAGCACGTCACAATTTTAATGGCATCTTATGAGCTTATCGTGGTACAGCAAGCTAAACAGGAGTGTTTTCAAGTAGAAGAATCATACGGCTTAAAAAGGAAGGAGATATGGTACAAATTCAAGTAAAACGCATTGTTTTCTTTTCTTATCAGTAATAACTTAATTCTTAAACTTCTAACTTAATGTTTTTACTTTTAATAACTGCTTGAGCCTTTGACTGATCTGATTTGTTGAATTAAACAAGATGGGTATTTATTAAATAACTATCTTCCCTTTACAATATAACTCGAAAGCCAGCCTGCCTAGGCTCTAGTATATGCATCGTATGCTTTACTTATAATCATTTAGTTGTTGTTTTGATGGCTTATGTCTGTTTATGATTAATAAACTTTTTAAGTCATAAATCAACTGGTTATAGTGTCTTATTATACATCTGTTACCTTGGCTTTCAATTATTTACCCTATCAGTGAAAATCCATGGACATCACATTGATGCTGCAGCACTCGACTATAACTATTTTTGGATGCCTGTAGTAGCACATACTGACTTTCTTTTAGTTTCAGGTCTCAGGGTGTTTTGGGCTGCAATATGTTTAGAGGCTCACACTGGCAAAACTCTTACTGTTGCGCACATGCTGAGACAACTTAAATTATGGATGTGGCAAAAAGGGAGGGTAGGGTGATCTGATTTTTTTATTTTATGTTACTTTACATTTTAAAATTTTGTCCCTCCTTCTGTTGTCAATGCTGCTACCAATGATTCTGTATTTTTTCATTTCTACTGTTTCATTTGCTTATAGCATAGTTTGATTCATATTGTTTTAATTTAATAAGTAAATGGATTATTCCATATGCAGCAGGTATGTATTATGTGCGGCGATAAGACTTGAAAATAATACATAAGCTGCTCCTTAAGTGTGAGTCCCAGTACTACTGGTCTTCACATGTAAAAAAAAAAAAACTGAAGCAGAGTTTTGACAAACTGTAAGACATTTATGGGGGATTCACCCCCACCTTCATCTCTGGTGGTAGGCCATCGCCAGGCTCTGTTATTTTAAGTCTATATCTATATCTATATCCATATCTATATCTTAAGAATATATCTCAGAATGCGGGAGAGAGAACGCTCTGAGGTACAACAACACTGTGTGTGTGTGTGTGTGTGTGTGTGTGTGTGTGTGTGTGTGTGTGTGTGTGTGTGTATGTGTGTGTGTGCATGAGGACCTCACTACACTGCCATATCATACTGCTACTGTAGCAGAGGACCTCACTACACTGCTATATCATACTGCTATTGTAGCAGAGGACCATACTACACTATGATATATTGCTACTGTAGCAGAGGACCTCACTAGACTGCTATATCATACTGCTACAGTAGAAGAGGACCTCACTACACTGTTATATAATACTGCTACTGTAGCAGAGGACCACACTACACTGCTATATCATACTGCTACTGTAGCAGAGGACCTCACTACACTGCTATATCATACTGCTACTGTAGCAGAGGACCTCACTACACCATTATATCATACTGCTACTGTAGAAGAGGACCTCACTACACTGCTATATCATACTGCTACTGTAGCAGAGGACCTCAATACACTGCCATATCATACTGCTACAGTAGCAGAGGACCTCACTACACTACAATATCATACTGCTACTGTAGCAGAGGACCTAACTACACTGCTATATCATACTGCTACTGTAGCAAAGGACCTGACTACACTGCTATATCATACTGCTACTGTAGCAGAGGACCTCACTACACTGTTATATCATACAGCTGATGTAGCAGAGGACCTCACTACACTGCTATATCATACTGCTACTGTAGCAGGGGACCTCACTACACTGTTATATCATACTGCTACTGTAGCAGAGAACCTCACTACACTGCTATATCATACTGCTACTGTAACAGAAGACCTCACTACACCATTATATGATACTGCTACTGTAGAAGAGGACCTCACTACACTGCAATATCATACTGCTACTGTAGCAGAGGACCTCACTACACTGCTATATCATACTGCGACTGTAGCAGAGGACCTTACTACACTACTATATCATACTATTACTGTAGCAGAGGACCTCACTACACTACTATATCATGCTGCTACTGTAGCAGCGGACCTCACTACACTGCCATATCATACTGCTACTGTAGCAGAGGACCTCACTACACTGCTATATCATAGTGCTACTGTAGCAGAGGACCTCACTACACTTGTATATCATACTGCTACTGTAGCAGAGGACCTCACTACACTGCTATATCATACTGCTGCTGTAGCAGAGGACCTCACTACACTGCTATATCATACTGCTACTGTAGCAGAGGACCTAACTACACTATTATATCATACTTCTACTGTAGCAGAGGACCTCACTACACTGCTATATCATACTGCTACTGTAGAAGAGGACCTCACTACACTACTATATCATACTGCCACTGTAGCAGAGGACCTCACTACACTGGTATAACATACTGCTACTGTAGCAGAGGACCTCACTACACTGTTATATCATACTGCTACTGTAGCAGAGGACCTCACTACACTGTTATATCATACTGCTATTGTAGCAGAGGACCTCACTACACTGCTATATCATACAGCTACAGTAGCAGAGGACCTCACTAGACTACTATATCATACTGCTACTGTAGCAGAGGACCTTACTACACTACTATACCATACTGCTACTGTAGCAGAGGACCTAACTGCACTGCTACATCATACTTCTACTGTAGCAGAGGACCTCACTACACTGCTATCTCACATGCTACTGTAGCAGAGGACCTCACTACACTACTATATCATCCTGCTACTCTAGCAGAGGACCTCACTACACTGCCACATCATACTGCTACTGTAGCAGAGGACCTCACTACACTACTACATCATACTGCTACTGTACAGAGGACCTCACTACACTGCTACATCATACTGCTACTATAGCAGAGGACCTCACTACACTGCTATATCATACTGGTACTGTAGCAGAGGACCTCACTACACTGCTATATCATACTGCTACAGTAGCAGAGGACCTCACTACACTACAATATCATACTGCTACTGTAGCAGAGGACCTCACTACACTGCTATATCATACTGCCACTGTAGCAGAGGACCTCACTACACTACTATATCATACTACTACTGTAGCAGAGGACCTCACTACACTACTATATCATGCTGCTGCTGTAGCAGCGGACCTCACTACACTGCTATATCATACTGCTACTGTAGCAGAGGACCTTACTACACTGCTATATCATACTGCTATTGTAGCAGAGGACCTCACTACACTGCTATATCATACTGCTACTGTAGCAGAGGACTCCACTACACTGCTATATCATACTGCTACTGTAGCAGAGGACCTCACTACACTGCTATATCATACTGCTACTGTAGCAGAGGATCTCACTACACTGCTATATCATACTGCTACTGTAGAAGAGGACCTCAATACACTACTATATCATACTGCCACTGTAGCAGAGGACCTCACTACACTGCTATTTCATACTGCTACTGCAGCAGAGGACCTCACTACACTGCTATATCATACTGCTACTGTAGCAGAGTACCTCACTACACTGCTATATCATACTGCTACTGTAGCAGAGGACCTCACTACACCACTATATCATACTGCTACTGTAGCAGAGGACCTCACTACACCACTATATCATACTGCTACTGTAGCAGAGGACCTCACTACACTGCTATATCATACGGCTACTGTAGCAGATGACCTCACTACACTGGTATATCATACTGCTGCTGTAGCAGAGAACCTCACTACACTACTATATTACATTGCTACTGTAGCAGAGGACCTCACTACACTACTATATCATACTGGTACTTTAGCAGAGGACCTCACTACACTACTATATCATACTGCTACAGTGGCAGAGGACCTCACTACACTACTATATCATGCTGCTGCTGTAGCAGCAGACCTCACTACCCTGCTATATCATACTGTTACTATAGCAGAGGACCTCACTACACTGCTATATCATAGTGCTACTGTAACAAAGGACTTCACTACACTGCTATATCATACTGCTACTGTAGCAGAGGACCTAACTACACTGCTATATCATACTGCTACTGCAGCAGAGGATCTCAATGCACTGCTATATCATACTGCTACTGTAGCAGAGGACCACTCTACACTGCTATATCATACTGCTACTGTAGCAGAGGACCTCACTATACTGCTATATCATACTGCTACAGTAGCAGAGGACCTCACTACACTGCTATATCATTCTGCTACTGTAGCAGAGGACCTCACTACACTACTATATCATACTGCTACTGTAGCAGAGGACCTCACTACACTACTATATCATATTGCTACTGTAGCAGAGTGCCTCACTACACTGCAATATCATACTGCTACTGTAGCAGAGGACCTCACTACACTGCTATATCATACTGCTAGTGTTGCAGAGGACCTCACTACACTACTATATCATACTGCACTGTAGCAGAGGACCTCACTACAGTGCTATATCATACTACTACTGTAGCAGAGGACCTCACTACACTACTACATCATACTGCTACTGTAGCAGAGGACCTCACTACACTGCTATATCATGCTGCCACTGTAGCAGAGGACCTCATTACACTACCATATCATACTGCTACTGTAGCAGAGAACCTCACTACACTACCATATCATGCTGCTGCTGTAGCAGCGGACCTCACTACAACACTATATCATACTGTTACTGTAACATAGGACCTTACTACACTGTTACATCATACTGCTATTGCAGCAGAGGACCAAACTACACTACTATATCATACTGCTAGTGTAGCAGAGGACCTAACTACACTGCTATATCATACTGCTACTGTAGCAGAGGACCTCACTACACTGCTATATCATACTGCTACTGTAGCAGAGGACCTCACTACACTGCTATATCATACTGCTACTGTAGCAGAGGACCTCACTACACCACTATATCATACTGCTACTGTAGCAGAGGACCTCACTACACTGCTATATCATACTGCTACTGTAGCAGACGACCTCACTACACTGCTCTATCATAATGCTACTGTAGCAGAGGACCTCACTACACTTGTATATCATACTGCTACTGCAGCAGAGGACCTCACTAAACTGCTATATCATACTGCTGCTGTAGCAGAGGACCTCACTACACAGCAATATCATACTGCTACTGTAGCAGAGGACCTCACTACACTACTATATTACACTGCTACTGTAGCAGAGGACCTCACTACACTACTATATCATACTGCTACTGTAGCAGAGGACCTCACCACACTGCTATATCATACTGCTACTGTAGCAGAGGACCTCACTACAGTGCTATTTCATACTGCTACTGTAGCAGAGGACCTCATTGCACTGCTATATCATACTACTACTGTAGCATAGGACCTCACTACACTGCAATATCATACTGCTACTGTAGCAGAGGACCTCACTACACTAGTATATCATACTGCTACTGTAGCAGAGTACCTCACTACAACACTATATCATACTGTTACTATAGCAGAGGACCTCACTACACTGCTATATCATACTGCTACTGTAACAAAGCACTTCACTACACTGCTATATCAAATTGCTACTGTAGGAGAGGACCTCATTACACCACTATATCATACAGCTACTGTAGCAGAGGATCTCACTACACTACAATATCCCACTGCTGTGTTACCATAGGACCTCACTAAACTAATATATCATACTGCAGCCATGCCAGAGGACCTCACTACAAGACTATACCATACTGCTATTGTAGGAGAGGACCTCACTACATTGCTATATCGTACTCCTACTGTAGCAGAGGACCACACTACACTGCTATATCATACTGCTACTGTAGGAGAGGACCTCACTATACTGCTAAATCATACTTCTACTGTAGCAGACGACCTCTCTACACTGCTATATCATTCTGCTACTGTAGCAGACAACCTCACTACACTACTATATCATACTGCTACTGTAGCAGAGGACCTCACTACACTACTATATCATATTGCTACTGTAGCAGAGGGCCTCACTACACTGCTATATCATACTGCTACTGTAGCAGAGGACCTCACTACACTGCTCTATCATACTGCTAGTTTAGCAGAGGACCTCACTACACTACTATATCATACTGCCACTGTAGCAGAGGACCTCACTACACTGCTATATCATACTGCTACTGTAGCAGAGGACCTTACTACACTACTACATCATACTGCTAATTTAGCAGAGGACCTCACTACACTGCTATCTCATACTGCTACTGTAGCAGATGACCTCACTACACTACTATATCATCCTGCTACTCTAGCAGAGGACCTCACTACACTGCTACATCATACTGCTACTGTAGCAGAGGACCTCACTACACTACTATATCATACTGCTACTGTAGCAGAGGACCTCACTACACTGCTACATCAAACTGCTACTGTAGCAGAGGACCTCACTACACTCATATATCATACTGCTACAGTAGCAGAGGACCTGACTACACTACAATATCATACTGCTACTGTAGCAGAGGACCTCACTACATTGCTATATCATACTGCCACTGTAGCAGAGGACCTCACTACACTACTATATCATACTACTACTGTAGCAGAGGACCTCACAACACTACTATATCATGCTGCTGCTTTAGCAGCGGACCTCACTACACTGCTATATCATACTGCTACTGTAGCAGAGGACCTTACTTCACTGCTATATCATACTGCTATTGTAGCAGAAGACCATACTACACTACTATATCATACTGATACTGTAGCAGAGGACCTAACTACACTGCTATATCATACTGCTACTGTAGCAGAGGACATCACTACACTGCTATATCATACTGCTACTGTAGCAGAGGACCTCACTACACTGCTATATCATACTGCTACTGTAGCAGAGGACCTCAATACACCACTATATCATACTGCTACTGTAGCAGAGGACCTCAATACACATCTATAGCATACTGCTACTGTAGCAGAGGACCTCATTACACTGCTATATCATACTGGTACTGTAGGAGAGGACCTCACTACACTACTATATAATACTGCTATTGTAGCAAAGGACCTCACTAAACTACTATATCATACTGCTACTGTAGCAGCGGACGTCACTACACTTCTACATCATACTGCATCTGTAGCAGAGGACCTCACTAAACTGCTATATCATACTTCTACTGTAGCAGAGGACCTCACTACACTGATATATCATACTGCTACTGTAGCAGCTGACCTCACTACACTGCTATATCATACTGCTACTATAGCAGAGAAGCTCACTACACTGCTATATCATACTGCTACTGTAGCAGAGTACCTCACTACACCATTATATGATACTGCTACTGTAGAGGAGGACCTCACTTCAATGCTCTATCATACTGCTGCTGTAGCAGAGGACCTCACTACACTGGTATATCTTACTGCTACTGTAGCAGCGGACCTCAAAAGACTGCAATATCATACTACTACTGTAGGAGCGGACCTCACTACACTACTATATTATACTGCTACTGTAGCAGAGGACCTCACTACACTACTATATCACACTGCTATAGTAGCAGAGGACCTCACTACTCTACTATATCATACTGCTACTGTAGCAGTGGACCTCACTACACTACTATATCATACTGCTACTGTATCAGACGTCCTCACTTCACTGCTATATCATAATGCTACTGTAGCAGAGAACTTCACTGCAATACTATATCATAGTGCTAGTGTAGCAGACGACCTCACTACACTGCTATATCATAATGCTGCTGTAGCAGAGGACCTCACTACACTTGTATATCATACTGCTACTGCAGCAGAGGGCCTCACTACACTGCTATATCATACTGCTGCTGTAGCAGAGGACCTCACTACACTGCTATATCATACTGCTACTGTAGCAGAGGAACTCACTACACTATTATATCATACTGCTACTGTAGCAGAGGACCTCATTACACTGGTATATCATACTGCTTCTGTAGCAGAGGACCTCACTACACTGCAATATCATACTGCTACTGTAGCAGAGCACCTCACTACACTACTATATTACACTGCTACTGTAGCAGTGGACCTCACTACACTACTATATCATACTGCTACTGTAGCAGAGGACCTCACCACACTGCTATATCATACTGCTACTGTAGCAGAGGACCTCACTACACTGCTATATCATACTGCTACTGTAGCAGAAGACTTCACTGCACTGCTATATCATACTACTACTGTAGCATAGGACCTCAATACACTGCAATATCATACTGCTACTGTAGCAGAGGACCTCACTACACTAGTATATCATACTGCTACTGTAGCAGAGTACCTCACTACAACACTATATCATACAGCTACTGTAGCAGAGGACCTCACTACACTACAATATCCTACTGCTGTGTTTCCATAGGACCTCACTAAACTAATATATCATACTGCTGCCATGCCAGAGGACCTCACTACATGACTATACCATACTGCTACTGTAGGAGAGGACCTCACTACATTGCTATATCGTACTCCTACTGTAGCAGAGGACCACACTACACTGCTATATCATACTGCTACTGTAGCAGAGGACCTCACTATACTGCTATATCATGCTTCTACTGTAGCAGACGACCTCTCTACACTGCTATATCATTCTGCTACTGTAGCAGAGGACCTCACTACACTACTATATCATACTGCTACTGTAGCAGAGGACCTCACTACACTACTATATCATATTGCTACTGTAGCAGCGGGCCTCACTACACTGCTATATCATACTGCTACTGTAGCAGAGTACCTCACTACACTGCTATATCATACTGCTACTGTAGCAGAGGACCTCACTACACTACTATATCATACTGCCACTGTAGCAGAGGACCTCACTACACTGCTATATCATTCTGCTACTGTAGCAGAGGACCTCACTACACTACTATATCATACTGCTACTGTAGCAGAGGACCTCACTACACTACTATATCATATTGCTACTATAGCAGAGGGCCTCACTACACTGCTATATCATACTGCTACTGTAGCAGAGGACCTCACTACACTGCTCTATCATAATGCTAGTGTAGCAGAGGACCTCACTACACTACTATATCATACTGCCACTGTAGCAGAGGACCTCACTACACTGCTATATCATACTGCTACTGTAGCAGAGGACCTTACTACACTACTACATCATACTGCTATTGTAGCAGAGGACCTCACTACACTGCTATATCATACTGCTATTGTAGCAGAGGACCTCACTACACTGCTATATCATACTGCTACTGTAGCAGAGGACCTGACTAGACTAATATATCATACTGCTACTGTAGCAGAGGACCTCAGTACACTGCTATATCATACTGCTACTGTAGCAGCGGACCTCACTACACTGCTATATCATACTGCTACTGTAGCAGAGGACCTCACTACACTGCTATCTCATACTGCTACTGTAGCAGAGGACCTCACTACACTACTATATCATCCTGCTACTCTAGCAGAGGACCTCACTACACTGCTACATCATACTGCTACTGTAGCAGAGGACCTCACTACACTACTATATCATACCGCTACTGTAGCAGAGGACCTCACTACACTGCTACATCATACTGCTACTGTAGCAGAGGACCTCACTACACTGCTATATCATACTGCTACAGTAGCAGAGGACCTGACTACACTACAATATCATACTGCTACTGTAGCAGAGGACCTCACTACATTGCTATATCATACTGCCACTGTAGCAGAGGACCTCACTACACTACTATATCATACTACTACTGTAGCAGAGGACCTCACTACACTACTATATCATGCTGCTGCTTTAGCAGCGGACCACACTACACTGCTATATCATACTGCTACTGTAGCAGAGGACCATACTTCACTGCTATATCATACTGCTATTGTAGCAGAAGACCATACTACACTACTATATCATACTGCTATTGTAGCAGAGGACCTAACTACACTGAAATATCATACTGCTACTGTAGCAGAGGACCTCACTACACTGCTATATCATACTGCTACTGTAGCAGAGGACCTCACTACACTGCTATATCATACTGCTACTGTAACAGAGGACCTCACTACACCACTATATCATACTGCTACTGTAGCAGAGGACCTCAATACACATCTATAGCATACTGCTACTGTAGCAGAGGACCTCACTACACTGCTATATCATACTGGTACTGTAGCAGAGGACCTCATTACACTACTATATAATACTGCTATTGTAGCAAAGGACCACACTAAACTACTATATCATACTGCTACTGTAGCTGCGGACCTCACCACACTGCTACATCATACTGTATCTGTAGCAGAGGACCTCACTAAACTGCTATATCATACTTCTACTGTAGCAGAGGACCTCACTACACTGATATATCATACTGCTACTGTAGCAGCGGACCTCACTACACTGCTATATCATACTGCTACTATAGCAGAGAACCTCACTACACTGCTATATCATACTGCTACTGTAGCAGAGGACATCACTACACCATTATATGATACTGCTACTGTAGAGGAGGACCTCACTACAATGCTCTATCATACTGCTGCTGTAGCAGAGGACCTCACTACACTGCTATATCTTACTGCTACTGTAGCAGCGGACCTCAAAACACTGCAATATCATACTACTACTACTGTACGAGAGGACCTCACTACACTACTATATTATACTGCTACTGTAGCAGAGGACCTCACTACACTACTATATCACACTGCTATAGTAGCAGAGGACCTCACTACTCTACTATATCATACTGCTACTGTAGCAGCGGACCTCACTACACTACTATATCATACTTCTACTGTAGCAGAGGACCTCACTACACTGATATATCATACTGCTACTGTAGCAGCGGACCTCACTACACTACTATATCATACTGCTACTGTAGCAGACACCCTCACTACACTGCTATATCATAATGCTACTGTAGCAGAGGACGTCACTGCAATACTATATCATAGTGCTAGTGTAGCAGAAGTCCTCACTATTCTACTATATCTTACAGGTACTGTAGCAGTGGACCTCATTACACTACAATATCATACTGCTACTGTAGCAGACGACATCACTACACTGCTATATCATACTGCTACTGTAGCAGAGGACCTCACTACACTGTTATATCAAACTGCTACTGTAGCAGAGGACCTGACTACACTACTATATCATACAGCTACTGTAGCAGAGGACCAAACTACACTGCTATATCATACTACTACTGTAGCAGACGACGTCACTACACTGCTATATCATACTGCTACTGTAGCAGAGGACCTCAATACACTACTATATCATACTGCTACTGTAGCAGAGGACCTCACTACACTGCTATATCATTCTGCTACTGTAGCAGAGGACCTCACTACACTACTATATCATACAGCTACTGTAGCAGAGGACCACACTACACTGCTATATCATACTACTACTGTAGCAGACAACGTCACTACACTGCTATATCATACTGCTATTGTAGCAGAGGACCTCACTACACTGTTATATCAAACTGCTACTGTAGCAGAGGACCTGACTACACTACTATATCATACTGCTAGTGTAGCAGAGGACCTCGATACACTGCTATATCATACTGCTACTGTAGCAGAGGACTTCGCTACACTTTTATATCATACTGCTACTGTAGCAGAGGGCCTCACTACACTGCTATATCATACTGCTACTGTAGCAGAGGACCTCACTACTCTGCTATATCATACTGCTACTGTAGCAGAGGACCCCCTACACAGCTATATCATACTGCTACTGTAGCAGAGGACCTCACTACACTGCTATATCATACTGTCACTGTAGCAGAGGACCTCACTACACTACAATATCATGCTTCTACTGTAGCAGTTGACCTCACAACATTGCTATATTATACTGCTCCTGTAGCAGAGGACCTCACTGCACTGCTATATCTTAATGCTACTGTAGCAGAGGACCTCACTACACTTGTATATCATACTGCTACTGTAGCAGAGGACCACACTACACTGCTATATCATACTGCTACTGTAGCAGCAGACCTAAAAACACTACAATATCATACTGCTACTGTAGCAGAAGACCTCACTACACTACTATATTATACTTCTACTGTAGCAGAGGACCTTACCACACTACTATATCATACTGCTACTGTAGCAGAGGACCTCACCACACTGCTATATCATACTGCTACTGTAGCAGAGGACCTCACCACACTGCAATATCATACTGCTACTGTAGAAGAGGACCTCACTACACTACTATATCATACTGCTACTGTAGCAGAGGACCTCACTACAACACTACATCATACTGTTACTATAGCAAAGGACCTCACTACACTGCTATATCATACTGCTACTGTAACAAAGGACTTCACTACACTGCTATATCAAACTGCTACTGTAGCAGAGGACCTCATTACACCACTATATCATACTGCTACTGTAGCAGAGGACCTCACCACATTACAATATCCTACTGCTGAGATATCATAGGACTTCACTACACTAATATATCATACTGCTGCCATGCCAGAGGACCTCACTACACGACTACACCATACTGCTACTGTAGGAGAGGACCTCTCTACATTGCTATATCATACTGCTACTGTAACAGAGGACCTCACTACAACACTATATCATACTGCTGCTGTAGCAGAGGACCTCAATATACTGCTATATCATACTGCTACTGTAGGAGAGGACCTCACTACACTGCTACATCATTCTTCTACTGTAGTGAAGGACCTCATTACACTACTATATCATACTGCTACTTTAGCAGAGGGCCTCACTACACTACTATATCATACTGCTACTGTAGCAGAGGACCTCACTACACTGCTATATCATACTGCTACTGTAGCAGAGGACCTCACTACACTACTGTATCATACTGCTACTGTAGCAGAGAACCTCACTGCACTGCTATATCATAATGCTACTGTAGCAGAGGACCTCACTGCAATACTATATCATGCTGCTACTGTAGCAGAGGACCTCACTATACTACTATATCTTACTGCTACTGTAGAAGAGGACCTCACTATACTACTATATCTTACTGCCACTGTAGCAGAGGACCTCACTACACTACTATATGATACTGCTACTGTAGCAGAGGACCTCACTACACTACTATATCATACTGCTACTGTAGCAGATGCCCTCACTACACTGCTATATCATAATGCTACTGTAGCAGAGGACCTCACTGCAATACTATATCATAGTGCTACTGTAGCAGAGGTCCTCAATAAACTACTATATCTTACTGCTACTGTAGCAGAGGACCTCAGTACACTACTATATCATACTGCTACTGTAGCAGAGGACCTCACTACACTACTATATCATACTGCTACTGTAGCAGAGGACCTCAGTACCCTGCTATATCATACTGCTACTGTAGCAGAGGTCCTCACTACACTCCTATATCATTCTTCTACTGTAGCAGAGGACCTCACTACACTACTATATCATACTACTACTGTAGAAGAGGACCTCACTACACTGCTATATCATACTGCCACTGTAGCAGAGGACCTCACTACAGGACTATATTATACTGCTTCTGTAGCAGAGGACCTCACTACACTGTTATATCATACTGCTACTGTAGCAGCGGACCTCACTACACTCCTATATCATACTGCTACTGTAGCAGAGGACCTCACTAAACTGCTATATCATACTACTAGTGTAGCAGAGAACCGCACTACACTGCTATATCATACTGCTACTGTAGCAGAGGACCTCACTACACTACTATATCATACTGCTACTGTAGCAGACGCCCTCACTACACTGCTATATCATACTGCTACTGTAGCAGAGGACCTCACTGCAATACTATATCATAGTGCTACTGTAGCAGAGGTCCTCAATAAACTACTATATCTTACTGCTACTGTAGCAGAGGACCTCAGTACACTACTCTATCATACTGCTACTGTAGCAGAGGACCTCACTACACTACTATATCATACTGCTACTGTAGCAGAGGACCTCAGTACCCTGCTATATCATACTGCTACTGTAGCAGAGGTCCTAACACCACTCCTATATCATTCTTCTACTGTAGCAGAGGACCTCACTACACTACTATATCATACTACTACTGTAGAAGAGGACCTCACTACACTGCTATATCATACTGCTACCGTAGCAGCGGACCTCACTACACTCCTATATCATACTGCTACTGTAGCAGAGGACCTCACTAAACTGCTATATCATACTACTAGTGTAGCAGAGAACCGCACTACACTGCTATATCATACTGCTACTGTAGCAGAGGACCTCACTACACTATGATATCATACTGCTACTGTAGCAGAGGATCTCACTACACTGCTATATCATACTGCTACTGTAGCAGAAGACCTCACTGCACTGCTATATTATACTGCTACTGTAGCAGAGAACCTCACTACACTACTATATCGTACTGCTACTGTAGCAGAGGACCTCACTACACTGCTATATCATACTGCTACTGTAGCAGAGGATCTCACTACACCGCTATATCATACTGCTACTGTAGCAGAAGACCTCACTGCACTGCTATATTATACTGCTACTGTAGCAGAGAACCTCACTACACTACTATATCGTACTGCTACTGTAGCAGAGGACCTCACTACACTGCTATATCATACTGCTACTGTAGCAGAGGACCTCACTACACTGCTATATCATACTGCTACTGTAGCAGAGGACCTCACTACACTGCTATATCATACTGCTACTGTAGCAGAGGACCTCACTACACTACTATATCATACTGCTACTGTAGCAGAGGAGCTCACTACAACACTATATTATACTGCTACTGTACCAGAGGACCTCACTACACTGCTATATCATAGTGCTACTGTAGCAGAGGACCTCACTACACTACGATATCATACTGCTACTGTAGCAGAGGATCTCACTACACTGCTATATCATACTGCTACTGTAGCAGAGGACCTCACTACACCGCTATATCATACTGCTACTGTAGCAGAGGACCTCACTACACTGCTATATCATACTGCTACTGTAGCAGAGGACCTCACTACACTGCTATATCATACTGCTACTGTAGCAGAGGACCTCACTACACTCCTATATCATACTGCTACTGTAGCAGAGGACCTCACTGCACTGCTATATCATACTACTACTGTAGCAGAGGACCTCACTACACTGCTATATCATACTGCTACTGTAGCGGAGGACCTCACTACACTGCTATATCATACTGCTACTGTAGCAGAGGACCTCACTACACTGCTATATTATACTGCTACTGTAGCAGAGGACCTCACTGCACTGCTATATCATACTGCTACTGTAGCAGAGAACATCACTACAGTACTATATCATACTGCTACAGTAGCAGAGGACCTCACTACACTGCTATATCATACTGCTTATGTAGCAGAGGACCTCAATACACTGCTATATTATACTGCTACTGTAGCAGAGGACCTCACTACACTGCTATATCATACTGCTACTGTAGCAGAGGACCTCACTACACTGCTATATCATACTGCTACTGTAGCAGATGACCTCACTACACTACTATATCATACTGCTACTCTAGCAGAAGACCTCACTACACTGCTATATCATACTGCTTCTGTAGCAGAGGACCTCACTACACTATTATATCATACTGCAACTGTAGCAGAGGACCTCACTACAGCACTATATTATACTGCTTCTGTAGCAGAGGACCTCACTACACTGCTATATCATACTGCTCCTGTAGCAGAGGACCTCACTACTATATCATACTGCTACTGTAGCAAAGGAGCTCACTACAACACTATATTATACTGCTACTGTAGCAGAGGAGCTCACTACACTGCTATATCATACTGCTACTGTAGCAGAGGACCTCACTACACTACGATATCATACTGCTACTGTAGCCGAGGATCTCACTACACTGCTATATCATACTGCTACTGTAGCAGGGGACCTCACTACACTACGATATCATACTGCTACTGTAGCAGAGGATCTCACTACACTGCTATATCATACTGCTACTGTAACAGAGGACCTCACTACACTACGATATCATACTGCTACTGTAGCAGAGGATCTCACTACACTGCTATATCTTACTGCTACTGTAGCAGAGGACCTCACTACACTACTATATCATACTGCTACTGTAGCAGAGGATCTCATTACACTGCTATATCATACTGCTACTGTAACAGAGGACCTCACTACACTAGGATATCATACTGCTACTGTAGCAGAGGATCTCACTACACTGCTATATCATACTGCTACTGTAGCAGAGGACCTCACTACAACACTATATCATACTGCTGCTGTAGCAGAGGACCTCACTACACTGCTATATCTTACTTCTACTGTAGCAGAGGACCTCACTGCACTCCTATATCATACTGCTACTGTAGCAGAGGACCTCACTACACTGCTATATCATACTGTTACTGTAGCAGAGGACCTCACTACACTGCTATATCATACTACTACTGTAGCAGAGGACCTCACTACACTGCTATATCATACTGCTACTTTAGCAGCGGACCTCACTACACTGCTATATCATACTGCTACTGTAGCAGAGGACCTCACTACACTGCTATATTATACTGTTACTGTAGCAGCGGACCTCACTACACTGCTATATCATACTGCTACTGTAGCAGAGGACCTCACTACACTACTATATCATACTGCTACTGTAGCAGAGGATCTCACTACACTGCTATATCATACTGCTACTGTAGCAGAGGACCTCACTACAACACTATATCATACTGCTACTGTAGCAGAGGACCTCACTACACTGCTATATTATACTGCTACTGTAGCAAAGGACCTCACTACACTGCTATATCATACTGCCACTGTAGCAGAGGACCTCACTACACTACTATATCATACTGCTTCTGTAGCAGAGGACCAGGCTGTGGCTGTAAATGAAGAACAGCCAAAAGGCAGCAAAAAATTAAGGGTCCATGACTTAGCTGGAAAATGAACTAACTTTGCATATTTATTTATTTGTTGCATGGGTAATCCCATTAAACACAAGTGGTCCTTTCCAGGGGTGGCCCAGGAACATTGTCTGGTTAAGTGACTTGGCTCAGCATCACACAGCAGACAAATTGAGAGTCTAGGAAATCAAACTCTGAACTACAGCAAAGAGTTTGTTTATTCTTTCTAATCTTCTGTGCTGTCTGCCAGAGCAGTGCTGTTCTTGTCCAGTGAGTACCCGCACAGACAGGCTATGTTTTTTTTAATGAATAATCTGTAATAGGGTCATGCACAACATATTGTACATGCATCACACATTCCATCAGCTATGTACTGGTGTGGGGATATGCTGGTGATGGAGCAACATATACAGCCATATATGACTGTGTTTATAAAATATACTTGAGCCAGGCCATATCAGCAGTGCCATTTGATAACTTTTTCAGGGTACCTCTCAGCCTCTTACAGAAAACAATCTGGACAAAGGTTAAAATGAGGGGGGGGGGGATAGGGGCAGATTTTAAAAATTGCTCTTACAAACTTAGAAAGTTGATAGAATAATAGGTTTTACATTAGCATGAATTTTCTGAAGGAAGTGGAGTCTTAAACTCAAATTTTTTGTCATTATTTAATTACTTCAATCCTCAGCCATTTGTCAGAAAAGTACAGATTTTAGGAGGAACACACCAAAAGTATGAGGCAAAAATCTGGACATTCTGCAAAAATCTGTACAGTTGAGAGGTATGGGGAGAATGCCTACCTCAGCAGTGGTCTAGGGGTGATGGCTGTGGCCTATGGACTCCATAGTCTGTTACAGTTTCTGAAACTTAGGAAGTCGGACAGACCCTAGTCCATCTTGTGTCCTATTAATCCCATGCACTCCACAACATAGCCTGCTGCTGGGATCTTGCTGTTGAATTATGCACAATGACCCCTTTCTCCCAAATTGCAAGTCCAAATCAAACCCCTAATGTGTGAACAGGTATCCCTGGAAGAGGAAATACCTGGTCTGTTCTCAGCAATATACCAAAGGTAGACCAGGGTATGGAACATTCCAGTGCTCATGGCATGGCTGACTGTACCACAAGGTATATGTAACTTGCATGTGTCCAGTGATGCATGGCTCTTACAGTGTGTGCTTGTCTAAAGCTGCCTTGTGAGTACGCTGGTATATCTACAAATAATGACAGTTCTTCCATATCTAAACAGTGTGCTGTGAGAAATCCCATGCCTTTTTCATACTAACTTTAAATATATTGCCCACAGTCTACTACAGACACTGTTACTGCAGTGTGGTAGGAAAATGTAGTATGTATTCATGAGATGGGGGTCTTAAAACAAGTGCTTTTATAGAAGGCTGCATCCCTCCCCAACCCATATGCCTTAATGATGGGATCTCACTGATAAGTCATCTCAAAGTAAAAGTTACCAAATGATTCCCTTTCTTCTGTGTTGGTGCATGCTATATTTAAAGATCAGGGGTGTGGCACTGGAGATGCATAACTTTATAACTCCCTTGCAAAATGCTTTAAAGTACTGTTTTTAGCTTTACGTACTGCTATAGTCACATAGGAAAGGAGTATAATGCAATCAACAAGTCAGGCTTTGATATGCTTGACTTCATTATAAATTCCTAGACCTGAGCATTACTGGTCATACCTGCTACCACAGATAATCAGGCAAAGCACATCATAGTGTGAACTGTGTAAATTACTTCATGGCAACAATAAGTGTGTGGATATTGTGTTCATTCATGTGATCTGAGTAATGCTCACCTTTCTACTATGTCATGGTACACCAGTTTCTACTAGGCATTGCTGTATCACAAGGACATAGGCAGGCCACATGATCCATTTTGCTATGCTCTGCTATCATACCTCCCCACCTGCATGCTTAGCATCATTCCACTGAGTCTCGTTTTCAAGGTCTGATGCTATGGCAGCAGAGTTCTGACACCCTGGACTAGGAAGCCATTCTAATTAGCTCTTATCATATGCATGACATTATACAGAGATCAGTTTAAGCCATTCATTTATTTTTTCAGTCAGCCTCTGATAACCAACTTAATCCTATTAAGAGGTGTATGGTTAGCCACAGCATATATCAGCACTGAATAGGTAAAAGCCTATGAAGTAATCAAATGGGGTGACAACTCATTGCAAGATACATAAACATGCACATGTGGTATTCCCAGAGAGAGGCAATTTGGAGGATCAGTAGTTCACCTATGGCAAGTCTTTGGGGAGGGGACTAGAATACCTGACAAAAATCCACACAGACAATAGGAGGACATACAGACTTTGCACAAAAGGCACTCCAGCTGATGGAGAACCAAGCACAGTGAGGCAACAGCATAAACTGTTTCACCAGTAAAACAGCCATGCTAAAACTCTCTTGAAACAGACATATCTTGAGTGTGTGAGTGTGTGTGTGGGGTAGAAAGAACAGTATTGATGAGGTCACAGTGCATTCTCCAGTTTTACTATAGTATTACCTTTAGCATTGTAATGATCTCTTTGACACAGATTAACATTCCTTGTGTTATGCATACATGCATACATAAATAAAATAGCAGCTGAAACAGAAAATATGCCTTTCAAATCATTCACTATCTTTAGGTAGTCAATGTACCAGATGCTCTTCCATTTACAAAAGAAATGTGGTTCCAGTTTACCAAAACTCTTTCAAAATGTTCCTTATCCCCAGCACTTACTAGCTTCATATTTTATATTATATTGCATAATGATGGTGGAAAAAGACAACTTGTCTGTCTAGTCTGCACAGTTTGTATTGCTGGTGTCTTCATGTTGCCGTCTTATGCTTTTTATAGTTCACCACCCATTATGGGCCTGCTTGAAGGACCCTGTGGTCTTGCAGCCACTACCCACTCAAGTAACTTGTTTCATTTATACACTACTTTTTTCACATGAGAGGGGTATTTGTTATAGTGTGGGCTGAACTTTGTACCTTTGTTATGGTGGCCATGTCCCCTCCTTCCTCTGTTTTTCTCTTGAGCAGTATGTTGTCACACTGTCTTGTAAAGAGCATCTCTCTTTCCATATCATATTCCTCCTCTCTCACTTATCCTTAGTGATACTGCATTTCACTCTTACAATAATTTCTCATAACCTTAGTGGTAATGCATTTCACTCTTACAATAATTTCTCATAACCTTAGTGATAATGCATTTCACTCTTACAATAATTTCTCATAACCTTATACTGCATTCCCTTTATTTCCCTGCTAGCCTTCCTTTGGAGCTCCCCAGATATATTGATATCTTTATCCATGTATAGACATTGGAACTGAACACAATGCTCCAGATGGGGCTTGACAAGGGATCTGAAAGCTAATAGATCCTCTCTGTAATGGAGACTGTTCTCTTAAGGAAACAGCTGAGTATCTTGCTGGATTTTTCAGTGCCTTTCATAATTTTTACCTGATGGTTTATATCTGCTGCTACTATCATAACAAGATATTTTTCCTTGTCTGTGTTATGGTCCCTCCTTCTTGTTGGCCTTCCACTTCAGAATTATTAGAGTCCGGCCTACAACAGGTTCATAGAGAGTCAAATCCCTGACTATGGCTCAGGTAGCCCAAATTCAAATAGCTAGGGTACTTGACTGTGCAGTCAAGCAGAATAGACATGCCCATCATGGAGGGGAGAAACACGCATTTGGGGCACAGGCATGCAGTTTGATTTTCCTGGTGGAGATCAGGAAAACGACTGTGCAGTGCTACATGAGGATGGCTGGGATGTTCTACTTTCATCAGCTGTTTGTGCAAATAAGGGGAAGTTCAGCACTGATGCCTATTGTACACCATACCTTGGGGTGTTACTGGGGCTGCACAGGTAAGGAAGATAAAGGGAAAACACCCCCTTAGCAGCAGTATAAGGATACCCCAGAATGCCTCAATCTCATCTTTAGCCCCAAGCATGGCCAAAGCATGTCTGGGGAGGTTGGTATGGCTTGGCAGACCTGGTGATTGAGGAGAAACATTTTGAAAAGCCGATGGTCAGCTGTGAGGGACCTAAAATATAGATCCACAAATTATTAGAGTTCAGGTGAACTACTTTATACTTATTTTATTTATTTATTTATTTACTGGTTGATATTTGCTAGCCAGTATAATCTAACTAAGCTGAGCACTAGTAGCCCCTTTGCAGCAGATGCCTCAGAGAAAAGTTCCATTAAAACCAACATAATGATGAAAATGAGAAGTCATACTGAAAAGAAATAAAAGCACTGAAAATACTATATATATATGTATATATATGTATGTATATATATATATATATATATATATATATATATATATATATATATATATATATATATATATATATATATATATATATATATATATATATATATATATATATATATATTTATATATATGGATTCCTATCAGCTGACTGATTTTTTAGAAACTTGAAATTCATATCAGTGAGAACATATGATCAAAAACATAAAAAAATAGATTATTGTGTTTTTTGTTTTTCTTTTTTAATGTTAGAGTTTTCAGAAATTCGCTCATATTGTCTCGCCTATATGAATTTTGAGTTTCTGAAACACACACACACACACACACACACACACACACACACACACACACACACACACACACACACACACACAGATATATATATAGGTTTACTATAATTTTTTTGAACGTCAATTGGACGTCTGTTATGATTAAGAATGTCATATTGTCGTCTACTATTTGTAAAATGAATTGAAACGTCGAACAGACTTATGCGAATGCAATAGTGAATTCACCTTTAAGAGTTCAATGTACTGTACGGAGATCATGGTACAGTGCAGTTTGGAAATTCATCCATATTCTCACTGTAGTGTGATCTCGGATTTGGAATATATTGTTAGCAGGAGGTGTTTGGTCGCAGCCCCCCACAGGGTGTTGCAAGGCAGCTTGCCCTCCTGTAAAAACATGATATGGGGTATAGGACTTTCATTTACATGAGCTCCTATACAGATATCACATGATGTTTTCGGAGACAATGTTGAATCTGCTGCATCGATCAGCTGCTTTGACATTGTAATGTGGTAGTAATTCTGTTTCATTGTATTACTTCAAAATTGGGAACGGAATTTACTTTGCCATTCGCAATTTTGATAGTAAACTATATATATATATATATATATATATATATATATATATATATATATATATACATACACACATATATATATATATATATATATATATAGAGAGAGAGAGATGTAGATATAAATAGATATAGATATAGATAACCTATTTACATTTGTAATAAAAATATGCAAAACTATACACAAGAGTAAAAAGTGCAAGGTGTAAAATAATAGATACATAAAAGAGGGTGAGAATGTAAATGCACTATTTTCAGGAACTGTATCCAGCAGACAAGTGAGAGAGGAAAGGTAACAAGGATAGCCATACTGGAAAACAGGGCAGGAGTAATAAAATGTCGGTGGATACGAGCACCAGAGGAATGAAGCCATTACTACACCCCAGAAAATTTGTGCTCAATTATTGGCGCAGAAGCTGGAGGGCCATGCAGGTAGATGGGTAGACTAAGCAGCCAATGTTGGCTTGTCCATCCTGAAGGGAGGAAGGCAACCTAAGTTTGCTGCAACTAGAAGTAGTTTTACAAATCTGGCAAACCCTGTGCAGCATAAGTAGTATAGTGATCAGTCAGGAGGACTTGCATGCAAGGAAGTGATTGTGTACCTTCTGAAGGCAGCAACTGCAGCACTTGCAAGGCTGTCCTGGGGTGATGGGAGTTAGGACACATTCCCTAGCAGCAAAATGATGGTGCACCAGCATCACAGATCTTCTTAGAAGCCCCAGACATGGGTCAGATTGAGCCCAGGGAGGATAAGGTGGTTCTAGCAGACCTGCTGAATGAATATAAGATTGTGGTGGCTGATGGTCAACTGGGGGAGGATAAAAAAAAGACTGGTGAAATGGGTTAAGAAATAAAGAAAGAATGAAAGTAAGAGATTGTTGATGTAAGTTTTAATCAGCTGGTAAGAATAATTGCAGCCAGTTTTAATAATGTATAAGTTTATTGCAAAAGGTAAACAAGAATAATTAGAGTTGTATAAATTATATAATGTTTATCTCAAATTACTATACAAGGTGATAAATGGGACAGTTGTATAGTGAATAGAGTATACATGTGCTTTACATAACTAACAATTCCATTTATCTATGAATTTATTTAGTTGAGCTAGAAATATTTTAGTATTATGCTTTGACATTCAATAACTAGCTAATGAGTTTCATAAGCTGGCCAAATAGACTGAATAATGGCAACCACCATAGTGCTTAACCGATTTATTAATAATTGTCTGATTTTGGTGCATAGATCTATGCTGCCTTGTGGGATTCCATCTTTGTATAATATGTTGCACTTGGGGGAGGAGTTACATGGTCAAAATAGCATGTTATGGCAATCTTAAGATGTATAAGACTGAGAGAGTGGGTAAATTTTAACCAGTTTAGTCTGTGAAGAGCTAAGCAGTGACATGGGGCAGGATTCATGATGGCTTGCACGGAGTCTAAGAGTCATGTAAGACTCCATGCAGCCATCGCGATCCAGGAACAGCCCAAAATACCGTGTAAGAGACCAGCTAAAAGGTCTCTTACACGGGCAGGGCGTGGATATGCTAATTACCTCACTTGCAGCCGAAAGGCATGCAAATGAGGTAGATTAGTGATCCACGAAGCTGAAACCAGCCCGTGTAAGAGTCGTGTTAGGTGCAGAAATGTACTCAGTTGACAACTGAGTACGTTTCTGCAAATAACACAATGGAGCCATGACAGCTCCAAATAAAGTGCGCATATGTATCAGGCAGCATGCCAATGGCCAAATATGTGGCCATTGGCACGGTAACCCGAGGCAAACATGAAATAAAATACATTTTTTTTTCGGCGATCGGCGAGGTTTAAACGCAGCGAAGCCCCGCACAAACGGGCTGCGCTAAATAAGACATAAAAATAGAGGTTTGAAACCCACAAATGTGGGTTTTATGCAATGCATGGATTTACAATGCAGGGACTAGCAGACTGAAAACAACATGGCCACCATTTAGTGGTTGGTAAGGGGGGAAGCTGAGTGTAAGCCATGTAACTAAGCATTAGTAGGCAATCCTATGTAAATGAGTAGTAGGATAGTGAATCGCACTGTCACATAGCAAATGAGCACATCCTGTGTAGTGTAAGAGGTAGATAAGGGGGAGTAACAGAGTAGGAGATAGGTGACATCACAAGGGGGAATGTTAGAAAGAAATCAAGCTCATTGGAGCAAAGTGGTATGTGAAAGATGTCAGTCACACAGCTTAGAAAGAGGAGTGTCAACAGATAAGCATGGGAAAGTCAAGAAATGGAAGGTGTACACTGTGGCTAACACCAAAGTTTCTTGCTGTGCGTGCATGTGCGCGTGTGCACGCTGGGAGGCGTGAGTAAAACAGAGTGTGCGCGTGTAAGGCAGAGTAAGCATGTAGGAGCCTGTTTAAAGATCTATAAACCTGTTTGCGCTGGTGTGCGTGCATTTTAACTCGAATAAGCAGATTCTAGTCCATGTAAGCATGTGTGCGCGTGTGGTAGCCACTATGAGGGTGTTTTCGCTGGTATGCACGCTGCTCCCCCCTGAGGAAACAGAGAGGAAAAAGGAAGCAGAAGAAATAGTAGGAAGCTAGCAGGGAATACTGGTAGAGCTAGCAGGTGAAAACAATTAGAAGCAGGCAATTACACAGGCAGAATACTAGCCCAGCCCAGCACTTAAAACACTGAAAACAGCATTGCAGTATGTTTCTCTCAGGAGACACTGCAAGACAGGAGTAAGCTATTAGAAGTGAAAACTGAAAAAGCTGCACTCAGACCAAACATGCTAGTGGCTGCCATAGCTGTTATAAGGAGACATAGGAGACTTGCTGAGGGTGGTGACAATGCAAATGCTGCCAGACAACCCACAGTGAGGAGACAGAGAAGAGTGTACAGGCCCAGGGTCACCTACCAGGGGTTACATGAGCTGGAGATAGTGGAGCACTATAGAGTGGACAGAGACCTCCTGCAGCAAATTGTTGAGCTGTGCAGGCCACGCCTCACACACAGAACCAACAGAGGGGAACCCATACCAGTGGAAACCAAGGTATGTGTTGGCCTAAGAATACTAGCAACAGGTACCTTCCAGAGACCAACTGGTGATATGATGGGGATATCACAGGCATCAGCTTCCAGGGTACTGCACCAGTTCCTGGATGCCATGTCAGCACATGTCGGTGAGCATGTATATTTCCCCAATTCCCGTGAGGTATTGGCCAGCAATATGCGTCTCTTCCAGCAAATAGCGAAATACCCTGAGGTAGTGGGTGCAATAGACTGCACGCACATACGCATCAAAGCACCAGCCGGTGAGCAGGGTAAGGCCTACATTAACCGCAAGGGCTTCCCCTCCATCAACTGCCAGGTTGCGTGTGATGCCCAGGACATAATAATGAATGTGTGTGCTGGCTGCCCTGGAAGCTACCATGATTCCCATATCTGGCATTTGACGTAGTTGTACCAGACATTTGCCAATGAGGACATCCCACATAGTCACTTAGTGGGGGATGCTGGATATGCACTGAAGCCGTGGCTGATGACACCCATCAGAAAGGCACACACACCTAATCAAGAAAGCCATAATGAGACAGACGCACAAACACGAAATGTAATAGAGCATGTGTTTGGGCTGCTCAAGTCATGGTTCCAGTGCCTGGACACATCTGGTGGAGCCTTGCAGTACTCACCAACTACATGTACCCAAATTGTCATGGTATGTGCTATGCTACATAATATGATTCTGTGAAAACAGCTGCAGCTGGACCAGCATAGGGCCGGGACAAACAGCCCCCCACCATTGCCAAGGCCATCACAGGCAGAGCGTGACTCAGAGGAGGAACAACCTGAGCCTGCCCAAGTAGGCAGAAGGAGGCATGCCCAGTATGCCCTGGCCTTGGCAAAGAGGCAACTCATAGCACATACACTGGCTCAGTAGGAACCCTGGGAATAATACCCTCTCTGACTCACTCATATAGTAACAGGGATGCCTAACATGACACAACTTGCTTTCAAACATGTACAGGGAGTGTAGTATGTGCATCCGATATAGGCAGCCCTGCAGCACCACCTGAGGCATGATTGCCATGTGTTAAGCAATGTAACACCATCTAGTATATGCAAACATGAAGACCCTGCCTAACATCTCACCCTCACCAAGCATGATGCCACACTATGAAGACAACAAGATCAAGTACAATAATTGGCTGAAGTATTGCTGTTAGCAAAGGGGAACAAATGGCTGACAGCCTGGGATGACATGCTGAGCAAGACATGATGCTCCACCTGCTAGGGATGGCAAGCACCCAGCACACCTGGCTGTGTGGATACTGGCAAAGGCTGTTGTCACCCCCACTGTGCCTTAAATAGGTAAGGCTGGAAACACAAACCCACCACCATAGGTAGCACAAGGGATAACAACCTGGACATAATGCTACCCAACGCCAGAAGTCTAACCTGCAAGGTGCATGCAGACCAAACCCACCACAGCGTGGAGAATGGTAATATCTGTTCTGTAACAGAAACCTGGGTCAAGGCCCAGAAGAGCACCCTAATACTACCAGGTTATGCCTTATACCATGCTCTACAGCTCCAAAACATGGAACACACTACAATAGGAGTGCGGCTATCAGTAATTGTCAAGGATAACCACACCCCCAGGTTGGTACCATAGCAAGATGCAGCATGGACTATCCACGGGCAAGTAACAGTGGCTCAAACTGCGTTCCTGTTTGCAGCCTGCTACAGACCACCCTAACAAACCCAGGAATCCCAGCCAGCCTTCCTGAAGACACTGCAGAGTATGAATGTCTCAACAAATACCAAACAAGGCACACATAAAGTATGACATAGGTGGCAATCCATTATGTACGGAAGAAGCAATCAGGGACCTAGGGACATAAGTGAATGGTAACCCGTCATGTGACACTCACATTGCCAAGGTGGCCAGGAAGACCTGCTATATTGCCCACCTTAATATGAAAGGATGCACATGTAGATCAAGAGAGGTCACTGTGCCCCCATTCTCTTCCCTTATCAGGCCCATACTGGAGAACAATGCCCCAGTTCGGATGTACCTTACCCAACACCTGCAGCAGTTAGAAAGACCCCAAATGTACCTCACCAAGAGGATAAAGGGTCCAAACATTTGTCATCCGCTGCCTGGCTGAAGAAACCACAGCCCAATTCACATGCATACTGCCCAGACAGAGGCGATGTATGCCTGATGTACAAAGCCATGTCCAATCCAGAATTAATGGACATGCTCCACTGCAGAAACTCCAAATCCAGCAGAGACACCACAGTGAGATATCTGAACCTCCACACATAGATAAATAGGATGTGCTGGAGGGATAGGTCCATAACCCAGCGGCTCCTTACACTCTGGAACAGAATCCCAGTCCATGATAGGCTGAGCTCCACACTCATACACAACAAGAGAAATCAGGTCATGTGCATGGGAGATAATAGGTGTACACTGGGGGCCATCCCTGTGTCACATCTAGTAAAGTAAACCCCAAATGGGCATAATATGCACATTGTAAGGGGTGTCAAAAGACGCACACAGTCTGTCTATGCTCCAACCTGGCCAGGGCAGATAGCCTAGTATGAACCTATGAACCTATGACGATACAAATTGTGCAGGACACAAAGGATAATCACACAGCTGTCCTAACTGATGGCAGGAACCATGGTGATAATCCACACATATGCTCTGCCATACTCAAATATCACAAACAATACACCAAACCCACACACATTGCCAACATCCAAACTAAAAGATTCTTTGCAAACTCCCCACCAGCAACAAACTGCCAAATATCTATCCCAGCAGAGTGCTGGCCCCCTGACATTGCAGACGCTGAGGTAACAGCCAGCATCTACAAAGCAAACCACACAGCATCAATGGTACCAGATGGTGTCCTGGGTTGTGTCCAACAAGTACTGTAAGAAGAATGGAACACCAAATAGAACTACTGTGCACTCACTGTCTTACCACAGGATATGTACCCAAAGAGCAGTGTACAGCAACAGTGGTCCCTCACCACAAAGGTGGTGCCTGAATGGATACTGCAAACTATCACCCCTCAACCTTGACTATCTTGGTTGGCAAAGTAATGGAGAGGATGATCATGGATCCCAGGAATAATGAGAATGGGTACCTACAGACATTGGTCCCTACCCAGTGTGGCTTTCATAGGGCAGATCCTGCCCCTTAAACATGTCTGACTCATGTGAAACATGCACCAAGGCCATTGATGAGGGGAATGTGGTTCACACAGCCTATCTGGACCTTGCTAAACCCTTCCATACAATACCCCAGTTGTTCAGTACAGATAAGCTCACCAGCCTAACTATAAACCCCTATCCAAGTAGATGGGTTGCAAACCAGCGCAAGGACAGAACTGACCTGGCCAGACATGTTGCAGCCATGTCAGACTACAAACCAGGTACAACTGGCATCCCACAAGGCACGGTTCTGGGACCTCTCTTGTATGCTATATATGTGACATAGGTACAGGCCAGCATGGAAGGACTCTGTCTGAACAGGTTCACAGATGACTACAAACTGCCCACCATATCAGACCCTCCAGCTGACACAAGCATCCTACAAAAGGCACACATAGAAACAGACAAATGGTGCCACAGCCATGTCAGCAAGCTAAATGCAGAATAGTGTATAGCCATCCCCTGTGGAAACACAGTACGTGGCCACAAATTACCACATAGGTGTTAAACCATTAAGTACATCAGGAGCAATAAGAGACCTGGGGACACAAGGTGATAGATATCCTGTATGTGACAACCATGTGTCTGTAGTGGTTACAGAAACATACAATATACCCACCTAATCATGAAGGTAAGCACAGCTAGGTCAGTGTAGGTCCTCGTGCCTCTCCAGTCATCCATCAGCAGCCTCACAATTGTGTACAATGGCCCTTGTGGGATGTACCTTAGCAGACACCTGCGTCAACTGGAAAGACCCCACAAATACCCCACCAGGAGGATCTCAGAGCTGTAACAGATGCCATGTGTTGCCTGATTAAACAAACTGCAGCTCCACACAGTGCCATGCCTTCTGGCTGGAGGTGATCTGTGCCGGATGTATAAAGCCATGACCAAGCTGGAATCAATGGACATCTGGCAACATGTAAAATCTGAATGCTGGTGACCTATGCAGATGACAGGCCTGAACCCCAGCACAGACATAAACAGGACATGCTGTACTGTTTGGTCCATAACCCAGAAGCTCACTCCACTCATGACTAAACCCCCAGTACAGGTTATCCAGGGAGTCCCTCATTGACTGTCATCCAGAGGAATCATGATGACTGGATGGGAGATGGTAGGTGTACCCTGGATATCACCTGTATGTCACTGGTAGACAGAGGCACAGCACACTAACCTTGACATACGTCATGTCAAACACCAGTAAATATGTGTGTTGAAGGACAGACACTCTCTGACTAGCATTACAAATGGCCTAGGGCACATGGCCATTGTTTGTCACTGTCCACACAAGTTGTGGAATACATTAACAATGTCAGACAATCCTGTTCTATGTTGTCCATATCTGAACAAATTGCAACATGGTCATATCTGCACAACTGGCCCTCAACCAGTCTGGTGTGCTCACTATAAATATTACAAGCAGTGATAGGACTGAAACCGATGATACTGTCCACCACAGTGAAAGTACTGAACCAGTACACTATACAACAATACACTGTTTGGTCAGTATGAAAGGATGTTGACAACTGTATGCAAACTATCCCATGGCAACCCTGCAGGCACAGCATAATGCCTGTTAGGTTCAGACACAAAGCAGTTGGGCAGTAAGAACACAACCTGATGTCCAACACTCAACTGTACATGTGAAATATAGATGAAGTCCACACACAAACACAAATGTGGTGGACCACAATTCCCAGCATATGGAAAGTTCACACTGGGCATGCTCGCATACTTAGATAAATGAGACATGTCAGTCAAGAAGCAATAGAAACTGTGAACTGGGCATGCTCACATACTTAGGCCATGTCACAGTTCAGCAGTTGCACACACATATCTGGCATTTGTATGTGTTAACACAGGAACCTCCCACAATACAGAAATCTGCCCAGTGCACACAGTGAAATTACAACAGAGACATAAGTAAAGTACTGGATCCCACTCGTATGCAATCATCTGCCACAGTACACAAGTTGTTCATAGAGATAGGGAAAGCTATGGCAATAAAGACCCACAAACAGTATATGAGCAACAGATACTTGCATCTGACAGGTAAACATATGTCTGTAGAGTGCAATACTAGGCTGTTGTCCCTAGGGAATACAGAAGGCTATCCACAGTGTATTTGGCATCTGCCTCCGCAGTACAGTAGGCCACTGTGCCTCAGCAAAGTTACTGCATATATATGCTCTCCCCCTTACTGATGGATAGTGACAGATGTACATACCTCTTCATAAATAATGATGTCAGCACACAATACATATGTCAGGAGCACAACTGATGCCCAGTAATATGAAGAGCGCGCTCAGCTACTGTGTCTCTCACAAGTGTCATAATATAGTTAGGTAGGGGTTTGAATCCTGCAAGTGCTCAGTGTGTATGTGTGACTGTAGGGGGGAGTAGTGTGTGTGCAATTCTGTGTGTAAGAGAAATGTCCCTTTTGGCAACTAGTACAACACACCACATGCTGCATATTCCACTGTCTAAACACTGATGATGTCAGCACCCTATAAGTACAGCAGGAGAAAGCAAGCCTCCTAGTAATGCAAACAGTGCATTCTACGACTGCATCTCTCACAAGTGTCATAACATAGTTAGGCAGTGGTTTGAATCCTGCAAGTGCTCAGTGTGTGTGTGTATGTGGGGGGGAGTAGTGTGTGTGCAATTCTATGTGTAAGAGAAATGTCCCTTTTGGCAACTAGTACAACACACCACATGCTGCATATTCCACTGTCTAAACACTGATGATGTCAGCACCCTATAAGTATAGCAGGAGAAAGCAAGCCTCCTAGTAATGCAAATAGTGTGCTCTGCTACTGCATCTCTCCCAAGTGTCATAACATAGTTAGGTAGGGGGTTGAATCCTGCAAGTGCTCAGTGTGCATGTGGGGGGGGGGTAGTGTGTGTGCAATTCTATGTGTAAGAAAAATGTCCCTTTTGGCAACTAGTACAACACACCACATGCGGCATATTCCACTGTCTAAACACTGATGATGTCAGCACCCTATAAGTGCAGCAGGAGAAAGCAATCCCCCTCATAATGCAAATAGCATGCTCTGCTAGTGCATCTCTCACAAGTCTCATAACATAGTTAGGTAGGGGTTTGAATCCTGCAAGTGCTCAGTGTGTATGTGTAAGAGAAATGTCCCTTTTGGCAACTAGTACAACACACCACATGCTGCATATTCCACTGTCTAAACACTGATGATGTCAGCACCCTACAAGTACAGCAGGAGAAAGCAAGCTTCCTAATAATGCAAATAGCGCACTCTGCTACTGCGTCTCTCACAAGTGTCATAACATAGTTAGGTAGGGGTTTGAATCCTACAAATGCCCTGTGTGTTTTTGTCACACAGTTTGTCCATGTATGTGGGGTGTTGTTCCCAATATTGCACGACATAGATCATATCAGTAATGTCAATGCACACATGATGTATGTGTGTGCCACATACACATATGTACCTGTGACCTTCAATAGTTCCCATGTCTGAAGCCTGCCTCATGTGAATACATGGAATCTGCATTAGACAACTGTATGACTGTGGTGTTCTGTGCAGGGGCTGCATGTGGTATGTGCATATACAGTGTGAGTCGTATATGGTGTCATCCTACCAGCGAGGGAAACACGACTGGTCTGGAGCATATAGTCCACATGTTGTTGATGAACAGGTGCAGCATGTGTCCACCTCTTGTGGGAGTGGTAACAAATTGTTCCATAGCAATTCAGTGAATGAATGCTAAGAACCTTTCAGCTAGGGTCTTGGAGCTAGAGTAAAGCTCACACTCTATGTTTGGGTACTTGCAGACCACTCATATAATGGTGTTTGTAGAGACCGTCATATTCCCAGTGTTGTCAGGAAGGCCAAGTGGGTTTCCTGGGTATGGGAGGGTGGTGTGTGCCAGGCTATGAACCTGAAGGCAGTCTAACCCACTGTTAGTTGCACATGGATAGGCTCTCATGCTTTGTGCTGTGCCACCAACCTGGAGGTGTGTGTATCTGTGGTGCCTTTGGATACATCCCCCCTGTTCTGGTTTGGTGTATGTTTAGGGGACAACAAGCATGGTATGAGGTATGACCTGGCAGTGCTGGGCTGCACCTGGGAGCCTTGTACCAGGAGTCTGTTACTGCATGGATATTGCTGTTCTCCATGCTAAGGACAGTGTCCACTGCATGCATCCTGAGGTTTACACTGCTGGCGTTGAGTAGCATTACTATTAGTGTCCTATCCCGTGTGATACTTGTGTAGGTGGCTATGTAATTTGAGCCTTGCATAAAAAGGCACTATGTGTGTAGCAAGAGCCTCTGCCAATATACAACGGTCCATAGGTGATAGGTGCAAGCTGTCCCTAGCAAAGCAATGTGGCTTGTCTAGCATGCAATCCCACACTGACAGGCATTGGATCCCCTTTGAATGTCACCGAAACATACGGCAATTGTAGAAATTGATCATACTGTCTACATATTGTGGCAGCATTCTTGATGAGGGTAAGATGCTACTCAAGGTCAGGGTCATACCAGTCTGTGCCACATGCTCAGAGAGCACCTCTATGTCCCCTCTCATGTAGTCCAGGGAGGTACATCACAGGTCATTCACACTGGCACAGACAATGACTGAGTCATATTTGTACATGCCTTGGAGTGACCTGTATGCTTGTGTTATGTGGTGGATCATACTGCCTGACGGGCATCTCACCATGACCTTCTCCTTGTTCAGCCTGGTGAGCGGGACTGCAGTGTACCTGACGATAGAGGTACCTATTACAACTATAGCAGGTGTGTTGTTATGCAGTATGGGCTGTGACTGTTTGGCACACAGGTTTTGTGAGCTATGTGTTGCACGTGCTCTGTTCTGGAATAACGTTTGCTTGTGTGTCTGCTTTGCAGGTGTCTGCTGCTCAGGCAGGATGCTATTCTGAGACTCCAAGAATGTTCCTGTGTGTTTCTGTGTTTGGATTGCTGTCATGGCAGGTCTATGTGAGACTGGTATTGTATTCACTGTAGTATACCACTCCACCAGACAGGGTATGCCAGTACTGAGTTAAGAGAGCTTAGCCCCTAGTTTGGCTATGTGGTTGCATCTCTCACATGTATTGTATGTTTATGGGAAGGGGAGAGGGTTGTCTGTGTACATGAGGCAGCTGTAACATTGCCACATGACTCACAGATTCACAAACTGGACCAGAGAGGAGATTGACAAGTGACCTTTGCACATGCTACCATAGTATTGTGAATCCCATAATAAGTAACAACACATAGGGCCAATGGGGAACAAGGTACTCAAGGTGAATATGTGAGGGTGTAGTGCTCTTAATTTGTTAGTGCTGGCATATATAAATGCTTTCGTGAGCAAATGCCAGGTAAGTCATATGCAATGTGTTACAGGCAACTTACTTGCAAACAGGACAAACAGTGACGTTCTGTCAAGTGAGACATGGACATCAGTACAGTAAGCAATACAGATGTCACTAGGGATCCACAGAGGTGGAATCAGTGTTTCAGGGACATATCAAGCAAACATGCATACCAACAAAGCTACAATCAGCAGGCCTGGATCTAGGCTATGCTATAACAAACAAGGTGTACGACTTCCAGTAGTTAACAGTGCATATATGCAGGCACTATAAGCCTGTACCCAGAAAGTCACAGGTCAGATGGACTGTGTCCAGCCTCACCTCCCACAAGTGTACAGACCATGTACCTTCGTAATGTAGAATAACTGGCCTGAAACCCAAGTGCTCATACCTGAATTTATACACATTTCGAATAACAGACACTGAGCCCTCACTCAGCAGTTCCAAACTTTGTAGGATGTATGCTACCTGTCCTGGCACCACAGTATCCTTGACATGTATGGAGACTCTCCCTCCAGTCATAGTTAGTTCTGTGTTTTGGGGCTGTCATGCATGGTACGAGGTGTGACCTTGTAGTGCTAGGGTGCTCTTGTGAGTCTTGAACCTGTTGTGTATTACTGCACAGATCTCAACATCCTCAAACATCCTCATTGCAGAGTCGAGTGTGGACAGCATGCAACTTGCAGTTGACATGTCCATCATTGAGTATCAATACTTACATTTTCTTATCCCCTGTGCTACCTAAGTAGGTGGCCTTCTGTTGACAGCCTCACCACCAGTATGCAAAGATGTGCAGACATTACACTATGGTAATTATTATGGGTGTACAAAACAATACAATGACATTCATACTGTAACTGCATCAGGCATGCTGGGATATACCCACAATGATATAATTACACTGTACTGTTGACAACATGATACTATTACTACACTTCTATGTAGTCACCCTGTGCATCAGCATCATGTTAACCTGTTCCTGCACCAATGTTACAGAATGCAGGAGGTGGCACAGTTTCATCATATGCACAGGGTGTGTACTTGGTATGCCTGAGTCTGCCACTGATACAAGCAATTGACATGTCTGTGTGTGTGTGTGTTGGTGAGAGACAGCAGTACAAGATGGGGCAATGTTGATGCAGTGTGTGTGTGTATGCGGTAGCCCTAGGTGTTATCAATTCGCATGTGTGTATGCATGCACACAGTTCCACCTCATGGCTGCCATATACAGGTGTTTGTGGACAGCCACAGACTGTACCTGTCAGGTCATACAGATCACTGTCTCTGGCCACAGACACGGTACCTGTGCCTGGCAGGGGTGCTACTGACTGTATCAGGTACTAAGCCAGACTGGGTACTGTCATTAGAAGCAGGTGGTTGGTGACTGGAGACAGGTCCCTGTTGGGACTGTCCAGAGCCACGTGCACATTGACTCCTGGGGTGGTCTGATGACAGCACAGACCCAGCATTGCTGGGGCTGCTGCTGGCATTATGGGAGCGGCCACGGGCCTGTTATCATCCGTGACAGCTGCCAGCTGCTGCTGTTGCTGGCATACGCCCATGTCGATGCCTTAACCGTCCACCATTGCCCTGGCTCATGGACATGTAGTTGTGGAACAGATCTAATGTGTCCCCCCAACATCTGTCAATGACCTCGGTGAAATTACGGATGGCAGCCACAACATCACGCATACTGTCACTCATAGCTGTGCGGCATTCTCTCAGCTCCCTCAGACCCTGTCTGGTGTACCGTTCCATACGTGACTGTGCCTGAATTACAGCCTGAAACGTAGCTGAGGTTGAAAGACCTCTGTGGCACATCTGACAGGGGCAGTACGCCCACGGATGCTCCCACAAGAACCCCTGGACATCTGCCTGTGTGGTACCATGTCAGGACCTTGGCCATGGCTGCTGTGTGGGGATGCATGTGCCACCGATACCACATTACCCTGGTCAATGCCCACTGTATCCTGTCCATCACCTAGGGACATTGGGGACAAAGGATGTATTGGCAGGATGACTGTGCGCATTGATGGGGTCGACAGCTGTGTACTGTCAATTGGCTGACCAACGACAGACCCTGGTACACCTCCCTGTGCCATTACACAGGTATCATCATTATCACTATCCACGGCAGCTGATTCAGGTTCCCTGTGCACAACACCAGAGCAGCACCAGAAACTGTGGGAGTAAGACAGGAAACACAATTTACAATGTGACACTGATACACACATGCACACATGCACACATGGACACATGGACACATGCACACATGCACACATGCACACAGGGCACATGCACACATGCACACATGGACACATGCACACATGCACACATGCATACATGGGCACATGCAGACATGCACACATGCACACAGGGCACATGCACAAATGCACACATGCACACATGCACACATGGACACATGCACACATGCACACATGCACACATGCACACAGGGCACATGCACACATGGACACATGCACACATGCACACATGCACACATGGGCACATGCACACATGCACACATGCACACATGGACACATGCACACATGCACACATGGGCACATGCACACATGCACACATGCACACATGGACACATGCACACAGGCACATGCGCACATGCACACATGCACACATGCACACATGCACACATGGACACATGCACACAGGCCACATGCACACATGCACACATGCACACATGCACACTCCTCAGTATATGAGATATCAACATACAGACACAAACACACCTGCAATCAAACACATAGCACTACTGCTTCAGCCTATTATTACTATTAGTATCAAGAGTATTAAAGGTATTGTTATTACTCACTCACCAGCATGGATAGGCTGCCTTGCTGGTACACCAGAGGGACCTGCAGAAATGAGACATTTATTGTCAGTGGGCACAACTGTGCCATTGATACTGTGAGTATGATACAGTTCAGTAGTGCAACAGTTGGCTTCCACAGGTCTGCTGCTGATATTGAGAATATCACTCTTGCACAATAATTACCACGATAACAACTACAAACCGAGGACACACCTCACACATGCATAAACTAACAGTGTACAGAACAGTCAACTATACACATGGCATGTTACCTGCATGCTCCGTGTCCTGCTGCTGGGTGGCTCCAGCCTCCATCATTACGCATGTATGCTGCTGCTGTTGTTGCTGTTGGGCTGGAGCCACAACACTTAGGAGTAGTCCCTCCAGTCTGGTGAGGGGGGGATGTCTAGCCACCCCACCACCTGTGGCAAGCTGTTGCCTGTGGATATCCGACGCACGTTGATGGACATTTCTAATTAAATCACTGCAGTGATGGCGTACCTGCTCATATGTCTGGTTATGTGTGCCTATGTCATTTACCCGACAGACCAGGTCTTGCCACAGTGCAGCCCTCTCCTGCTGGTTCTGGCTGGTGTGGGAAAAGAGTATTGCAAAATCCCGCAACAGGCTCTGGTGTATCTCTTCCTCCTCTGCAGTGGAGTACAGAGGGTTTCGCTGGTGAACCATAGCCCTGAAAAGGAGAATAAAATATGTCAGCAATATATGTCAGCAAAATATGGCACACATAATACACATAATACTCGACTGTAGTGATATAACTTAACCCCCATATATAGCATCTGTTTGTCTATTGGGGGATACACATGTAAATGACCATATACCAGTGCTCAGCCGACAACTGTACAACAGTACCTGGCACACTCCATACGACAGACTAGTATACTCCAGCAGTCAGCACACTGGTTCAGGTCCAATGCACAACCTCACACTGGAGGTTTGTATCAAGGTACTGTATGGGGAACATTATCAACCCATGCACTGCATGCAATGCACGTTACATATTTCACTGGTAATGCACACTACTCTTACTTGCCATAACCCTACCTACACCACAGTCACATACAGGGTAACACAGCACAACATATGGCAATGTAGTATGTTTTGATCACAATACCTCACACATCTGTCTCTGGCCTCACACCAAGGACACACACTACCATGACAGACAGACAGTCATGGTGAGCAATCACACCAGTACATAACATGCACCCAGTCACTGGCACACTCATTCCACCTCACATATTTGTTTTGCAATGGGTTTGTGGGTGTGCATTGTGTCTTAGGTAGGTAGTATGCTATTGGCCCTGGGCCTACAGCAGCATACTGTTATGCTACCCTGCCCCTTCTGACACATGTGATGTAATCGTATCTGCTCCTGTCAAACAGTTACACAGGGTGACTCATATGGCATATTACCTATCTGCATAACATTCAGCAGGGGAAAGTCTGACATCTACTCATGGGGAGCCTTGCTTCTTAATGCTGTGTGGTTTACTCCAGGGTATGTCTTATCTGTGGGTAGGGGCCTGTACCTCCACCATGTGCTCTTTACTGCAGTGTCAGGGATGACAGACATAGGTAATTTGGGTTGTGGATGTTGGAGGTGTTACCATGGTTGTTGGACAGCTGTCATGGGTGTGACCTAACTATGTATATCCAGCAGTGGTAACCTCTATGTAGGTAGTCTGGGTGTGCTCTGTGGTCTTGTCAGTCACTCTGCATAGGTAATGTGTTTGAGTGCATTGACACAGTTACTTACGTATGTCTGTGTCCTTCTCCATATCTGTAGCTGTCATGGGAGGTACATACCGTGTAGGACATTGTGGGGTGTAGAGGGGTACAGTGTACAGTCTGCTGACACATTCCATGTACAGGTATTACAGGACTAGTGTGCCACTGTGTATATCAATGGGGAGCCTATTGTACACTTGTTGCCCCTGTTCCCCCCTGACACATGCAGTGGTGGGCAGGCATGCACATATGTGGTGGTTACTGGTGTCAGTGTTTTGGAATCGGGTATGGTACTCCAGTATCCACACTGGTGTTCACTCCATGACTTTGTCACCAGGCACCTGTTGCAATACATCTGCACACATGTGTCTCACTCAGTATATATACATATATATCTATATATATATATATATATATATACATATATATATATATATATATATCTATATATACATCTATATATATATATATATATATATATATATATATATATATATATATATATGTATATATATATATATATATATATATATATATATATATATATATATATATAGATAGATATAGATATAGATATGGGGAGAGAGAGACAGAGGGAGAGAGAGAGTGACAGGGGGTGGGACAGAGAGAGAGAGAGATAGTCATATACAGACATATCTGTTGACAGTCAGATCTGTCTGTATATGTATATGTATCTACATATATCTATATATGTATGTGTGTATTACATATATCTGTACGTACATATTCTATCAATCTCAATGTTTGTGCAGTAACTGAAACCTGGTTCAAGGCTCCTGAGAGCACCCCAGCGCTACCAAGCTATACCTAGTATCATGCTTTTTGGCCCCAAACCTCGGGCCAAAACAAAAAGGGAGGGGGAGTGTCCATATTCATCAAGGACACCCACACCTCCAGGTTAGTGGCAACACATGAAGCATCAGAGACCATCCAGGTGCAACTAACTGTAGGCAAAACTGCGATACAACTGGTAGCATGTTACAGACCACACTCCCAATCTCAGGAACCCCATTCAGCCTTCCTGAAGACATTGGCAGATATGAATGTCTCACCAAACACCATCATATTGGGAGACTTCAACTACCCTAACATAGACTGGGTGCATTATTCTATCCCAAACACCCTAGCCCAAAGGTTCCTGGAATTCATAAATTGAAATGCAATGGAACAGCTAGTTACCTCTCCCACAAGGGGAGATAATATACTAGACCTGATCATCACAAACATGGGGACAATGTGCTACACACCAGAAGTATACCCCTCACTAGTGACATCTGACCACAAACTGAATGAAGGAAGCTACTGCACGACAGAGCAAAATCCCATAAAGAGAAGGCATCTCTGATCAGCACTAGTAGAAAGCTACATTCTCTCATACAAATATCCAAGGCCAACTTTGAGAGAAAAATTGCTATGGACACTAAAGATAACCACAAGGCCTTCTTCTGCTATGTTAGAAACCTGTGCGGAAACCCTCAGATATGTTCAGAGTTAGTTCTCACTGACAAAAAGTACACTGAACACACAGATATTGCCAACATTCTGGCAGACAGGTTCAGTGCAAATTTCTCCCCTCCCTCACCCCCAAATTAAGAAATACTTATCCCAGCTGAATGTAACCTCCCTGTCATCTCAGATGTCCAGCTGAGAACCGCCCTCAGCAAAGCTATAAACACAGCATCAATGGGACCTGACGGTATCCCGGGTTGCATGGTACGTGAACTCCGAAAGGAGCTAAACCCGCACATAAAATGCTATTTAACCATAGCCTTACTACAGGATATGTACCTGAACACTGGCATACAACAACAGTAGTCCCACTCCACAAATGTGGCACCTCTACAGACCCTGGTAACTACCGCCCCATAAGCTTAACCAGCCTGGTCTGCAAAGCTATGGAAAGACTCATTATGGAACTCATAAACAGAGACATTGGGGACTTACAGACACTTGATCCCACCCAGTTCGGCTTTGTAAAGGGCAGATCCTGCCTTTTGAACCTGGTTGACTTTTTCAAAACAGTCACTAGAGCCATTGACGAGGGCAAAGCAGTCCATACAGCCTACCTGGACTTGGCTAAAGCTTTCGACACAATACCCCACTCTGGCATCATAGACAAGCTCAACAGCTGAAATGTAAATCCAGATGACTGCATACTAGGTGCCATAGTCGATACACCAGCTGACACATACATCCTACAGAAAGGCCTCACTGCAACGGACAACTGGTGCCAGAGTCATGGCCTTAAACTGAATGCCAAATAATGTATAGTCATCCCCTTTGGGTAAAACAAAGTACCCACATATTATCACATAGACAGTAACCCACTGAGTACGGAAAAGGTAATCAGAGACCTGGGGACACAAGTTGGTAGTGACCTCTCATTTGACACCCACGTTGCCAAAGTGGTTAGAAAGACTTCCTACCTTGGCCACCTTATCATGTAGGGATTCACATCCAGATAAAAGGAGGTCATTGTACCCCTATACTCCTCCGTTATCAGGCCCATGAATGAGTACTATGCCCCATTTGGTATGTACCTCACCCGGCACTTGCAACAGCTAGGGATATCCCAAAAGTACCTCACCAAGAGGATCAAGGGTCTCCAACATATGTCATATGCTGCCAGACTGAAGAAACTCCAGCTCTATTCAGTAGCATACCGCCTACTTAGAGGTGATCTGTGTCTGACATACAAGGCCATGTCCAATCAGGAATTGATGGACATGCTCCACCTCATAAAATCCAAATCCATCAGAACCACAAGAGCTAAAGGTTTAAACCTCAGCACAAATATGAATAGGACATGCTGGAGGGACAGATTCATAACTCAGAGGCTTCCCATACTCTGGAACAGAATCCCAATTCATGTTAGGCAGAGCCCCTCACTGACTCTCTTCATGTGAAATCTTGACGAGTGGATGGGAGATCATAGGTTTACCCCAGGGGTCATCTCTGTGTCACTACTAGACAGAGGCACAGTAAACTAATTCTATTATGTAAGGGGGTCTTCACTGTGTCACTACTAGACAGAGGCACAGTTTTCTAAATCTGAGAGTATCTGAGGCCTGCTCTTTTTGTACCATTACATGGGGTGGCGAAAGCCACATCACTATGGCTAGGCTTATAAATGCCCCAGGGCAGATAGCCTAGTACTAAACTATGACACTGTGAAACTATATATGTCTATGTATGTCTACATCCCTCTCTATCTATGTATACATATATGCATATTATATATATATATATATATATATATATATATATATATATATATATATATATATATATATATATACATACATACATATCTCGATATACATACGTATACACATGATAGATATATATATAATCCTTTTTAGTTCCACATACGTATACAGACAGTAACGTGCTGATGAACATCCATTACTGTACAACCTGCATTGTACATTGCACTACAACCTACATTGCTATGTGCACATAGCTACCTTCACATACATATGTATGCACAGCCTTCAGTGTCAGTTGCAGTATGTCCCCGGCCCTATGCACATCTTCATATACATAGATACAGACCAATAACACATATGGAAGGTTCACAGTATGTAGACTATTATATTAGTACTTTACATTACCTGTGTTTGTTGCAGCTGTTTGCGTAGGCTTTCAGATACTTGGCCTGCTGTCAACTTGTTTGTTTTGTTGTTACTTTTTATTTTTCTTTCTTTCTTTCTCTTTCTCTTTCTCTTTCTCTTTCTCTTTCTTTCTCTCTCTCTGTCTCTACCTCCAGAGGGTGCAATGAAAGTATTGCATGTGTGGATTGGGAGCACAGGATGCTTTTGTAGGTATCTGCATATGTCCATGTGATGGCCTCTGCACCAATTGTTAGCCAGCATTTACTAATTGCATGCAGCCTGTTGTGTAGTGATTGCAGTTCTCACTGTGATTTCAGGACAGTGCTATAAAAAGGTTTGTTAGGTAGGCGTAGCCCTTTCAGATTATCAGGGTGGGGACCATGCTGGTTTGCTGTGGATACTTTTCTGTGAGTGTAAGGGTTGGTGTATCTCTCATATTTCAGGCTGTGTTGTAGACACTGCAATGCATGTTGTACTGTAACCTGAGTATTCCTTCCTCCAGTTTCCTCTTCTTTGTGTGTATGTAAACTGACACCTACGACTAGTAATACTGTGTCTATGGGTGTGTGTGCTTTCCTGTGGGAAATGTGGTGTAACTGGTATATAGCAGTGGCTTTTGCAATATTTTGCTATGGCTTCAATATTTGCCTTTTACATTCACTCCTTGTATGCCTGCTAGGTGTCTTTCCTGTAATGTGTTGCTATGGCTTTCCTATTTTCCATTTACATTCACAGCTTGTAATGCTTGCTATATCTGTTTGGGCAGCAATTCCCTATGTGTTTGTTGTGGTAGGGTGGTACTGCATGCAGTGTGGTCTGGCCATGGTGTGGGCCTTGACACTTACAAGGGTATTTGATCATGCTGCTGAGCAGGCCTCAGATACTCTCAGGTGCATCTTTTACCAGCCTCATGGAATGGTACATATCACTGGGATACTCCCATGAAATATTCTGATATTCTGCAGTTGTGACTGTGGGTTATTTTGAGCATATGTATTACTACACCATTTGTGACGTGCAAGTGGTGCATACTTTCAGTAATTCATAGTTACCATTGCATGTGTTGTAACACCTTTCTGCCTACTGTTAGTACATTTTACAGGGAGTCAATGGGGTACAGTTGACATTTGTTTTCACATCAGGGACATCCCTGTAACTCAGTCACAGTTGCTATGTCTGGGCTCTTAACTATTCAACTATGGCAGTGTTTATCCTGCTCTGAGTATGTGTGTGGCTTGCCAGGTGCTACTGTGACATTATTACCTACTAGCTACCAACTAGCATGGCTGTTTCTCTTCACACAGTACTATTTTACAAATCCACTAGATTTGACAGTAAATATACATGACATGCTTTGTGTACTAGACTTGCTATATTCCCTTTACATTAATTCCTACTATTTCATGATATATTTATTTCAGCACACTGTTCTTGTATAGCAGTCATGGCTTAGTGGTAAGTCATGCAGACTAGTGTTTCCAAAGTCCTGGGTTCGAGACTGTCAGAGGTATTTTATTTTGCTGCTGAGCAGACTACAGGCCTCGTCATTCAGAGTGACTAAGGCACTTTTAAGCAGTTGTAAGCGGGTTAGCGCTGGTTTGTGCGGAGCTCACGCATGCGCACTGCCGCTTAGCTTCGCGCCCACATGCTTACTACTGCTTAAAAGTGCTTACTCTCACGCACACCAGCGCTAATTTCTTTTAAAGAAAAGAAAATGGGGAGATAGGAAAGTGGTGAAAAAGGGGGCACAAAGAGGGTAGGACAGTAGGAAAACAAGCTCGGGTTTTGCAGGAGGGATGTAGGAAAGGCCCATAGTTGCCCATTTCTTCATCAGCAATGGGTGTGCATATGTTTGTAATTTGGTGTGAAATTTGAAACCTTCCACCCCTGAGAGAGGTGTGAGGACAACAATATTTGTTGTACAGCCAATTGTAATTGCCAGTTTACATGTCCAGCAGACATGTGTGCAAAATGGGCAGCTATGTATGGGGCATAATTTTTTTGTGGGTACAGAGTGCCCTTTTTTTTTTTTTTCAGGTGAGAGTGGTATGTCAGTTACAGGAAGTCGGTATAGCTGGGGAGGTAGGTTGGGGAAGTTAACAGACAAGACAAACAAGACGCATACAGGGGTGGTGTATGACACATGTGGGGGGAATACACAATTGATGGGGACGGATGTTTGGATATCTCCAGCCCATGAGCCCACAGATGGCAACAGTGGAACTGAGATCCCCACCCATGGGCAGTTGCCACTGTGCCTTCACTGCCCAGGATGGGGCTATGCTGGGGGCTGTGTAGGATGGGCAGCAGGCACACCCATGAATTGTGCCACCCATGCCTCAAGCTGGCGTAGGGGCCCAAGCACAGCATGCCTGATTTCCCTATGCACCACACTCCAGACACTATGGAGGGTGAGTGGATGTTCTCCTCTGGCCACACTTGCAGAGGGGGGGACAAGCCCCATCCCCTGCAGCACTTCCACCTGCAGGTGGCACAGGGCCACCGGAGGAGGGTCCGGCCTGGGCACTACTGCCAGGTGCACTCGCCAGCTGAGGTGGGAGAGGTGGGTCCGCTGGAACCCGCCTTCCCTGTCGTCCTATGTTTTGCATTATTTTATGACAATTTGGGTTAGTAATGTACAATACCATTCACAATTACTTGTAAAAGCATGCATTAGTATTCCCATTAACCAAACACCCATCAATTCAAGTCATTGAACAGCAAGCATTACACATGCATAATTTGAACAACAATACACAATCCAACAACATGCAGGGTTGATTGATGGCAACAGGCCATCAGGTTTGGATGTATGAACAGGGCACATGCATCAACATACATGCAAATATGTATGAACCAACAGGACAAATGTCCAGGGGAGTTAATTGTGAAGACACATACCCATTTCATGTGGAATGGATTATTTGTGGTTATAGGGTAGAGTGAAGAAATATTTCATTAACAACTTCAAATATCTATACATATGCTGTACATTTCTACTAGCTGCAGATATATACACACTACAGGTCTGACTACAGTTTCCTATGTGTAAACTTATGCATGTTGGTGATGGGAATGTTACTGCTACATTAATATACATTGCATTTTTATTCATACACATTCATATCTGGCTCTGTTCAGCTACAGCATCCTGCTACATTTGCTTTATATGGCTCTAGACAACTGTGGATGTTTGGTATTTCATACACCCATACTATCTGCATATTGCAAACGTACAGCAACATATCCAAATTGTGGGACACACATTCCAGCTTCAGTACTTTATTCCACACATTTCACTGTTTGGTTGTGCCTGTCACATTCATTTCATTCTGTACTGACTGCAGTATACTTTATTCAGGAGTTATTACAAATTTATTGGTGGATTCATACCTTTTTCTCACACTCTCACTTGTTTTATTTTTACAATTGAGGATGGTACTTAATTCTAGGCTTTATTGACATGTTTTACTTGGTTACAACAATCCTTTCCAACAGTCTCACTTGTGTCACGTTTCAGATTTTAAATGGGGATATATTTCACACATGTGTTTTACTCAGCTTGTGTAGCTGTAATTTACAGCCTGCTGCAGGTTATGTACTACTATATTACAGGTGGACCATCTTTATTTCAGACTTGTTTCATTTTTATTTTTCAATTACAGGCTGCATCACACTTATGTAATCACACAGTACTAGTAGAATCTCTCTTACACTGTTACTTGCACTTTTTATTAATAAGTGACTACACTGCACTCTTTTGCAAGCTGTCATACTTATATTTTTTAACAGTTACAGGGAGAGAATTACTAACCTGCCTGGTGGCGCAACCGCACAAGCCTATCGGCATGGGCTCGATGGTTCATGGAACGGACACCTGCAGCTGTAATATAAATGAAGTAATGTTGGAATACACATCTCCATAATATCAGCTAGGTTAACTTCTTACATAAATAATTACATGTAACTTACTCAGTAGTGGGGCGTTGGGCATTTGCCTGGCCTCCTGGATCCAACGGTTCAGTTGGTCCTTTTTCCTTCTCTTCAGGTCCGCATGGTGGTGATGGACCTGTTCACCAGTCCTTGGTATTCCTGTGGCACTGGTGAGATCATGTGCCAACCGGTCCCACGCCTCAGCCTTGTATGCTCCCCAACAGGACCTGGCCCTGCATGAGTTGGGCCTCATGATCATGGACGAGGAGCCAAACCATATATTTGGACTCCTCAATGCCCCATCTCTGTGCTCGGAAGCAACTACCCTCTCCTACACCTACCATCCTGACTGCAAATTGATTCCACAATCAGTTATGCTGTGTATTCCTGCCTATGGGGCTTATATATGCCGTTTTTCCCACACTTATCTGTGATTGGCCATTTTGGAAATGTATCAGCTTCACAAAACCTGCTTTGTCATGCTTCTCTTTCCATTCATCCCTATATATATGCTATTACTGCATTTCTAAGAGCAGTTGTCATGGCTTAGTGGTTCAGTACTTTGACTATGGTGCTTGGTATCCTGAGTTTGAGCTTGGCCATTGCTTTTTTTTATTTTATGACTGTCTACACAGGCTAGGAGGTGTGTCTGTGTAAAGGCAGTTTTGATACAGCTTGATCAACGTTGCCCGCCAGTTAGCTTCTTGGCGCGGTGCGCAGCTCCACGCAAATGGGTTACGCTGGTTTACACGTCATTTGGCTGTCGGCATGCATATTACGCTCAGCTCAGCTATGGGCACACAGTTTCAGCGTGTTAAAATGCTGCTCAACCCCGGGCACTCATTTTGCACCTGTTAAACCACTGCTCACCTACGGGCAGATATACTCAGCTTGTTAGAGTGTAGCTCAGCTATAGGCACTTCTGACATTTTTTTTTTATTATCACACATTTCTTCAAAATACATGGCCCATTTCATTACATTTTACATAAAATATAATTTTATATATGTACATATATGTTATGGAATTGTTTCATGCTTTTTTCACTAAAAATAAAAATTGATGTTGTGGGGGCTCGAACCATGACTGCCTCCTCTTCAGCCGACGTCTCTACTGCTACACTATTGCTTCTTGGCTTACTTTGCATATTTAGATCTTATATGCTTTTCCACTGACTGCTAACTGTGGCTAAGCGACGGGCAATCACGGGAAAATATCTTTAAAACTTATAAAAAAATATAACATGTTCATTTTTACATTTTATGTTTATAGTCTGTGGGGGCATGTGTTGTGTTGTGTTTGTTGACATTTACGTGGACTCTGCCATGGGGTTTTACTTTCAGGACTGTTCCTCTTCTGGGGGCGTGTCCATTTGCAGGACTCACCCTGCGGACACGCCCCCTACTTTCTTACACGGACCGTGTTAGCCTTGGGTGTGAGTCAGCATGCCCTCATGAATATGCATGGCATGCTGACGTCACACCGTTTAACTGCAACCTCCGTGTAAGACTTGTAACTCTTACACGGAGGCTTCGTGAATCCTGCCCATATTCTGTTTGGCAAGTTTGTGTCAAATTTTGCTATCCTACAGTAACATTTTTTTACATTTAATTAATGATGCTTTGTGTGCTTGCAAATATAGGGACTATAACATATTATAAAGTAGGATAGTATTTGAGGTGACTAACCTTGCACAGTCAAAAATTATTTAGTTTTACATAACATGCTATTTTTTTATGTTTTCCTGAATAGCATAATTAATACGGTACTCAAATCAAACCTTAGATGTAACTTAGCCAAATCTTCTAGTCTCCTTGTAATCCTATAGAAGCTCTCTCTCCAACTTTCTACATAAATTGATCCTGTTCTCAGTACCACTCGTGATGTAAGACACAAAAGTTCCAAAGGCAATTGTTCCCAGAAATGATCCCCTTAGATTCCCGCTAACCACCTCTCTTTCCTTTGACAAAACAACAGGATTTTTTTCTGCTAACCATTGCCATTCTCTCCATTTAGTCAGCTTTCTCCTACTACAGGTCCCTATAATTTGCTTATTATTTTCATTTGTAATCAGAGCCATAGGTGGCTCATCTAGTGCTCAGTGTCACTCCATGATCTGTCACCACTCAACTCTAGGTTGAGGCACAAAAAATAAATAATTTCCATTTCTGAATCTAGCATTCCACACAAGCAGGAGCCAGGACAGAGTCAAGCCTTTACTAAATCAGAACCACATCTGTGAGCAATCACGGCAGCTCTTTGATCCTTTCACTCCCACATGGCATCCACTTTGCAGTTTGGGGTGTGGTAACCTTATCTCTCTCCTACCCCTATCTCTCCTGTTCTTCAGAATCTCACTGCTGCTGATCTGCAAGCACACCTACTAAGTTCTTAATGATCCTGATTGGGGGGGGGGTGTGCTTTCAGATCCCTCTTCCTTTTTTTTTCTCTTAACTGCTAGAGATTCCCTTGTATAGTTTTGCATAGTATGGGGATGTCTATCATAGCTCTCAACTGTCCAGATTTCCACAGAATGTCCAGATTTTTGTCTCTTATTTTTCTTATGTTCCTCAAAAAAATTTATGTTTTTTTTGGAAAATTATTGAGGATTGAAATCACTAAATGACAGACGTTTGAATGTTAGAATTCATATCCTTCAGAAAATTTAAGCCAATGCAAAACCTATTTTTTATCAACTTTCTACGTTTAATAGTAATATTTAAAATCTGTCCCTATTTTTGAGCCTTTTTCCATCCATAATGTTTGCCTTGGTCCAGATTTCTTGAGGTAAGATGTTGAGAGGTATGATGTCCATCAAGGGTTATCCTTCTTTTCCCCATTACAATTCCCAGCCTGGCAATCTTCCTTCCTTTTCCTTTGTGAAGAAGGAACTGAAAAATTAACAGGGAATTTCTATTTTTTTCTTCTTCTTTACCACATTTTTTACTTCCTTGATCAGTATCTAAAGCTATTTCTTGACCTTCCTTTTTACTCCTACATAACTGTAGACACTTTTCTTCCATCTCTTTTTTTTTTCTTTTTATGAGGTTTTTATTTACATATTCCACCTTTTTATTTTCTGTTTACTAGGTCTTTATTTAGATAAACATTTGCCTTGTAAACTACCTTTCTGTACTGTTTTCTTCTCTCCGCATGCTACTGCCCACATTTGTGTCCTCTCCACTTTAACCCATGAAATGCCACTTCCTTTGCAACGTTTTCCTCCTTAACCTCCTTGGGCTATTGCTTCATCTTTCCTTGCTGCTTTTACTATTCTTTCTCCCATGTCTGTTTGTAAATTCCTCTTTATCTTAATGTACTGGCGTTTTTTTTCTGTGCTTTTCTTCATTCTCCCATTTCTGTCTCAAGAACCCCCCAACATAATGTAGTCTGACTTTCTGCACCCACACATTGGATTTACTTGTGTATTGCCCCTTCACTGAAGATTAAAAAGACTGGGGTGTTGTCAGTGTTGGATAACAGACCTTTAAATTCCAGATATTTTATTTTCTTATCCTTGCTAAGTGCAGTGTATAGCATTTTACCCTTTGTAGCTAGTTCACAGCTGTCAGTGCTCTGGATAGTACACAGTGAAGAAAATGCACATGGGGGTGTATAAATACATATTGACACACATTTTGTTATAAGATCGTGCTGTTGTTTGAAACTCAACTTTTCTCATTATTGCTAACAATATGTGAGATGTTGTGTATCCCTTCCCATTGTTTGTCATTGCCTAAAGTCCTGGTAATGTGTACCAGACAGTAAAGGTCTGATGTGGCAAAAGGATGTGAAAAGGATGAATGTATCAGTAATTAATGCACTTCTTTCTGTGACTTGAACAACACAACTACCTAACATATTCACAACTAGGTACAGCAAAAAATTCATTCATCATTCAGAAAAATGCCCTACACTGAAAAATATATTACCTCCCTACTGTCCAGCTAGGGACCTCTGTTATAGTAATAAATTCCTATTACTCACAAATAAGTCAAATAATGTTGCAGGGGTCTCATTCTACTCCCAGTATGTTGTTAAACTCTGCAATAGTATCTCCACACAAATAAAATTCTCCAATAAACTAAATAGTTTTAAATCAGTGTTTAAACAACATCTTAACCAATCCTGGTCCCGCACGTGTTCATCACCAGGTTAAGACTGTGCTCACCATAAGATACTCTCCAAATACTCTCCTTAAACTGAATACTCTCAGCCTCTCACTGAAATAACAAAACAATTATTATACATACCTGCTGCCTATACAATCCACTAAGTTACACATGGGCTTTCTCTTTAGTAACTTTTACCTCTGTAAAATCTTAGAATGTATAAATGTAACTACTGTATGTGTACAAATGTAAATAGATATGTAACTACTCTTTGCTTAACTGGAACTAAGTATAATGCAATGTAAACAAATGGATCTTTTCTGCCTGGGCCTATGCTGAAAATAGGTATTACCCAGTCATAATTTCCTGGTAGACAAAGATAAATAAATAAATAAATAAGTGTGTCAGTAATGCTTGCTATAGAAGCCCAGTATATTGTGTGTAAATTATGTTAAACATGAAAATGATGGTATTTAATTTTGAGTGTAGTTGCATAGGTATTATTTGTACAATATTTTTGTTATAATTATTATGACTCATCACATATCAGAAGTATGTGTTTACAACAGCATGTCTTATGAAGTATGCATGTAACAAAACCCTCCATGTATTACTCAGGTCATACAACTCCACGCATCTGAAATGTATTTACAACCACAAATACTGCCATTTACATAGGCATGTAGTGCCACGACCACTTATAGTTACACACATACAGGCATCTCTTAAGTATATCTCCATTCATTTGTAAATTAGTATATACTAAATTAACACTAAATAAAGAAAGCTCTCCTGTGGCACAGACAGTTAATAACCAAAGTTTAAAATTTTTTGCCTTTATTTTTTTCTCATGAGTTTGCCAGGCGGTATTTCTCAGTCTTACTAGTATGAAATTCCCAACAGCCCAATATGTCACAAGTCAAAACATTTTTCATCCAACCAACAATGATTATAACAAACACCATAAAGCATTTCAGTGTCTAATATTGGAACATGTGCCAGTATGTTGAGCATCAAACATGGCCAAATCTCACAGCTGGATTTCATAGCTTCCTTGCTTTTGATGTAATCAGTGCTGCTTTGTCTGCTAAACCATTGCTGTGCTTTCAGTTGCATGAATACAGCTGGCAAGGGTGTGCATCTTTGTGCACAAGTTGTTATACACAAGATCTGAATTGGGCACCAGTTCAAAAGCATATTTGTAGTTTGAGTTCTGCAGATATGGCTGGTGAAGGTAGGGATGGTGTACATTTAGAGCACAAAGGGACAGTGTTGAGGAGTCCAGGACTATTCTGGCACTCATCAAGTGCTACAGCTGGACGCTGCTGCAGGGGGATTATACAATGTCTCACTATAAGGCTGAGGCTTGGAATAGCTTGGCTATGGCTGTCTTCAGTGCAACTGATATTACACATACTGGGGAGCAATAGTGCCACCACTACACTGACAAGAAAAGGAGAAAGTGGGACCTCCTGATCCAATGGGAGGATGAACTTAGGACTGCAAACTACCTCTCAGTTGTGTAAGTATATTGATTCATCCCCTGTCTGTGATATAGCATTGATTAGCCAGACAACACAGTTATTCATTATGTTATCATATATTTTTTTCTTTTCTCTACTGTACATCTGCAGAAGAAAGAGCAGAAAACCAAGAGGTGCATCAGGTGTGACTAACTCACCTCAGAGAGCCACAAGTTAACTAGGCATCAGGTCTCAGTGTAAGGCAGAGAAGTATTTATAGTTTATTAATGTATATCATCTTGCACATATATACCTTAACTTTGATATCAAGCATACATATCTGTTCCAATAGCTCTTGGTTATTGCATTAATCAGCAAGTGTATTAGCTTAATTGTGTGTGGGTTCAATACCCAGAAACAAACATTGGATTTTTTACAGGATAGCGTTCATAAGATAATAGTTGCAGTACTGCATGACATTAACAAATGCATTTTTGAAAGCATATATCTATATGGCATAGCAAAATACATGATTCTGTTTTCTATATTATATGTTGTGATTGACTGATTGATTGATTTTAAACACATGAATGCCTTCCCATCATATCTGTATGTAGTCAAGGTGTACTTATTTATTTCAAATAAGCTCCTCTTAATGTTCATCCACACAACATCTAACCACCATTACATCCAGACTTTACTAAGTGGATGTGAATACAATCAGCTGTTGTGCAGATGGATGTAAAGCAAAGCACAATATGAAGTATATAGTGTCTGCTTAATGTCTGTGCCACTTAATGTTCTATGTGATAAAGCCTATCATGGACATTAAATGGTGCATACCTGTATTTTAATATCATAATGTTGCCAACTGGCTCATGGACAGAACCCACATGGTGAGAGTTGCAGGAGCTAGGTCCTAGTATAGATCGGTTACAAGTGGAGTTCCCCAGGGCTCCGTCCTAGGACCACTCCTGTTCGGCATATACTTCTCAGAGGTACAGGCAAGCACAGGAGGATTACGGCTGACTAAGTTTGCAGATGACTGCAAACTAGGGGCTATAATTGACTCTCCGGCTGACACAGGCATCCTCCAAAAGGGTCTCACGGAGATGGATACCTCGTGTCAAAATCATGGCCTCAAGCTAAATGCCAAAAAGTGCATAGTCATCCCCTTTGGAAAAAACAAAATACCCACAAACTACTACATAGGTGGTAGTCACCTAAATACGGAAGACATGATAAGGGATCTGGGGACCCAAGTAGACAGTAATCTCACCTTTGATCATCACATTGCCAAAGTGGTTAGAAAATCCTTCTACGTGGCCCACCTAATCACAAAAGGGTTTGCATCCAGATCAAAAGAGGTCATTGTGCCCCTCTACTCATCACTCATCAGACCCATCATAGAGTACAACGCCCCATTTGGGATGTACCTTACAAGACACCTGCAACAGCTGGAAAGACCTCAGAAGTACCTCACCAAGAGGATCACTGGCCTCAAACATATGCCCTATGCAGCTCGACTGAAGAAATTACAGCTGTACTCGGTTGCTTATCGCCTACTCAGAGGTGATCTCTGTCTGACATACAAGGCCATGTCCAACCCAGAATTAATGGACATGCTCCACCTAATGAAAACCTTATCCCCACGAGCCACATGCTCCAGGGATCTCAACCTCACCACAACAATAAATAGGATGTGCAGGAGGGATAGATTCCTGTCCCAGAGACTTCCCATGCTTTGGAACAAGATCCCAATCTACATTAGGCAGAGCACCTCACTAACACTCTTCAAAAGAAATCTTGACAAGTGGATGGGAAACAGAAAGTTTATCTCGGGGATCAGTTCAGTGGCCCTGCTGGACAGAGGCACAGGGAACTAATCTAAGAGGGTGGTGAAAGCCAACACATTCTGTCTAGGCTTATAAATACCTTCGGGCAGATAGCCTAGTACCTACCTATGAACCTATGAACCTATAATATTATCTGTGTAAGTGTGTTGCATATGTTGTCAAACAATTATATCCTCCTTATGTCCTTATCATATCTCTACTGTTATACACCATCTTCATCCATATTGGAAACACTTTAGTGAACACAGCAAAAGATCAAAGGATGTACATGCATTAAATGTTTGTTGTCCTCATCCCTACCTTTGAGAATATCTTCAGAATCATTGACAATTGTAGACATTAGTAAAAAACATAGATTAGATTTTGTAAATTTATAGAGTTCAGAAAATGCAGGATAACTTAATACAACACAACACAAGTATGTGGAGAAATAAATGATAACTAATCTCTTAGTATGTCTGCATATGTATTTCTGTCTCTAAATGTCCACTTCTTCCCACTCTTTCTGTGTCATCAAATAAAACTCCTTAATTCAAAACTGTCTTTATAAGCCATGTTTCTACCAGCAATAACATGCCTGATCCCTTATGTGTTTCTCTAGATTGTGTAACTAGATAGGTAGGGGCTTCAAACTTCACAGTGGTGAACTTGTGTGTGTGGCTCAAATGGCAGGTATGAGTAGCTTTCTCAACAGGCATGCTGTATCTACTTTCACACATGGAAGAATTTTAAACTGTGAGAGGACTCCCCCTTATCCCACTTTACACAAACATCCTCTCTACAACACACTAATGAAGTCATCATTTCATAAGTGCACTTTCTCACTATAAAAGTCAGACTTCTACTGTGGTGCTTGTGGTTAGCACTATGTTCTCTGGATAAGTAGGGGGGTTTGAATCAAACAATGCTGAATTTGAATATATGTGTGTGAGTATGTATGTGTGTGTGTGTGTGTGTGTGTGTGTGTGTGTGTGTGTGTGTGTGTGTGTGTGTGTGTGTTTGTGTGTGTGCATGTGTGTGCATGTGTGTTCATGTGTGCGCGTGTGTGTGTGTGTGTATGTGCACGCGTGTGTGTACGTGTGTGTGCATGCATGTATGTGTGTGTGTGTGTGTGTGTGTGTGTGTGTGTGTGTGTGTGTGTGTGTGTGTGTGTGTGTGTGTGTGTGTGTGTGTGTGTGTGTGTGTGTGTGTGTGTGTGTGTGTGTGTTTCTTTGTGAAGACTTTGGCACATATTCTTCATCAACAGAAGTATTGCATCTACTTCCACTCAGGAGAAACATTTACACCAGGAGAAGACTCCTGTTATCCCACTTTTACTACAAACAACTTCTTTACAATATACTAATGAGGTAATCCTTTCATAAGTGCACTTTCTCAATGTAAATGTCAGACTTCCGTGGTGCTTGCAGTAAATAATGTGTTCTCTAAGTTCTGTAACTTGATAGGTGAGGGGTTCAAATCCAACATTGCTTAAATTGTGTGACTGTGACTAGCATCATGCACAGCTGACTCTGTGACAACACCCCTTATGTCAGCCTCCACATAAGAAACATATTTTCACTGGTAGAAGGCCACCCTATAAATTTGCTTTATCCTCATGCAAAATCCAGTTTTGAAATCACAGTGATTATATCAAGCTTTCAAAATGCAACTACCTCACAGCTGTAGCATTACTAATCCTGTGGCATTGGTTGCTGATACTGTGCTATCTAGCCTGTATGCTTACACAGAAAGGTGGTTTGAATCCAGAAATGGCTGACTACTATGAGGTTTGTGTTTATCTGTCATGCAGTATATAGAACACTTCTAATGCATATTGGATGTGTACCTGTATAGTATTACTCTGTTCTACAGCCACCTTCTTTCATTTTTAGTTGAAACATCATCCTAAGAAACAGTGATGATGTCATCCATTCAAATGTGCACCACCACAACTGTAAAACAACATGCCATGTTGAATGTCCAGCTCAGGCAGTATTCTGTACCTTGTGATCTTATGTAGTCAGTTCCAATCCAAACATTGCTCCTTAAATTCAGTTGTGTCAGTTATGACTGTGAATGTGCATATAGTTAGCAATGACATCACCCAGCTATCTTCTGTGTATATGCATAGCTGAGGATTGCTCTTACAAGAACCTCTGCTTATTTTTCACAGATAAATGCTTTATTTAATACTGACTATGTCATTTGATGAAATCTGGCTTTCCTAAGAGACTTACTAAGAGGAAATGAGGGATAGGTCTGTGTGGTGTTGCCTTAGACTGCTCAGAGGCGATCTGTGCCTGACGTATAAAGCCATGTCCAACCCGGAATTAATGGACATGCTGCACCTCAGAAAATCCAAATCCCATCAAGCTACGTGCTCGAGAGACTTGAACCTGAGCACTGAAATAAATAGGACATGCTGGAGGGACAGATTCATAACCCAGTGGCTCCCTTCACTCTGGAATAAAATCCCAGTCCAGGTTAGGCAGAGTCCCTCACTGACTCTCTTCAAGAGGAATCTTGATGAGTGGATGAGAGATCATAGTTTTTCCCCGGGTATCACTTCTGTGTCACTGTTAGACAGAGGCACAGTATACTAACCTCGAAAAAGGGCATAGCAAAATTAATTTAAAATGGGTGGTGAAAGCCAAACACACTCTGGCTAGGCTTATAAATGCCCTAGGGCAGATAGCCTAGTATGAATCTATGAACCTATGTTCAAATCCATGATTATCAACACATTGTTAATGATTGTCATTCACCCATCACGGTAGCGACTGCATTACTTTTCAGGTGTCTTTGAGTATACTTAGCATCAGGCAATGTTGTGTGACAAATAAGACTTATAGCAACAGTCATCTAAAGAAATTGCAGGCACACATATCCCCTGTAACAATAACATGATGTCCTGTCTTCAAATACCCAAATATCTCATAACTGTAGTAGTAATTGTACCATGGCATGTTCATTCTTCACAATATCATGTTATTTCTGTCAATATGTAGTCGGTCAAAAAAAAAAAATGGCGGCACCGTGCATGGCTGAGGCTACTCTGGCTCGCAAATGCACTACTCACTGCAGCTCTTTTTCTGCAGTGGATTTACTTGGACTACCACATTTTACTGAATTTTCGAATGTGGGAAGGTGTTATGATTGTTTTGCTTTGATGAATCTTCTGGAATCTGGCTCGCCGTGTGAGTGGTTTGCAGGGCTGATGTCTGCAGGCCCTGTGAGGCCTGAATCACTGAAAGTACTTTGAATACTGATGAAGACTCATCCAGACTGCTGTAGCTGCTTTGTCTCTCAAATAAACAACAACAATCAATGGAGAAAGTGTAGGAGATGTGTATAGACATAAGAAAACGGGCAACAGAGCTAGTATCAGTGTCATAATTAAGAAAAGCTCTACTAAGGCCTGCAATTCCTTCTATGCTGCTGGCTAATGTCAAATCTCTGGATAACAAAATGGACTCTATCAGGCTAGACTTTAACACAAACAGTAAGGTAAGGAACAACTGTATTATTATATTTACTGAGACTTGGCTGAATTCAAATATCAGTGACCAAGCTGTTGGGATAGACAAATTCTCCTTATTGAGATCAGAAAGGTTACAGGCTCTCAGGGGAAAAACTAAAGGTGGGGGAGTCTGTATATACATTAACAACAGCTGGTGTCTAAACAATGATGTTGTTACTAGCCTTTGGTCAGCTGATATTGAATACCTTACAATTAAATGTCGTCCATTCTACTTGCCCAGGGAGTTTTCAACTATCTTTATAACTGCAGTTTACATACCTCCGAGTGCAAACACTAATGAAGCACTTGCCAGCCTATACCAATTAGCCTGTGATCTGAAAAACAAGAACCCAGAATGTGTCAACATTTTAGCTGGGGATTTCAATCAGGCTAAACTGAAACCTGTGTTACCAAACTACCAGCAATATGTAAACTTCTCTACAAGAGGTGAAAACACACTTGATCACGTGTACTCAAATATCAAACAGGCATTCAAAGCATTTCCCCACCCCCATCTGGGTAACTCAGATCACATTTCCATCCTGCTTATCCCTGCCTACAAACATATGCTAGTAAGAGAAAAACATTTCAAGAAGCAAATAAGGATCTGGCTTGAAACAGCTGTCTCAGCTCTGCAAGACTGCTTTGAATGCACTGAGTGGAATCTATTTAAAGAAGCTACCACCACAAATTAATGCATTAATTTGGATGAGTATACTGAAACGGTTGTGGGATACATCACAAAATGTGTCGAAGATGCCACCACCCTGAAAGATGTAACCATCAGAGCCAACCAAAAACCCTGGCTCACCAGTGAGGTATACGAATTACTGAGAGTGCGCAATTCTGCCTTTAAGGCTGGAGACAGAGATGCTTTGAAAAAGGCCAGGGCCAACTTGAACAAAGGTGTGAGAGTAGCAAAACAGGCCTACAGTCTGAAAATACAAAGAAACCTCACTGACCAGAAGCAGCTGTGGAGAGGGATCCAAAACATCACAGACTATAAGCCACCATCCACATGTTGTGAAGGTAACCCAAACTTTTTAAACAAGCTAAATATCTACTTCAGTAGATTCGAGGAGTCAAATAGAACCATACCAAAGAGACTACTGACCAACACAGATGGCACATCATTATGCCTCAACTTGGAAGAGGTACACAGGAACCTACATAGGGTTCACCAGGCAAAGAATCTGGTCCGGATATTATCCCAGGGAGACTACTTAAAAACTGTGCCGATCAGCTGGCACCAGTCTTCACAGACATTTTCAATATATCTCTCAGCCAGGAAAAAGTGCCCAAATGCTTCAAGACCACCGACATTATCCCTCTACACAAGAAACCATCTCCAGCATCATTAAATGATTATCGGCCAACTGCACTTACCTCAGTAGTGATGAAGTGTTTCAAAAAAATGGTCAAACATCACATAACATCCTGCCTACCTGCTTCATTTGATCCTTTTCAATTTGCATACAGGCCAAATCGTTCTACTGCAGATGCCATAGCCTTAACACTTCATCACACCTTAGACCACTTGGAAAATAAGGACTGTTACGTACGCATATTGTTCATAGACTTCAGCTCTGCCTTCAATGCATTAATTCCACAACAACTGCTGTCAAAGCTGAGTAATGTAGATATAGAAAACAAAATAAGCAACTGGATCCTCGACTTCCTGACTGAAAGGCCACAAATAGTTTGAGCTGGAAAACATCACTCAAACAGCATCACCCTAAACACCGGGCTTCCACAAGGTTGTGTACTCAGTCCACTTCTTTTCACAATTCTAACACATGACTGCACAGCTAAGCATCATTCAAACAGAATCATCAAATTTGCAGATGACACCACAGTAATCGGCCTTATCAAGAAGGAAGATGAGGGAGCCTACAGGGAGGAGGTGACCCAACTCATTCATTGGTTCACTAACAACAACTTAGCACTAAATATTGGGAAAACCAAGGAAATCATCATCGATTTTAGGAAGGTAAATAAGCCACACACCCTTATCATCATCAGTGGTGCTACAGTGGAGAGAGTTAATAACACCAAATTCCTAAGGATACATATCTCGCAAGACCTCAGTTGGGCCACAAACACTGCCTACCTTATAAAGAGACCCCAACAATGTCTCCACTTCCTTAGGAGACTTCGTAGAACTAATCTCCCCCCACAGGTCCTACTTACCTTCTACAGAGCCACAGTTGAGAGCATACTGACAAAAAACATGATTATCTAGTATGGAAATTGCTATTAAGCCAATCAGAAGGCACTGGATAAGATCATTAAACAAGCCACAAAAATCATTGGCTCCAACCTTCAGTCCCTACAGGACATATATTCAAACATATGCTATGGCAGAGTCTGAAATCTACTGAGGGATATACATCATCCGGCCTAGGGACTCTTCAAACTCCTCCTGACAAGGAAGCACTACAGAAGCATTAGATACAGGACATCCAGATTCCATAACAGCTTCTTCCCATGTGCTTTCAAACTGATGAACAACAAACCCATAGCCTAACCTGCCAAATGGGTAAACAAACATTATGTATGTGCAATATGTCATTGTTATCTACATAGCTCACTTTACACTTTATACTTTGTGTTTATTTTTAGTATCTTATTTTTGATTTCTATTTCAGTATTTTTAAATTATTATTAATCTTCCTTCTGTAAACTATAATTCTTATGGTACAAGCCCGAGTAATGAAATTTCGTGCAGTGACACACACTTTTTCCTCTGTGTTGATCTGTATGACATTAAAGTTTACTTTACTTTACTTTGAGGTGTTCAAAACCCATACTGACTGACTGTAAGCATTGTGTGCTCTTATACTGTTATGCTTGAATGGCATCCATCACAGTTTTAAAGTGTATAATTAAAGTTGGAGAGTTCTCTCCCATCCCTTTTATCTTTTACAAATTGTTTGCAACACAATCATATCTTGCAATGACTTCACATCAATAGAGTTTTACAGTTATGTTAAGACTTCCGCTGTGGCAGATGTGATTCATGCACATGTTGTTAGTTGGTGGACTTTGAATAGCTTACTGTTCAACTCTAGTGGAAGGCAAAATTATATGAATGCACTGCCCTTTCAGAAACAGCAGTGCATCAACTTATTAGTATCAGTTTTTGCATTGGACAAAGAAATATAGACACATTTTGTAATTTCATGGCTGCGAAACAGTTGTTCTGCAAGTGTTATAGTGTGGGTACTCCTGTGGCACATGTATTGGGTATTGAATTATATAGTACATCTACACACTGACGTCCTGCTCACCAGGCTGAACAAGGAGAAGGTCACGGTAAGCTGCCTGTCAGGCGCTAGGATCCACTGCATAACACAAGCACTCAGGTCACTCCAAGGCAAGTACAAGTATGACACAGTCATTGTCCATGCTGGTGTGAGTGACCTGAGACGTACCTTCCTGGACTGCATGAAAAGAGACATAGAGGAGCTCTCTGAGCATGTAGCCCAGGCCGGTATGACCCTGACCTTGAGTAGCATCTTACCCTCACCAAGAATGATGCCACAATATGAAGACAAGATGATCAATTTCAGCAATTGGCGTAAGTATTGCTGTCATTCAAAGGGGACCCAATGCCTGTCTGCCTGGGATGACATGCTCAACAAGCCATGATGCTTCACTAGGGACGGCTTGCACCTGTCACCCCTGGGCTTTCGGATATTGGCAAAGGCTCTTGCCACCCCCATAGTGCCTTTTTTAAGCAAGGCTCAAAAGACAAACCCACCTCCATAGGTATCACAAGGGATAAGAAACTAAGAGTAATGCTACTCAACGCCAGATGTCTAAACCTCAAGATGCACGCACTCGAAACTCTCCTTACCATGGAGAACATCGATATCTGTGCAGTAACAGAAACCTGGTTCAAGGCTCCCGAGAGCACCCCAGCACTACCAGGTTATACCTCATACCATGTTTTTCGGCCCCAAAACTTGGACCGAACCACAAAAGGAGGGGGAGTATCAATATTCGTCAAAGATACCCACACCTTCAGGTTGGTGGCACAGCATGAACCATCAGAGACTATCCATGTGCAACTAACAGTGGGTAAAACTGCCTTCCAGTTTATAGCCTGCTACAGATCACCCTCCCAAACCCAGGAACCCCACTCGGCCTTTCTGAGAACACTGGAAAATATGAAGGTCTCTCCAAACACCATTATATTGTGCGACCTCAACTACCCTAACATAGACTGGGAGCATTACTCTAGCTCCAGCACCCTAGCCCGAAGGTTCCTAGAATTTATAAACTCAAATGTTATGGAACAACTTGTTGCCACTCCCACAAGAGGGGAAAACATACTGGACCTGATCATCACCAACATGGGGACTCTATGCTTCAGACCACAAGTGTATCCCTCACTGGTAAGATCAGACCATCAGACCATAAACTAATCTCACTAGATATTCACATCCCGACCCCAGCCCCTGCCCAGAAAACCACAGTGAAAAACTTCTCTAAAGCAAATTTCACACTCCTCAAAACCGAGGTGGAATCCTTCAAAGCCCCCGGGCCTGTGGAAAATACGGCCCAGACCACAGAATCCTTTATAAATGCATTCTATGAACACCTTCAGGAATGCATGGCTCATGCAATCCCAAATAAAACCAAGACCCAATCCTCCAAAGTTAGGCATCCTGTCTGGTGGACCCCAGCCATAAACCAACTATACAATAGAAGGAGGAAGCTACTACATGATAGAGCAAAATCCCAAAAAGGGAAGGTATCTCTGATCAGTATTAAAAAACTACGAGCACTCATAAAATCATCTAAGGCCAGCTTCAAGAGAAAAATTGCACAGGACACTAAGGATAATCACAAGGCTTTCTTTAGTTATGTTAGGAACCTGAGTGGGAATTCCCAGATATGTTCAGAATTAGTCCAAAATGACAAAAATACACTGAACCCACAGACATTGCCAACATCCTAGCTGACAGATTCAGCGCAAACTTCTCCCCCCCCTTCCCCACCAAAATGGCAAATATCTATCCCAGCAGAGTGCTGCCCCCCTGACATCTCAGATGCTCAGGTAAGAGCTGCCCTCTCCAAAGCAAAAAAAACAGCATCAATGGGACCAGATGGTGTCCCGAGCTGCGTCCTACATGAACTCCAAGAAGAACTATACCCAAACATAAAACTACTGTTCAATCTCAGCCTTACTACAGGATATGTACCCAAAGAGTGGTGTACAGCAACAGTGGTCCCTCTCCTCAAAGGTGGTGCCTCAACGGATCCTGGAAACTATCGCCCCATAAGCCTGACTAGCTTGGTCTGCAAAGCTATGGAAAGGATCATCATGGACCTCATAAATAAAGATATTGGGGACCTACAGACACTGGATCCTACCCAGTTCAGCTTTGTTAAGGGCAAAGCCTGCCTCTTAAACCTGGTTGATTTCTTTGAAACAGTCACCAAGGCCATTGACAAGGGGAAGGTGGCCCATACAGCCTACCTGGACCTTGCAAAAGCCTTCGATACAGTACCCCACTCGGGCATTATAGATAAGCTCACCAGCTTAAATATAAACCCCTATGTCACTAGATGGGTTGCAAACTGGCTCAAGGACAGAACCCACATAGTTAGCCATGTCAGACTCCAAACCAGTTACAAGTGGTGTCCCACAAGGCTCAGTCCGGGGACCTCTCTTGTTCGGTATATATTTCTCGGAGGTACAGGCTAACACGGAAGGACTGTGGCTGACCAAGTTCACAGATGACTGCAAACTGGGCACCATAATCGACTCTCCAGCCGACACAAGCATCCTACAAAAGGGCCTCATAGAAACAAACAACTGGTGCCAGAGCCATGGCCTCAAGCTAAATGCCAAAAAGGGTATAGTCATCCCCAAAGTGTCCACAAATTACCACATAGGTGGTAATCCATTAAGTACGGAAGAAGTAATTAGGGACCTGGGGACCCAAGTTGATAGCAATCTCTCATTTGACAACCACGTGGCCAAAGTGGTTAGAAAAACATTTTATATAGCCCACCTAATCATGAAGGGATTTACATCTAGATCAAGGGAGGTCATTGTGCCTCTTTACTCATCCCTCATCAGGCCCATAATTGAGTACAATGCCCCTTTTGGGATGTACCTTACCAGACACCTGCAGCAACTGGAAAGACCCCAAAAGTACCTCACCAAGAGGATCAAAGGGCTCAAACAGATGCCATATGCTGCCCGGTTAAAGAAACTCCATCTCTACTCAGTGGCATACCGCCTGCTCAGAGGCAATCTGTTCCTGACATATAAAGCCATGTCCAACCTGGAATTAATGGACATGCTGCACCTCAGAAAATCCAAATCCCATCGAGCTACGAGCTCAAGAGACTTGAACCTCAGCAGTGAAATAAATAGGACATGCTGGAGGGACAGATTCATAACCCAGAGGCTCCCTTCACTCTGGAATAAAATCCCAGTCCAGGTTAGGCAGAGTCCCTCATTGACTCTCTTCAAGAGCAATCTTGATGAGTGGATGGGAGATAGTAGGTTTACCCCGGGTATCACTTCTGTGTCACTGTTAGACAGAGGCACAGTATACTAACCTCGAAAAAGGGCATAGCAAAATTAATTTAAAATGGGTAGCAAAAGCCAAACGCACTCTGGCTAGGCTTATAAATGCCCTAGGGCAGATAGCCTAGTATGAACCTATGAACCTATGAACCTATGAACAAACAGAGTGTAGTTTAAATCTGGGGTTGTATTTACACAAAACAAAGGAAAAAGCTTCCTTAGCCAAGAACATTGATATTACACCCCTCACAGTTTTGTGAACATTAACATAGGTACCTACTTTTCATCATTCTGACAAATTAATATTGAACACATAATCATCAAATGCCCTTTCCTACTTCATACATTCATTTCAGTTATTTGTGACACACTCCATTATTATCTCCTGTGGCAGTCAATACACAGGTCTGCAGAGTGTATTATAGGCAAGGGTTTGGATCTAGTAACATCTGGGGTATGAACCTAGTAACATCTATCTGTCAGATAGGAGTGTCAGACAGGAGTGGCTTAGACTAAGAAAGTAGTTATAGCACAGTCAGAGGGTCATCTTTTTATGTTCTCTGTTTCCAAAGTAGGGGACCCATACCTATTACAATAGGAAAGTGCTGTTTCAACAGTGTTTTTCAAGACAGAGCTTGTATACCTATTTTTGGGAAGTCAATGACAGATATATCCTTTCTGATATCTGAGTCTGGCAAGATGACAATGTTGACTATATCATTGATTGCTCACAGGCATTGCTTATTTTTCAAATGATGATTCTCTGTATTGCATGTTTTCATAAAAAAATAATTTTATGTTTTTAATTAGCGGGCTCATTTAGCCTTATTTATAGTCTCACAATTATGCCATGTGGCCTAGTTTCTTGCGCACTGTTAATTGTCTCCTTTTCTGCACCTTATTTAGAATTCTATATTTAAGTCATATGGACTGGATTCCTGTGCACTATTGCTCATTTAGTAAGTTAAGGTGTTGCAGCTGAGAGCACAACACCTTGTGTCTTCACCTCATGCTTTATATTTTGAAACACCAAAATTTGCATGTTGGGATCAAACATAATCACAAATAAGTTGGCTTATCTTTCGTTGGAGAATGGTGGAGCTAAAGCTTTCAGGAAATCTCTCTACAAGGTGTTTTGTCTGAGAACTGGAATATGTGGATACAAAATGTTGATTTCTCATGATAAAGCACCATAGCCAAAAACTGTCAAAAGGTACATTGTACTACATTTCTGTATATCGGAGGAGAAGGAGTTCTAAAAGTTGTTCAATAAATTGATTGTCAGGAGAGAAAGTATTGCAGTAATATGACGTACATTTCAGAGTTATTGTGAGCAGTGGAAAATGCTGACATACCTGCCACAAACAGTATTAATTAGTTATTGAATTAATGAATCAAGGGAAACACTGCAAGTCTGACAACTCACATCATTAATTAATGAGACAAAATCATTTAACACTGTAAATGATTGAATTTGAGGAATATTGCTTGAAGAAGCATATTTAACATCAAATAAAGTAAACGAAATGTTCAGAGTTTGTGAAAGTTTTACATCACAGATAAAAAAGCTTTAGAATAGCTAGAACTATTTGTACCTATATGCAAGACTAAAAAGTACAATAATACAGAAACAGAGGTGAACTGAGCTACAAGAGTTAAAGAAAGAATCATGAACATGAGGAATGTATTTCTTGTATGACGTATGTATATGGGCACGGCAAAAAATAATTGCAATGGATTAATCACTTGGGTGGAATCTGGCAAAAAATAAATCAACTTACTAAGGGTGTATAGACAAAGTGCGACACATTTACATACAAAAACAATGCATGTAGTAGAACAAAGTTATGAAAATCAATGCTTTGTGGGCAAAATGCACAGTGTTAAGAATGCCCACAGAAGTGACAGAGAATTTAATCAAAACTCTGGGAATATCTTCCAAATTTATATTGAAAGCATAGTGCTTAAGCTAGACACAGGCAGGCAATATAAAGTATATAAAAGAAAATAAATTAAAGCCAGCTATCTGTAAACTTCTAATTTGTTAAAATCATAACATAATAAATTAAATACACATATCTGTAAACTGCTAATTTATTTGGGTCATGAAATAAATACCTTGGGCCTGAAAGTCAGTTAAAACAATGTGCTATTTGTCATCCTGGCTGAATGTTATACCATCAATGTGAACTTCTAAAAATGTAACTTGGTTTCCATTGATCTGCAGAGCTATGCTCATCTAAACATCCTGCTTTTCAAAATTCTCATAATCAAATATTCAGTTGTGTCACCTATTTCTTGTGAAACAACAACAATGATACTATCATATTAAATAGATATCCTTTGATCTAATCAAATCATCTTTTGAAATTGAAAGCAGTTATTAAATGAAATCTATAACCAGCAAAATTGGTGAACGTTAAAAATAATTTTAAGAATATATATATATATATATATATATATATATATATATATATATATATATATATATATATATATGTGTGTGTGTGTGTGTGTGTGTGTGTGTGTGTCTGTGTGTGTGTGTGTGTATATGTATAGGTTTACTTTGACCCATCTTAGTTACACTTCACTGAACTGTAATTTCCCGAGTCCATTTTTGCGAAAGTACATTTATCTGAAAATGCACTTTCACTAAAACTGAATCACCAAAACAAAAAATAAAACAAAACAAAACAAAAAAATGCACTAAACACATTCATGCAGGGGGGCAAGCCTCCCTGCACCCCTCACAACCCTACTACTTATATATACTCTATATACTTATATATATATATATATATATATATATATATATATATATATATATATATATATATATTTCATCCTCTACCTTGCTGTAAGTAAGCATAAGTTTGTATACCTGTAACCTGCCATCTGATGTAAAATTAGCAATTCTTGCTTATTTGTCTTTTGTATGATATGTCATCTTAAGTTTTTTTTTCTTTTCTCTAGCCAACTCTGTACACATTTTTATACCTGTTCTAAATGTATTTAATGTAACTTCCTGCTATTGCATAGATTGTAAGTCATGATACTATTGCATCTTTTGGAACTTTTCTCCTTGGGCCTCTACATAAAATGGACATATATCCAGTTAGACTAGCCTGGTCAACAAATGTAAAATAAAGAAAAAAATAAATAAAATAATATACTAACTCTGAAATCATATTGCAGTGGGAAAGGGAATATTCCCTTATCCTTACTGTACCACAATTTACAACAGCAAGCTTCCCTCTCATACACCACTGAGGAAACACCATACCTGCACCTCCACAGGATCCTGGAACCAGTGACTGCTCTTTGCTCAACCAATTTTTGCAAAAGTGCATTTTCAGGTAAATATACTTTCAAGAAAATGAACTCAAGAAATTGCAGTTCGGTAAACTCTAATTTCGATGGGTCAAAGTAGACCCATATGTGTGTGTATATATATATATATATATATATATATATATATATATATATATATATATATATATATATATATATGTTAAAGAATGTGGCTGTCTTGGAGATAATTCAATGTGATAATACTTCTCTCCTATTTTGCACTTTAGAAGATTCAATTCTTCTTCTTCCTGAACTAATAATCCATTTGCAGTGCATTGCACATTGTGTGTGTAATGATGATTATTGTATGCCACTCATATTCTATATATCTGTAACAGATGTATAGTTTGGGTGTTATATAGACATTATTATGGCATGACATTATAATTGCGAGAAAAGGAACAAAGTGAACACATTTATGTCACCTTATGGAAAACAAAGATTTTCCTAGACTTCCATCTACTATTTTATCAGCAGTTAAAGTGTTTCAGTAAACTTTTGTGCATATGATTGAGGGGCTTAAAGTATTCTTAAAATTAATGATCATATACTAGCATGAGGTATGACCAAGGAAAAAATGATAAGTAGACAACAGAGTTATTAAAATGCTGAAACAGTACAACTATATACCTTGTTTTGCTAGATATACTTTATTACTGTCTGCCATTTTATTTGTGATAAATATATAGCTTGATTTGTTGCATATACCTTAATACCGTATGCAGTTGTATTTGTGGCAAATGTACAGCTCATTGTGTTATATATTCCTGGGAAAGATATATAGTTTATTGTTTTGTATATACTTTACTACTGCCTGCCATTTTATTTGTGAGAGATATATATCACTGAGGTGCATATATCTTATTACTGTTTGCCATTGTAATTGTGATAGATGTACCACTCATTGTGCTATAAATATCGTATTACTGTTTGGCACTGCATTTGTGGTAGGTATATGGCTTGTTGGATTATATATATCTTATTACACTATATCACTGCATTTCTGACAGATGTATAACTAGCTGTGCAATATATACCCTGTTACTGTAGGCAACTATACTTGTAAAAAATCCACTGCTTTCTCTGCTGCATAGTCCTTTCTATGACACTGCTGTACGGTAAGTTGTGATTGTATATGTTAATAGTCATTTGATTGTACAACTCAGGTCATGAATAAAAAAAGTTCAGTTGACCAGAACAACTACAGAGTTAAAACATAGTGAATAAATAAATAAGTACATAAGTAAAAAGATCCATAGATGCACACAAACATACATACACATACTGGCTCATCTCAAGGGAACATCTCTCATCTATGCACCTGTTACCTTCTCTTTACAAGGTCACATGGATGCTTAAGACACTATGTCACACACATAAGCAGTTGATGACCTCTTGTCATCCCCATTACTCTATCATCCATTGAAGTGCTTACCAAGGCCTTTGTGGGACAGGTAGGAAAACAAAATAAAATTCCCCTGTATGATGCCATGCCATGATCAGTTATTCCTCAGCAGGCAAATGAATGAACAAGATTATAACTGTTTGCTTGCTAGTCACAATCATGGTGTCAGACAATAAATAAAACATGTTTGTTCAACAGAAGCTCCAGCCATAATAAATCATTTAACTTGCTAGGTGTTTTATATAGTGAAAATAAATCATAATGTGCAGAATGAAGATTTGCTTTATGAATGTGAAAATGTATTTACTGATCTCAGCTGCCTACAATGAATGCATCATATTCAGATAGATCTTGCATTATTAAACTCAATGTTTGCTGGAAAAAATGTTCCAATAACTTTGTAAAGTTGCACAGAGCAAAAAAAAAAAATAAAATAAACAGAATGGAGGACTTTATCAAGAATTAGAAACAGAATGACCATAGTGACTGAAAGCCATGGTTACTGCATGTTAAGCAAGAACTTTTGATTTGTATATATCTATAAGACATTAAGAAAGCTATAAAGAGGAACACCATCCACAGTGTACAGACAGATAAATGACTTCAACTGTTCCAGGTCGAATTTTTTTTATGATTAATGATAAATGGATCAAATTGTATGTGTTTAATACAGCTGTTAGAAAACAGGGATTTCTCAGACTCCTATCTGGTATTTCATCAGCACTTGAAGTGTTCCATTAAACCATTGCACATTTGATTGAGGGGCTTGAAGGAATTCTTCACAGTAATGATCATATATTAGCATTAGGTGTCATACCTCTCAACCTCTTAGTATGAGAAATATGGACAAAGCCAAAAACAATGTGGAACAAAGGCCCCACAACTGAGACATATGTTTAATATTGCTCTTATAAATGCAAAACGTTGCTAGAATAGTAGGTTTTTCATTAGCATGCATTTAATTAAGGATGTAAAATCCAAAACTCAGATATCTCTCATAATTTAGTGCCTTCAGTCCTCAATGATTTGCCAAAAATGCACACATTTTATGAGGAATAGACCAAAAATATGAGGTAAAAATCTGGACATTCTACAAACATCTGTACAGTTGAACGGCATGTTATGTGTTCTGCCAATTTGAGCATTAAAATAGAATGCACAATGAGCAGTTCAAAGTTATCTGGTAAACAGGCACCTAGTACATTGTCATCAGCTAACCTGGCCATTTTTTGTTAAGTTTGAAAGGCTGCTCACTATGCCAGCTGGATATACAGCTGGTTCATGAACTAAAAGAATTGAAATAACCAAAATACTCACATATATATTTTAAAATTGGAATTATCACAACAGAAATGTCATGTGCTGGCATGATGTTATATTTGAAACACAACTAATATTCTTTTAAGTATAATCTTGAAATATTATTAAGTGATATCTGAAATGTAGATGCATAAGTCTTTATATACAATTGTTTATTGTACCTAAAATAAATGGAAAATCTTATAGGTTTAGTGATGGAGAGGGACAAAGCCCTAGCTCTGACTCAGATGACTGGTGTTTGACCAGTGGCACTGGCAGCTGGAAGAAATGCACATCAGTGACTGATGTTGTTTAGCTCATCCAGGTGGAAGAAAGTAGTCTGTCACACTTCAGTGTTGATCCTAACAGTTGCATAGAGGTCCAGCACACAGCATTATGAGCTGCAGTGACCACTATGGTGTACAATAGCCAGTGAGGAGTGGACATGTGTAGATCGATGCATGCATCACAACAAGAAGCAATAATTACTGAAGTCACATACACTGCAGGGAGGGTTAGGCCAGGACTAAGGGAACTCTGTCATACATATGAAGACTCAGCCTAAGCTTTTAACTCTTATCTCCTAAGGGAATAGATAAGCCTATGGGATCTCATTCTAAGCATGGGATGAACATGTTGCACACTCCTTGCTATCTTTGGAGAATGAATGGACTTCATCTGAGAAAGAAAGAATGGTCCAACTGAGTACCAGGAAGGGGGCTTGAAGAAGGTCAGCCTGAGGGCTAGAAAAATAAAAGAAAGGGCAAATCTTTTGCTGCAAGAGAATGTGGAGGCAACTCTAGACTTCCCTTCTACTGGGCAAGTAACAGTTGATCTGGTTCTGCCTACACAAACACAACTAGCCTAATCATTACTGGTGCAGATTAAAGGTCAGTTTGACTTTGGTCCAGTGGTGGCAATCTTTGTGCAAGACCACTGTGTGCATTAATTAGGAGTTTTCCTCTCCCCACTGTTATGTGACCAGAGAGTTAGTTTATGCAAGTTTGAGGGCTATTGGGTACTTACCCCCTACTGTATACAAACAAGGGAGAATTCAAGGGACTTTTCTAATAGCAATAGCTCCTATTTGTTTGTTTATGGGTTGCAGGGAGCACATTTTCTTGATGAGCTGTGTTGTGAGCAGTGTTATACAAATGATCATGTGTTAATTAGCCCTCAAACTTGCATAAACTAACTCTATGGTCACATAACAGTGGGGAGAAGAAAACTCCTAATTAATGCAGTAGCATACCGCCTGCTCAGAGGTGATCTGTGTCTGACGTACAAGGCCATGTCCAATCCGGAATTAATGGACATGCTCCACCTCAAAAAATCCAAATCCATCAGAGCCACGAGAGCTAAAGATCTAAACCTCAGCACAAATATGAATAGAACATGCTGGAGGGACAGATTCATAACCCAGAGGCTTCCCGCACTCTGGAACAGGATCCCAGTCCATGTTAGGCAGAGCCCCTCACTGACTCTCTTCAAGAGAAATCTTGACGAGTGGATGGGTGATCGTAGGTTTACACCGGGGGTCATCTCTGTGTCATTACTAGACAGAGGCACAGTAAACTAAATTTATTTTGAACACATTTGTATCATTACATGGGGTGGTGAAAGCCACGTACACTATGGCTAGGCTTATAAATGCCCTAGGGCAGATAGCCTAGTACTATACTATGAAACTATGAAACTATGAAACTAATCAATCAAAGAGCAAATATAATTTATATATGTATATGCCTTTGATGTCTTTAAATTCATTTAAAGTCCCGTATGAATGTGACAACTTAAAAACTATGTTCTTGAGGAGGGAGTACCCAGCAGACTTGCTTAATGAGCTTATGCAGGAAGTGATAGTTAAAAGAAGAGTAGGGCATTTTAAGCCCATAGTTGGGGAAAACAGACTAAACAACAGCCCCTCTGAAGTTGAAGAGAGGAGACTTTAGTTGGAATAAAGTTCTTTTGTAGATCTATGGTGCTTACAATCAACTCTGACTCATACCACTTGATGTCCATTTTTTATAAGAACTGAGACATTTTAATGGATGACTTGTACATCAGGGCACAAATAGGAGAAAGACCTATAGTTACATACAGAAGGGGCTCAAACTTAAAAGACCTTCTTAGGAAAGGTTCTAACTACACTACTAACACAGATGTACAAATGAGTCTTGTAACTGGTGCCACAAAGGTGATCAGGTGAAAAAAAAAGAAACACATGGTACCAATGGTATAGTAAAAGGTGTAAATAAAATAAGGCAGCAGTGGTCACAGCTACATACAACCAATGTGATAGAATGCTGTGCATTTAATAGGCAAAAAAGAAAAAAACATTTTAAACACAGAATTTGAATAACACATAAATAAGAATAATATAAATAATAATATATTCAATGCTTTTAGCGAGGCATTTTCAGGGCAATACTTTAAAAAATTTTGGACAGGAGACAAAAGACTCAGAGACTGAAAACTTGAAAAAAACTTGGGGACTTCAGTTACAGTTAAGGAGTTAAGGAGGCAAATTTTACAACAGAGGCATACAGATGGGACATTAAGAGGACAGGACACCTTGGATTTTATCATTAAATACACCTTTGGTTTGTCATCACTGAGTGTGATTTGTGCCTGAAACTCTGCCCCAATTCACAGCAAAGTGAATTGAGAGAACAGGAACTCTCAGAATGCTGCAGGAAGAAATCATAACAAAACTGAAAGCTGGTAACTGAACAAGCTGGACAGGATGTTCAGGACTATGCTAAATGGTATGGCCTATCCTAAACCTCCTGGTTCGCAGCTACCAACCACAGGTTTTTCAGAGGTCCAGGCCAAAGAACAGGAACTGGAGAGCTTAGCATCTCCACTAGTGCCTTTTGGTCACCATGTTAATGTTAATGGCTCCTTCATTAATGCAAGCACCCCAACACCAGTGGACTCTGTTCAAAAAGCAGGTACCTATACAGTGGTTTTTAACCACCAAAAAGACTTTTCAGTACACAATTATTCTACTTTATGTATAAATGAAACTACAGCTGACTTATTGTCTAAGGGAATGTCTTTTGTTCCTGGTAAGATATTTAATGTTGTAGACACTATGTTAGATCTGAAACTTTATTTAAGAAAGTTGAATTTGACCTTATTACATGGTACTACCTCCCAAACTAATGTCAGTGAAGGCAGCATTTTCTAAGATCAGATCTACCTACAACCCCCCTTTGCACCCGAAATTAGCAATGTATGAAAAAGTTTGTGAACTAATCTGTATAATTTAAATAAGAACAAATAAAGGCCAGCTCAAACACTTCACAACATGAACCAAAGTAAATATGATTGTTTATTGGAACTGCAAGAAGATGACATCAGGGTTATGAAACCTGACAAAGGGGGAGGAGTTGTAATCATGGACTCTTCCACATACAGTGACAAAATGCTGGCTATGTTAGACACAGGAAATTACACGGAATTGTCCCTTAATGAATTAAATGCAGCATATAGGAAAATCTGCAGCCAACTCACTGACATATTTCTAGAAAGAAGAATCAAACGTTCCTTACATAACTATCTTAACATCATTAGCCCAAGGATACCAGTGTTTTTTGGTATTCCCAAGATCCACAAGAACCTATCAGATCCACCTATGAGGCCCTTAGTGGATGGAAGACACTCCATTATCACTGCTTGTGCCCAATTTTTAGACCATGAGCTGAAGAAAATATTGCGTAATGAAAGCCAAATTTGTAAAGACTCCTGGGCTTTTTTAGAACAAGTTAACAAAACCAGGTATGACGCAAGTGACATCATGGTCACTATAGATGTAAAAGACCTGTACATGGTCATCCCACAAGAAATTGGTCTCGAGTGGGTGGGTGACCTACTGTTGTTATACAAAGTTAACCAGGAGAAAATTAATCTAATTTTGGAATTATCAGAATTTGTTTTAAGAAACCACTATTTCTCCTTTAATGGCAGGTATTTTATGCAGGTCATAGGAGTGGCAATGGGTTCAGCTTGTGGTGGGGCATTCACAAATATGGTAATGGCATATTGAGAAATAAATTATGTATTTCGATTTCAGTACTATTCTAAGGTCAAACTGTATTATGGATACCAAGATGATATCAGCTTGATATGGAATGGGTCACTGGTTGTTTTGGAAGAGCTTTTGAGATACATTAACACCACCACTACATTCCTGCAGTTCACTTGGGTGATTAACCTGGATTACCTGAATTACTTTGATGTCCACTTATACAAAGACACACATAATGAAAAGTATGCTACTAGGATCCACAGGAAAGAGACCTACTCAAACTCGTTCCTGCATTACACTAGCTCCCACCCCAAGCATCAAAAGAGGTCGGTAGTTAAAGGGCAATTAGTTCGAGCAGCCCGTATGATCTCCAGAGAAGAAGATTTTTTCATTGAATGTGACAACTTAAAAACTATGTTCTTGAGGAGGGAGTACCCAGCAGACTTGCTTAATACGTGCTAGTTAAAAGAAGAGTAGGGCATTTTAAGCCCATAGTTGGGGAAAACACACTATACAACAGCCCTTCTGAAGCTGAAGAGAGGAGACCTGAGTTGGAAAAAAGTTATTTTTGTAGATCTATGGTGCTTACATTCAACTCTGACTTATACCACTTGATGTCCATTTTTTATAAGAACTGGGACATTTTAATGGATGACTTGTACATCAGGGCACAAATAGGAGAAAGACCTATAGTTACATACAGAAGGGGCTCAAACTTAAAAGACCTTCTTAGGAAAGGTTCTAACTACACTAGAACAGGACATGTAGGGATGTAGAAATGTGAGTTTTGTAACTGGTGCCACAAGGTGAAATCAGGCAGCAAATTTACAGTGAATGGTATAGACCATTATGTAAAAGGTAAATATAACTGTCACTCCAAGGCAGTGGTCTACATGGCTACATGTGATCGATGCCTAGCATTTTATGTAGGCAAAACAGAAAGGAAATTTAACACCAGAATTTATGAACACAACTATGCCATAAAAAAGAATAATATTAATAATGCTTTAGCGAGGCATATTCAGGACAATACTGGCCACAATTTCACATTTAAGGCAATAGACCATGTAGAGATCAGTGACAAAAATCCTTGGGGACTTCAGCTAGAGTTAAAGGAGTTAAGGTGGCAAATCTTACTACAGTTAGATAGATGACCAGGGATAAATGACAGGACATCCATCTCTCCTGTATTGAAATTAAAAGCCCTAGAAAGGAACAAAACATCTCAAAACATTTGTTAAGCACAAGCACTTTTGTATGTATTTTGCTTTGGTAAACATTTTAGCATTATGTGAATATTTAACATGAGATTTTAAAAATGACTTTGGTTTTAGTTTTATCCTATTTAGAATCATTCATGACACAAGTATGAGACTAATAATTTATCTTTTAATTACAAGTTTTAGTTGTATTTAAGATACAACAGTTTCAACTGTAACACAGTCATCAAGGGGTTAATTAATGTTCGGTCTCAGTGTTGCTTAGCTTGCTGCCTCTCTTTGCTTTCCCAATCAGAGTGTTTTTTATATGTATATAAATGGCTGTCTTACATTTTAATGGTGTCTGATGAAGTTAACACTTGTTTAACGAAAGCGCTCACATTTTGTTTTTTTTTTGTGGATTTTTATCATTAAATACACCTTTGGTTTATCATCACCTGAGTGATTTGTGCCTCTGAAATTATGCCTGCCAGCATTTTTATTTATATAGCCTAGTAGTTACTTATGAGTGAGGGTTTTGTATTATTTGACTAGAGTAAGTTTCATTTCTGAACACTTCCTAACAGAATTTGTAGTTTGATACTTTTTACTGTTTTTCTTTAATGTGATTATTCTGCTATAGTTTATTATAATACTGAGAACACTCGCTGTATTTTATTTTTATACTAATGTTTTGAATAGGATATTGTTTGTAGGGTCACACTTGGCAGACTGTCCTAAGAACAGGGTCAGTGTGAGCAGTTTTCCAAAAAATCCCTGAAGATTAGCTTATACATTGGTTTGCTTAAAAAATCAGAGAAATAGGGGAAAGCTGTTATATCCAAAACAGGAAAATCCAAAACCAGCTAAATAGGAAAACCTATTACTTATTTAATAGTCACAAAATAAAAACAATAAAATAACAAGTATCCAGTTAACGCTTTCATCTCTAACCTTGAAATTTCAGACTGAATACATTTAGCATCACCAAACATTTATGTGATACCTGCTGTGTGGCTTGGAGGGGTGATCCACCGTTCCACAGATGCGAAGGTCATGGGTTCTAAATAGGATGCAAGCATGCATTTACTGCCTGTGGAAGGTTGTCATAATGGTAAGTTGCTTTTCCTACAAGCACAAGGGGCAGGATTTGAGTCTCAAGTGGGAAGTTTTCACTTTAGCTACTCAGAGTAATACATGCAGTGTCTTTTCAGAGGATTACGGGGGGAGTAAGAATAAAAGGAAAACTTATTCATGTGATTAAAATATCTTAGTGCTTTAACTCTTTGTGTTTCATGTAAGCAAGAAAATCGTCTCTGTTGTTTAATGCTTGTGGATAGCAAGCATTAAGTTTATCTTACCAAAAATATTCTTTCCACCCTCCTTCTTCTTCACCATCAAACTTATTGCCATACCTTGGAACATAATCTACTACAATAAATTTAAACTCCACTTTACACTTGAATGAAGTATAATGCTTGCTTAAACCATTTCTGTCATTATCAGCTGATATTGCATATTTGTGTTCATATATTCTCTTGTAAAGCTCTCTGGTTGTTCTACCAACACAAAATGACTGACAGGATATGCATAGAGCTAAATATACAACAAACTTAGATTTTCAAGTAAATCTGTCTCTGGTTTTGATCAGCATGTCATTCACCCTTATTTCTTCTATGATAGTTTACAAATAATTACAAGAATTACAGTTGGGACATTAGAACATCTGTTTTTACACTGCTATTCAATGGTAAGCTTAAGTTTCTTTAAAAAAATCTTGAAACTTTTGGCTTTTTTCTGCACAGATATAGGCTTGTCGCCAGCTGCTTTAGTTATATCTGAACAACTGCTAATAATATTCCAATTTCCTCTGATTATTTTCTTAACCTCTATTGAATCTATACAGTTCATTACTTGCAGAGCCAAACAGTAATCCATGTTTTTGTTGTTCCCATTCTCATTTGCTTCAGTTTTCCTACTACTGCATAATTCTTTCAGTTTATTTTCTTCCATCTCCGCTGGATAACCTCTCTGTATAAATCTGTCACATATGCTCTCACCTTATGTCAGAACATCCCCCATCCTTTTTGGTGAACCTATTACTCTTATTAACTGCCCCTTTACCGTATTTGCTTACTTCTGGTGGGATGCATACTAGAATAATCTAAAAACAAATTGTTTTGTATTTCTTTTTTGTATATCTTCTGATACGTTTACTATTTTCTTTCAATATCATCACATCTAATAACATACCGGTGTCACTATATTCTATGGTGTAGTCTTAAAAAGAACTTAAGCTGTTGATGTGATTATGAAACTCTTCAAATGCATCAGTGCTCCCTCTACACACAAAAAACACATCATCAGTAAAGCATTTATACAGTAGAATATAATTCATATACATGCTGTTGAAAATGGGTGTCATTTCCCACCCATGCATAACAATATTTTCACAACTCGGTGCAATGGCAGCACCCATGGCCACTCTGCTTGTTTGGCAGTACATGTTGTTGTTAAACTCAAAGTAATTGTAACTGAGGATTATATCAATAGCTTCCATAATTAATTGTATAGTATTACTGGAAAAAAGCTTAGAATTAACCATCTTCCCTCTTTCTGTGTCCATATCCTCCTAATTGTGAATAACTGTGTATAAAGATTTATTATCCAATGTTACTAACTTCAAAATTTTCTATTTTTGTTAAAAAAATTAAATGAGTCTCTGATGTATGAGCTGCCCTTTTCCACCACTTTTTGCAAATGTGTATCAAGAAAAATAGCTAAACCTTCAGTTTTGCAGTTACTGCTTGCCACTATTGGCCTCAGAGGTGGATTATCTAAGTCTTTCTGCATCTTCGATAATCCAAAGATCTTGCTAACTTTGGGACTATCTACTCTCAGAATTTTCCTAATGTCTTCAGTAATCCTTCCACAGCTGTACCGTTCTTCAATAAACATGTCTATCAGTGAGAAAGCTTTTTTTACTTCACTAAATGATACTAGCTTGCAATGTTTGACATCATTCTGTAATTTAAGCATTTTCTTGTCATACATAGATCTGGCTAACAAAACCAACACATTTCCTTTGTCAGATTTAGTTATAATCACATTCTTGCTGTTAATAAGATTATAAAAAATCTCTGTTTAATTTTTTAATAAATTGTAATATCTGTTCAAAGGTTTGTTGTTTAACAATTCAATAATCTGAAGTTCAGACACAGAAAAATTTCTAATTCACTTCTGGGTGGAAGGTTAAAAGTAAAAAAGCAAACTAAAAGAAGTATGCAATATTAGGAAACATGAAGTCATTGAGAACATGAACAACAAAAATGTGGATTATTGATTGACTATGCAAGTAGAAAACAGTATAGATTCACTAGAGATTAAGAAACATCTGCTAACCTTGTAATCCATATTGCCAGACTAGCCTTACCCCTAAAAAGCTGCATGGATTCCTAATGCGGGCTCACAACCTGCAAGGCAAAGGCTGAGGGGTAGGTGTAATACTAAATGAGTAGCATGCAGGAACAGAGCAGATTAAGATGAACTAGTCCCCGATCTTGAAACATAGACTGTCATATCATGGGTGGGAAACAGCCAAAGGTTGCGCAAGGAGTTGAAACATACCAACTAAATATCTAGTTAGTCTAGCCATTGCATACAACATAGGTTCCAGACCCAGACTGCCTTAATGGGAGTGTTTTTTCTTCTACCCTCAAGACAGGCCTTAGTGGGTGTAGGAATACTTCCAATTCTCCAGCTGGATGCTAAGTAGTTGTATTTTGTGCCAGTGAATGAGAGACTGAGAGCCAGCTCAATGTGACTGTGATTTGCAGAAGAGAAAACAATGGTGGTCATTTAGTCATCTCCTACTATCTATTATTCAGAATAGTCTACCTTCTTAGAGACTATAAGTAAATTGTTTTTAGGGTACAACATATTCTGCTTTCCTGCTGGGATACGCCAGCACTAATGTGGGGAATGACAGAGATACTTGATGAAATGTGTTTGGCAAGAATAGACTGCCACATCAACAGATGAGCAGTAAACTGGTACTAGACTTATTTGCTATTCATGGGATGTCTGTGATGAGCATACTGTTTGAATCCAAGGCTGCTTAGGGGCACTTATTTATGGTTCTCAAAAAAACTGAAATTCCATTTTCATGACAAGAACTCTGGGAATTATATCAGTTATTTTCAAATGTAATTTCCAGTCTTTACCATGATTTTATTAACAAGCTGACAGTATTATATGTAGTAAATATAAGAAGGAATACAGGTTGCAGTGAATAAGTAAACTGGCTTAGTATGTCAAGTTCCATGAAAATGCCAGGTTTTTACAATAGTCAGTCCAGATTTAGGATTTACATGTATTATTTCTCAGAAAAATGGAAAACTCTGTGTCTCTGCTCATAACTGTAATTGGTGACATAGCCACAAAGGATAAATACAGACTATATAGTAATGTCACCAGGCCAAAGGATGATTGCACACTGAACAATAATACCACCAGACCTCAGGCAATATGTTCTTGACATTTGGATCAACAGAAATGCTGCAATAGTTTATGCTCTAGCACATGAGCAGTGTCTCTTTTGAGAACCAGTGTTGACCCTCTAGTGCATAATGTTAAAGATTTATGAGCTTATTTTATTTTGTCCAACATAGTTGCTGTAATGCATTCATTTTATAGTATCTGTCATCTGAAGATGCATTGATGTTGGAAAGGGATCACCCTCCTCAGCCACCCCTGGAATGCCTATGCCAGGGTTAAGAAAGGAAACTCTATTAATAGTTGATCTTCTTATTGACAAGGAGGAATGGGAACTCCTGTATGTGGAAAAACTGATCATCTCTTTACCCTTGCGGGAGTGTCGCTTGGTTTTTGGGAGTCTGCCAGACCTGCCTAAATGTGTTTTGTAGAGCTGGAGGAGGTATATGACAGAATACCCTGGGATATCTAGTGGGAGATGCTACAGCAATATTTGATTTCATTGCTACCACTGCATTCCATTTAGACCCTTTATGTGTAGATCAAGGAATGTGTCTCCATTCTTGGTATTAAGTTAGATAAATTCAGGGTAGGATTAGGAGTCCCCCAAAGATCTGCCTTGTCTCACCTTCTGTTCAAAATTTTCATGGATAGGAAATCAAGGGTCATATGACGTTTGAAAAGTGTCTAGTTTGGGGAAATAAGGTTGCAAGTTTGTTTTTGCATAGAACATTTGTCCATCTAGCTTCAGTTGTCTATGATCTCTGGTGTGCCCCGGAGAGGTTCTCTATTGAATGTGAAGCAAATGGGATGAGGGTTATAAGAACTGAAGCAACTGTATGATATTGGAAAAAAGCTAGAAGGAACTGGAATAGATGTCTTTATCTTTTAATTACCCACAATTGTGCTGAATAGATGTCAGTCTGTCCTTTATGTGCCAATTCTTCTTGTAGCTTTCAGAATAAAAGTCTACACACTAGATCTGATGCAGGTGGCTTATTATGTAGTATCAACATACAATGGAGGTAAATGTCAACAATATCCAAATCAAATCTTACTGCCTCAGATAACAGTACAGATAAACTGAAATAGGTTCATAGGTAGGTACTATGCTATTGGCCCAAGGGCCTAAGTAAGCCTAGCCAGCAAGGTTCCCTGGCTTATGCCACCCAAGAAAGTTATTTTCCTGTGTCCCTGTTGAGCAGAGCCACATAAGTGATCCCCAGAGTGTATTTCCTATTTCCCATCCACTTATAGGTTCATAGGTAGGTACTAGGCTATTGGCCCAAGGGCCTAATAGGCTGAATTATACTGTCCGTAGCTTCTCCACTCATTATACTGTCCTTAGCTTACGTACTCAGAATTGTTCATTTCTTCCTGAATGGCAGGCTTCCCTGCTTCCTGTTGTTTCTGGCATGCTGGTTATTTGACCTGACTTCTGCACTGAGTCTAAAGTGTACTGAACTTATGAGGACTACACTGCAATGGCTTTCTGTGTATCAGTCCAAACTAACTTACCGACTTTAATAATATCAAAATCATGTATATTTCCTACGAGTTCTACTTGCCTGTTTAACCTTGTTTCCCAAGCATCTCACCATCTAAACAAGATCTGTTTGTACTCAATGTACTGCACATTCTGTAACACATTTTATTCTTACCAATATTTTTGACTGAAGGTTACTCATTTGTATCCTTTACTGAAACATTCCTTTCTTTTGAAACTGCATTCACTGAAACTGCATGTAAAATGTAAAATATAAAGGCCTGCTTTAATATGGCTGCATTTCTAGACCTATGCAAAGAGAATACTGTATTTAAGTCCATCAAACTACATTTAAATTGAACTTGATCTTACAAGGATAAATGCTTCTAAATCTAAGGTTATGGTTCTCTTCAACAAAGGAGTAGATTACAATATGTGCTGATGTGGAGCAGCTAACACATGCAGAAGAATTTCAGTGTCTTGGGATCTTGATCACAAGTGAGGGTATAGGTGATTGGCACACTGACCAGTGTGGAAGGAAACACGAAACAGTACAAATCCAACAACTTCTTTAATCCGGCTCCACACACTAGGTGCTTTCACCATTCAAATGGCATCTTCAGAGTGAGTAGTAACCACAAAACAACTCATTAAACACATATCAATTAATCAATCAAGCATAAATTAATACAATCACATTTTTCTTAAACCAAAACACACCTCATACATCGTATTCAACCTAAATATGGCCCTGTCTCCTGAACAAATAAACCTAATGTCTATAATATAAAAGCTTTTACTAAAAATTAAAAATAATTATTTGTTATAAAATATTTGTTGTGAAAATAGATTGCATATTTAAATTTTAGCAGCTCTTAATCTCAATACTGGTCCTAAAGATATGTTCATTTACACCAGGTGATGTTGTTGAATCTAAAATCACTTGCCACTTATATTCTAAGAATTCAACTTCCAAGTTGGCATCACCACCTCTGTCATTTTGAACAACCCTATCTATCATAAAAAATAAAAATGTCTTGAAATTTATGCATTTGGTACTGTACATATATAAGGCATTATGGGGGTCTTTAATTGTTATTGCTCTTAGGTGCTCTACTATTCCTTCCCTCAACCTATGTGTGGTCTTTTCTACATAAAAACTAGTGCAGGAAGTGCATGTAGCTAGGTAAACCACTTTGGAGGTGTTACAATTACACCTACCTGGAAATTTAATGCTCCTGTTGTAACTCGGGACATTAACATAGGGTCCATTATTAATGAATCTGCAGGACTTACAAGTCACACATTTATTCATCCTAGAAAAGATGTTGTTTCGAGGCCTTTGCCCCTCTAAATATTCTTTTAGGTTTCTTCCCCTTGAAAATACAATCCTAGGATACACACCCAAATTGCTTTTAAGTTCACTATCAAAACTTGTATCCCATATTGCCCTAATAGTGTCCACTATATAATTTGTTTGACTATTATATTTCAAAATCAAAACCCTGGTATCAAAGTTATTCATGTGACTCCTGTTTTCTGATTCAATACTTCTCCCTTTTAATATGGGTGGAAAATTAGTCTCCCTTTTACCAATTACTTCATTACGCATTTTAATCAACATTTTTAAGGGGTATCCCCTATCTAGGAACATTCCTATCAATGTATGTAACTCTTGTTTACAAACTTTGTTGTCACTGATGAGATGTGACAACCTTACCATTTGCCCCTTTACAATACCCCCTACGTTGATGTGGGGAATGACCACTATTGAAATGGAGCAATGAGTTACTGTAAGCCTCTTAATTACTTAAGTAAGTAATTTAATACACAGCATAAACGATTGTAGAACTAACTTGCAGCCAGAATGTCAGGAGTAGGTGAGGGTAGTTGCTTTCGAGCATAGAGGTGGGGCGTTGAGGAGTCCAGATACATGGTCTGGCTCCTAGTCCACAATCATGAGGCCCAACTCATGGAGGGCCAGGTCTTGTGGGGAGCATATAGGGCTGAGGCATGGGACCAGTTGGCTCATGATCTCACCAGTGCCACAGGGATTCCAAGGACTGGTGAGCAGGTCCGTCACCACCATGCGGACCTGAAGAGATGCAAGCAGGACCAATTGAACCTTTGGATCCAGGAGGCCCGGCAAATGCCCAACGCCCCACTACTGAGTAAGTTACATTTAATTATGTATGTAAGAAATTAAACTAGCTGATATTATGGAGATGTGCATTCCAATATTACTTCATTTATATTACAGCTGCAGGTGTCCATTCTGCGAACCACAGAGCCTATGGCGATAGGCTGGTGCGGTTGCGCCACCAGGCAGGTCAGTAATCCTCTCCTAGTAACTGTAAAGAAATATAAAAGTATGACAGTTAGCAAAAGAGTGCAGTGTAGTCACTAAGTAATAAAATGTGCAAGTAACGGTGTAAGAGTGTTTGCAAGTATTGCTTGATTACAAAAGTGTGTTGCAGTCTGTAATCCAAACAGAAAAATTAAAATGTCTGAAATAAAGTCTGAAATAAAGATGCCCCACCTGTAATATAATAGTACACAACCTGCAGCAGGCTGAAAAGTACAGCTGCAGAAGATGAGCAAATCACATGTGTGAAATATACCCCTGTTGAAATACTGAAACATGACAGAAGTGAGACTGCTGGAAAGGATTGTAATAACTACAGGTAAAACATGTCAATAAAGCCTAGAAGTAAGCACCATCCTGAATAGTAAAATGAAAACAAGTGAGAGAGTGTGAGAAAGAGTTATGAATCCACCAATAAAGTAGTAATAACCCCTGAATAAAGTATACTGCAGTCAGTACAGAATGAAATGAATGTGACAAGCAGAACCAAACAGCGAAATGTGTTCAAAGTGTTGTTGCAGCTGGAATGTGTATCCCAACATCTGGATATGTTGATCTCAGTCTGCAATATGCAGATAGTATGATTGTCTGAAATACCAAACATCCACAGTTGTCTATAGCTATATAAAGCAAATGTAGCAGGATGATGTAGCTGAACAAAGCCAGATATGAACATGTATGAAGAACAATAAAATGTATATTGATGTAGCAGTAACAGTCCTATCACCAAACTGAAGTAGTTATCGTATAGGAAACTGTAGTTAGAACAGTATTGTGTATATATCTGCAGCTATTAGAAATGTACAGCATATGTATTGGTATTCGAAGGTGTTAATATTATTTTCTTCACCCTACCCTATAACCACATATAACCCATTCCACGTGAAAATGGTATGTGCAATCACAATTAACACCCCTGGACATTTATCCTGTTGGGTCATAAATATCTGCATGTCCGTTGATGCATCTGCCCTGTTCATACATCCAAACCTGATGGCCTGTTGCCATCAATCAACCCTGCATGTTGTTGGACTGTGTATTGCTGTTCAAATTATGCATGTGTTATGCTCGCTGTTCAATGGTGTGAATATCTAGGTGTTTGGTTAATGGGAATACTAATGCATGTTGTTACAACTAATTGCGAATGGTATTGTATGTTACTAACCCAAACTGTCATGACATAATGCAAAACATAGGACGACAAGGAAGGCGGGTTCCAGCGGACCCACCTCTCCCACCTCAGCTGGCGAGTACACCTGGCACTAGTGCCCAGTCTGGACCCTCCTCTGGTGGCCCTGTGCCACCTACGGGTGGAAGCGCTTCAGGGGATGGGGCCCGTCCCCCCCTGCAAGTGTGGCCAGAGGAGAACCACCACTCACCCTCCATAGCGTCCGGACTGTGGTGCGTAGGGAGATCCGGGACTCTGTTCTTGGGCTCCTACGCCAGCTTGAGGCAAAGGTGGCACAACTTATGGGCATGCCTGTTGCCCGGCCTACACAGCCCCCAGCACAGCCCCATCCTGGGCAGTGAAGGAACAGTGGCAACTGCCCATGGGTGGGGATATCAGTTCCACTGTTGCCATCTGTGGGCTCATGGGCTCTGGATATCCAAACATCCATCCCCGTCAATTGTGTAACCCCCCCACACATGTCATACACCGCCCCTGTATGCGTCTTGTTTGTCTTGTCTGTTGACCTACCCAACCTACCTCCCCAGCTATACCGACTTCCTTCACCTGACATACCACTCTCACCTGAAAAAAAAGGGCACTCTGTACCCACAAAAAATTATGCCCCATACATAGCTGCCCATTCCGCACACATGTCTGCTGGACATGGAAACTATCAATTACAATTGGCTGTACAACAAGTATTATTGTTGTCCTGACACCTCTCTCAGGGGTGGAAGGTTTCAAATGTCACACCAAATTACATACATATGCACAGCTGTTGCTGATGAAGAAATTGGCAGCTATGGACCTTACCTACATCCCTCCTGCAAAACCCAAGCTTGTTTCCCTACTGTCTTATCCTCTTTGTGACCCCTTTTTCACCACTTTCCTGTCTCCCCATTTTCATTTCTTTCAAAGAAAATAGTGCGGGTGTGCACCAGAGTAATCACTGTTAAGCGGTTGTAAGTGGGTGTGCACGGAGCTGAATGCCAGTGCGCATACGGGAGCTCCGCGCAAACCAGCGCTAACCCGATTACAACTGCTTAAAAGTGCCTTAGTCACTCTGATTGACAGGTCCTGTAGTCAGTTCAAAAGCAAAATAAAATCCCACTGTCAGTCCCGAACCCAGAACCTTGGAAACAGTAGTCTGCATGACCTACCACTAAGCCATGACTCTTATACAAGAACATTGTGCTAAAATAAATATATCATGTAATAGTAGGAATGAATGTAAAGGGAATATAGGATGTGTAGTACACAAAGCATGTCATTCATACTTACTGTCAGAACTAGTGGATTTCCATAATAGTAGTGTGTGAACAGAAACAGCCATGCTAGTTGGTAGCTAGTAGGTAATAATGTCAGTTAATGTACATATATAAATGTATGTATATTTACATATATGTAGATGTATATATATATATATATATATATAGTTGTAGGTGTCAGTGTGCATACACACTTACTACAGGAAACAGGAGAGAGGAATGGAGAAATGTAAATCTACAATACAGCCTGAATCATGAGAGAGATACTAACCTTTACACTCACAGAACATTGTCCACAGCATACCAGCATGGTCCCCGCCCTTACAATCTGAAAGGGCAACGCCTATCTCACATACCCTTTTATAGCACTGTCCTGAAATCACAGTGAGAACTGCAATCAGTACACAACTGGCTGCATGCAATTAGCAAATGCTGGCTTACAATTGGTGCAGAGGCCATCACATGGACTTATGCAGATACCTACAAAAGCATCCTGTACTCACACTCCACACATGCAATACGTTCATTGCACTGTCTGGAGACAGACAGAGAGAGAGACAGAGACAGAGAGAGAGAGAGAGAGAGAAAAAAAACACAAACAACAACACACGGTACACAAACTGAGTTGAAGCTGTCAGCAGTGACAGTACCAAGCCGTGCCAGCAGCAGCAGGAAGCAGTAGTAGCAGTAACTCAACCAGCTGCGACAAACACAGGTAATGTAAAGTAACAGGTTAATAGTCTGCATACTGTGAACCCTCCATATGTGTCATAGGTCTGTATCTATAGGTATGTCCATGTGATATGTTGTGTGCACGTAGTTCCACAAAAAGGGGATGACTATACATTACATGTCATTCAGTGTTAGGCCATGATCCTGGCAACAGTTTTCCATTGCAGTGAGGCCTGTCTGTAGGATGTGTGTGTCAGCTGGTGTAACGACTATGGCGCTTAGTTAGCAGTCATCTGGGAACTTTGTCATCCACAACCCGCACATGTTTGCTTTTACATCTGAGAAATAAATGCCAAACAAGAGGGGTCCTAGGACAGAGGCCTGTGGGATACCACATGTGACTGGCATTGAGTCTGACATGGCTCCTACAATATCAATATTATAGATTCTGTATGTCAACCAGTGTGCAACCCATCATGTGACATATGTAGTAACATGTAAGCTAATGAGCTTGTCTATGATGCCTGAATAGAGTACTGTGTTGAAGGCCTTAGGCAAGTCCAGGTAGGCTGTATGGATTGCGTTGCCCTCATCAATGGCTGTAGTGACTGTTTTGAAAGGTCAACCAGGTTCAAAAGGCAGGATCAGCCCATCACAAAGGCAAACTGGCTGGGAACAAGTGTCTGCAGGTACCAAATATCGCTGTATATGCGTCCCATACTGACTCATTCCATAGCTTTGCAGACCAGGCTGGTTAAGCTTATGGTGCAGTAGTTCCCAGGGTCAGTAGAAGTGCCTCCTTAGTGGAGTGGGACCACTGTTGCTGTATGCCAGTGTTTAGGTACATATCCTGTAGTATGGCCAAGGTTAAATATCAGTCTTATATGCGGTTGTATGTCCTCTTGGAGTTCATGTAGCACACATCCAGGGATACCATCAGGTCACATTGATGCTGTGTGTTCTGCTTTGCTGAGGGCGGCCCTCACCTGGACATGTGAGATGATAGAGAGGTTACATTCAGCTGTGATAAGTATTTCTAAGTGTGGGGGAGAAGGAGGGGGGATACGTGCACCGAACCTGTCTGCAAGAATGTTGCCAATATCTGTGTGTTCGGTGAATGTTAAGTAGGTGTGTATTAACTCAGAGCATATCTGAGGCGTTTGGTCCATATGTGTAACATAACTGAAGAAGGCCTTGTGGTTATCTATAGTGTTCGTGGCCATTTCCCTCCCAGAATAGGCCGTGGATGTTGTTATGACAGACCGCAGCTTATTACCAGTACTGACCACAGATGCCTTCCCTTAATGTGAATCTGCTCTGTTCTGCAGTAGCCTCCTTCCATCATTATACAATCTGTCTTTGGCTGGGGTCCACCGGACAGGATGCCTAACCTTTGTGCATAGAGTCTGGGTTAGAAATGTGTGTGCATGTTCCATGCAATCTTTGGGATGTCCGTGGGAAGCATTTGCAAAGTGGTCAGCAGTGTGGGTTGTGGCTTCCACTGGCCCAGTGGGCTGCATGGATACCATCTCAGTCCTAACAAGTGAATAACTGTCTAATCACATACATATCAAAGTAGTCTACTGTGCTGGTGGTGGTGGTGGTGGGATATGTATATCCAGGCCGAGTAACTTGTGTCCAGATCACACTAGTGGGTGGCGTTCCACATACAGTACCTTGGTATGAACCCCCAGAGTGAGGTTGTGCATTGGACCTGTCGCAGTGTGCTGACCGATGGGGCATGCTACTATGTTGCATGGAATGTAGCAGGTATTGTTGCACAGGTGTTGGCTGAGCACTGATATCTGGCCATGTACTTGTGTATCCACCAAGAGACACACATGTGCTACAAATGGGAGTAGTAGTATATCACTACAGTTGAGTATCATGTATAGTATGTGTGCCATATATTGCTGACATAGTCTGCTGATATCCTGTTTGTGTTCTCTTCCAGGGACATGGTGCATCAGCGTAATCCCGCCTACTTTGCAGCAGAAGATGAGGAGATACACCAGAGCCTGGTGCGGGATTATGACATACTGTTTTCCCGCACCAGCCTGAATCAGCAGGAGAGGGCTGCACTGTGGCAAGACCTTGTCCGTAGGGTAAATGACATTGGCACACATAATAGGTCATATGAGCAGGTACGACATCACTGCAGTGATTTAATCCGAAATGTCCATCAGCGTGCATCGGATATCCACAGGCAACAGGTTGCCACAGGAGGTGGGGTGGCCACACATCCTCCCCTCACCAGACTGGAGGGGCTACTCCTAAGTGTTGTGGCTCCAGCCCCGGAACAGCAACAGCAATACACCTGCATCATTGATGGAGGCTGGATCCACACAGCAGCACGGCATGGAGCGTGCAGGTAATATGCCATATGTATACTTGACTGTTCTGTACACTGTTAGTTTATGCATGTGTAAGGTGTGTCCGTGGTATGTAGCTGTCAACATAGTATGTAATTGTGCAGGTGTGATATTGGCAATATCAGCAGCTAACATGTGAAAGGCAACTGATGTACTACTGCAGTGTATCATATGCAGTATCAATGGCACAGTTGTGCCCACTGACATTAATCTTCTCATTTCTGCAGGTCCCGCCGGTGTTACAGCAAGGCAGGCCATCCATGCTGGTGAGTGTGTTTTAACAATACCTACAATAGTCCTGATAGTGCTAGTAATACTAGTGTAAGTCAGTAGTGCTCTGTGTGTATACTGCTGGGTGTGCATGTGTGCATGTGTGCCTGTGTCCACGTGTGCATGAGTGCATGTGTGCATGGGTGCCTGTGTCCACGTGTGCATGTGTGCATGTGTGCCTGTGTCCACGCGTGCACATGTGCACATGTGCATGGGTGCATGTGTGCACGTGTGCATGTGTGCATGTGTACACGTGTCCACATGTGCACGTGTCCATGTGTGCATATGTGTATGTGTGCCTGTGTCCATGTGTGCATGTGTGCACGTGTGCATGTGTGCATGTGTGCAAGTGTGCATGTGTGCATGTGTGCACATGTGCACGTGTGCACATGTGCATATGTGCCTGTGTCCATGTGTGCATGTGTGCATGTGTGCATGTGTCCATGTGTGCATGTGTGCATAAGTGCATCACTAGTAACATTGTGTGGACACTGTAAACTGTGTTTCCTGTCTTCCTCCCACAGGTTCTGGTGCTGCTCTGGTGTCCTGCAGCAGGGAACCTGAATCTGGTGCCACAGGTACTGATAATGGTGATATCTGTGTAATGGCACAGGAAGGTGTGTCAGGGTCCGTCATTGGTTTGCCAATTGACAGTACACAGCTGTCAACCCCATCATTGCGCACAGTCATCCTGCCAGTACATCCTATGTCACCATTGTCCCTAGGTGATGGACATGATACAGTGGGCATTGACCAGGGTAATGTGGTATCTGTGGCACATGCTTCACCACACAGCAGCCATGGGCAGGGTTCTGCGATGGTACCACACAGACAGTTGCCCATGGGTTCTCGTGGGAGCATCCATGGGCGTACTGCCTCTGGCAGACGTGCCCAAAGAGGTCTGTCAACCTCAGCTATGTTTCGGGCTGTCATGCAGGCACAGTCGCGTATGGAAAGGTACACCAGACAGGGTCTGAGGGAGCTGAGAGCATGTCGCACAGCCATGACTGACAGTATGCATGACATCATGGATGCTATCTGTAATTTCACCGATGTCATAGACAGATGTTGTGGGGACATATTACAGCAGTTCCACAACCACATGTCCATGAGCCAGGGCAATGGTGGGCGGTTGCGGCATTGATGTGGCCGTATGCCAGCAACAGCAGCAGCTGGCAGTCGACGCGGATGACAACAGGCCCACGGATGCCCCCATAGTGCCAGCAGCAGCCCAAGCAATGCTGGGTCTGTGCTGTCATCGGAACACCCCAGGAGACCACATGCACGTGGCTCTGGACAGTCCCAACAGGGACCTGTGTCCAGTCAAAACACTCCCACTTCTGATGACAGTACCCAGTCTGGCTTAGTACCAGATACAGTCCGTAGCACCCCTGCCAGGCACTGGTACCATGGCCGTGCCCACAGACACTGATCTGTATGACCTGCCAGGTGCAGTCTGTGGCTGTCCACAAACTTCTGTATATGGCAGCCATGAGGTGGAACTGTGTGTGTGCATACACATATGCGAAATGTTAACACCTAGGGCTACCACATACATGCACACACTGCGCCAACAGTGCCCCACCCTGTACTGCTGTCCCTCACCAACACACATACACACACATGTCAATTGGTGTTATCAGTGGCAGACTCAGGCATACCTAATTCACACCCTGTGCATATGATGAAACTGTGCCACCTCCTGCAATCTCCAACATCAGTGCAGGAACAGGTCAACACTTTGCTGATGCACAGGGTGACTACATAGATGTGTATTAGTAGTATCATGTTGGTAACAGTACAGTGTGCTGATATGACTGTGTGTATATCCCAGCATGCCTGATGCAGTAACCGTATGATTGTCCTGAATTGTTATCTACACGCATAGTACGTACCAAAGTGTAACAGCTGCACATTATTGCATACCAGTGGTAAGGATGTCAACAGATAGCCACATACATGGGTAGCACGGGGGGAAGCTAATGCAAGTAGTGATACGCAATGATGGACATGTACAGTAATGGTGGCAAGTTGCCCACAACGACTATGCAATGTGGATGTTTGTGCATGTTGATATGTGTGCAGTACCAATGTAATCCAAATCACAATTAACTATGACATAATATCAGTTCTACCATGGACATCTGAGCTGTGCATTCCTGGGTACATGTTGATAGTGCCTACATATTTGCACTGTTACCTACTGTTAGTGTTACCCCTTCTTTGTTGTACAATGGACTACTTCCAGCCCTGCTTACTGTAGCTTTGTTTGCATGCATGTTCGCTTGCAGAGTTACAGTGCTTCTGTGGACTCCTAGTGACATCTGCATAGCGTACTATACGTATGTCAAGTTTACACATGACAGAATGTCACTGTCTGTCCTGTTCGCATGTATGTTGCCTGTGACACATTGCACATGTCTTACCTGGCATTTACCCACGTGTGCAGTCATATATGCCAGTGCTATGAAATCCGTAGCAGTACACCCACACATACACACCTTTAGTATGTTGTTCCCCATTGGCCCTATGTGTTGGTAATCACCATGGCAATCACACTACTATGGTAGCATGTGCAAAGGTAACCTGTGAATCACCTCTATGGTTCAGTTGTGGTTTATGTGAGTCATGTGGCAATGTCACGGCTGCCACATGTATGGAGTCAACCCTCACCCCTGGCCAGGAATGTACAACACATGTGTGGGATGCCACCACATAGCCAATCTGGGGACTGAGCACTCTGAACCCAGTAATGCCATACTCTGTCAGGTGGCATGACATCCTACAGTGACTACAATACCAGTCTGACATAGACCCACACTGACAGCAATCTGAACACACTGGGTCATACTTGGAGACTCAGAATAGCATCCTGCCTGAGCATCACACACCTCCGCAGCTGGCACACAGGCATATGTTATGTCGGAACAGAGCACATGCCACACATGGCACACACATCCCATGTGCCACACACTCACAGCCTGTAGGGCTGCACAACACACCTGCTACAGATGTTTCAGGTACCTCTCTTGGCTGCTGCAGTGGGGTCTCGCTCAACAGGCTGTACATGGTGAAGGTCACAGTGATATGCCTGTGGGGCACTATGGTCCACCACAAAACACATGCATACAGGTCAGTCAGAGGCATGGACACATATGACTCAGTCATTGACCATGCCACTATGGATGACCTGAGACATACCTCCCTGGACTACATGATAGGGAACATAGAAGGGATCTCTCAGCATGTGGCACGGGCCAGTATGAGCCTGATCTTGGTTACCATCATACCCTCACCAGGTATGCTACCACTATATGCAGGAAGGGTGTTCTATGTCTACATTCTGCTCAATCTCCAATGTCATTCATAGGGTATCCACTGGCTGTCAACGTGTGCTTACATGCTAGGGAAGCCACAATGATTTGCGAGGGGCAGCTTGCACATGACACCCATGGGCCATTGTATATTGGCAAAGCCCCTTGATACACACATAGTGCCTTTTGCTGCAGGACATGGGTTACATAGCCACCTCCGCGGGTATCACACAGGATAGGACACTAACAGTGACGCTACACAACACCAGCAGTGTACACCGCAAGATGCATGCACTGGACACTGTCCTCAGCATGGTGAACTGCAATGTCTGTGCAGTACCAGAGTCCTGATTCACGGCTCACAGGTGCAACCCATCACTGCCAGGTTATACCTCATACCATGCCTGTCGACCCCTACACATGTAACAGACATGGACAGGGGTTGGTATCCCAAGGCACCACAGATACACACACCTCCAGGTTGTTGGCACAGCACAAAGCATCAGGGCCTATTCATGTGCAGCTAACAGTGTGTTGGACTGCTTTCTGGTTCATAGCCTGGCACACACAACCCTCCCATACACAGGAAACCCACCTATCCTCCATAACAACACTGGCAATATGACAGTCTCAAGAAATGTCTTTATATGGCTGGACTGCATCCAGCCAAACATTGTGCGTGAGCATTACTGTAGCTACAACACACTAGCTGAAAGGTTCCCAGCATGTGGTCACTGAATTGCAGTGGAATAACATGTTACCACTCCCACAACAGGTGGGAACATGCAGCACCTGTACATCGACTACATGTAGACTATATGGCCCAGACCAGATGTGTATCCCCTGCTGTAGGTATTTTACCATATATACCCACACTGTATAGACACATACCATGTGCGGCCCCTGCACAGTAAGACACAGTCATATTGTTATGCATTGCAAATACCATTTATCCACTCGAGGCACGTGTCAGACATGGTAACTACTGCAGGTCACAGGTATTTATGTGTATGTGTCACACACATACATCATGTGCATTGCCATTGCTGGTTTAGGCAATGGCATGCATTGTTATGCACAAAGACCCACACAAGGTCATAATGTGTGACACAACCACACGTGGCAGTTGTGGGTTTCCAAAACATAGCTATCTGTACTCTGACAATGGTAATAGACCCAGTAGCGGAGCGCACTATTGGCATTACTGGCCAAGTAGCCCTGTTTGGCTGTGCTGATAGTGTGGTGACATCCCCTGTGTTTACTGGGGGAAGATGCAGCATCTGGTGTATTGTAGTATTTGACATAAGGATCTGTTCTTTCACACTTGCAATTACAAACACCCTTCTACCCCCCCCCCTCCAGGTTGTTGGCACAGCACAAAGCATCAGGGCCTATTCATGTGCAGCTAACAGTGTGTTGGACTGCCTTCTGGTTCATAGCCTGGCACACACAACCCTCCCATACACAGGAAACCCACCTGCATCCAGCCAAACATTGTGCGTGAGCATTACTGTAGCTACAACACACTAGCTGAAAGGTTCCCAGCATGTGGTCACTGAATTGCAGTGGAATAACATGTTACCACTCCCACAACAGGTGGGAACATGCAGCACCTGTACATCGACTACATGTAGACTATATGGCCCAGACCAGATGTGTATCCCCTGCTGTAGGTATTTTACCATATATACCCACACTGTATAGACACATACCATGTGTGGCCCCTGCACAGTAAGACACAGTCATATTGTTATGCATTGCAAATACCATTTATCCACTCGAGGCACGTGTCAGACATGGTAACTACTGCAGGTCACAGGTATTTATGTGTATGTGTCACACACATACATCATGTGTGCATTGCCATTGCTGGTTTAGGCAATGGCATGCATTGTTATGCACAAAGACCCACACAAGGTCATAATGTGTGACACAACCACACGTGGCAGTTGTGGGTTTCCAAAACATAGCTATCTGTACTCTGACAATGGTAATAGACCCAGTAGCGGAGCGCACTATTGGCATTACTGGCCAAGTAGCCCTGTTTGGCTGTGCTGATAGTGTGGTGACATCCCCTGTGTTTACTGGGGGAAGATGCAGCATCTGGTGTATTGTAGTATTTGACATAAGGATCTGTTCTTTCACACTTGCAATTACAAACACCCTTCCACCCCCCCACCACCACACACACACACACACACACACACACACACACACACACACACACACACACACACACACACACTTGCCATTTGCAGGATTCATATCCCTACCTAACTATGTCACGACACATGAGAGAGACGCATTAGCGAAGAGCACTATTCGGATTACTAGGAGGTTCCTCTTCTCTGGCTGTACTTATAGGGTGCTGACATCATCAGTGTTTGGAAAGGGTAATGTGCATCATGTAGTGTGATCTCCTGATTGCCAAAAAGAACATGTTTTTCATACAGAATTGCACACACACAAACTCCCCACATCCAAACACACACACACACTTGCCATTTGCAGGTTTCAAACTCCTACCTAACTATGTTATGACACTTGAGAGAAATGCTTTAGCAGAGTGCGCTATTCGGATTAGTGGGAGGTGTTTCTTCTCCAGCTGTATGTATAGGGTGCTGACATCATCAGTGTTTGGAAAGGGTAATGTGCATCATGTAGTGTGATCTCCTGATTGCAAAAAAGCACATGTCTTTCATACAGAATTGCACACACACAAACTCCCCACATCCAAACACACACATTTGCCATTTGCAGGTTTCAAACTCCTACCTAACTATGTTATGACACTTGAGAGAGACGCATTAGCAGAGTGGGCGATTCGAATTACTGGGAGGTTTCCCTTCTTCTGCTGTACTTATAGGGTGCTGATATCATCCGTGCTTAGACAGGGGAATGTACATCCTGTAGAGTGCTTTCACAGTTGCCAAAAGGGACATCTCCCTCACACAGACTAATCCCCCTCCACACACCCTGGGTAGTTGCAGGATTGAAACCCCTACCTAACTATGTTATGACACTCATGACAGACGCATTAGCAAAGCGCACATTTCAAATTACTGGGTGGTTTCCCCTTCTCCTGCTGTACTTATAGGGTGCTGACATCATCCGTGCTTAGATAGAGGAATGTGCAACCTGTAGAGTGTTTTCACAGTTGCTGAAAGGGACATCTCCCTCACACAGACTTGCACACACATCAACCCCGCTCACACACACACACACACACAAACACACACTGAGCATTTGCATGGTTCGAACTCCTACCTACCTATATTATGACACTTGAGGGAGACGCATTAGCAGAGCGCGGTAACCGAACTACTGGGCATCTGGCCTGCACCTGCAGTATTTATAGGGTGCTGACATCTTTATTTCTACAGAGGTATGCACATCCAGTACTACCTGTCAGGTGGGGGATAGCATATATATGCATTTGCAGCCACCTACGTCAGGGTCAGATATGCACATCGCACTGGCAGGTTATGGTCTATACCATGCTTCGTGACCACAGGACCTGTAACACACAACACAACCAGTCCAGAACACCACTCCCACATCCAGGATACACACTTTGCTTCCCTGGAAACAGTGCCGGGATATGCAGGTGTTCACATACACCATTCCAGTTGTTAACATCAAGTACAGGCATATTGTGTGTGGGAACTACTCAGGCCTCTACCACTTTACCCTACAGCCACTACAATTTATGGGTCCATGTGCTATGGCAGAACCACTCACCACAGCCACATGGGGGAATACATATTGCACCTGTCCATCTGCAACATGGGTACTCACTGTTCCACACCAGAGGTAGACCACCATTGTTGATATCTGACCATACCCACCTTTCCCTGGACATCCATATCCCATCCCCACCCCCAGGTAAGGTTGTCACTGCAAACAAACTGTATTTAGCACAAGCAGACTCTACACTTGTGAAGACTGGGGTGGACGACTTCAAAGGACCCATGCTGGGGGACTATACTGGCAACTCTGCATAATCCTTGACAATTGCATTCTATGAGCATGTGTAAGGTTTACATTGATCATGCTATCCCACATATACCCATGACTGCTCCACAACAAGACACCTGTCAGGTGTACACCAGCCATATATGAGCCGTCCAACAGACAGAGTGAGCTAATACATTGCAGAGCTGTAGCCCACAGAGGGAGGACATCTGTGAAGAGTACCGGCATGACACTTCATTCCCACATAATCATCACAACACAGTGTTGACAGTGGAATTGTCCAGACAATGCAGATAGGGCTCCCCTCAGTCTGTTATTGATGCCCACTTACTGTTAGAGGTCCTCAGCAACCCTCTTCCAGCACACACCAACAACATGGCTGTGGCTTAGCACATTCAAACCCTGGGATCTCCACTGTGCCCCTGCTTGACAGAGGCACAGCTCACTAGCCTCACACGTACCTACTTTACAGTGGCACAGTAGCCTACTGTACTGGGGATGCAGATGCCAAGCACACTCTGGCTAAGCTGTCATTCCCTAGGGCAACAAGCCTAGTATTGCTCTCTACACCCATATGTTCAATTGTCAGATGCACAATATTTGTTGTGCTGTTAGACTGTTTGCAGGTCTTTATTGCCATAGCATTCCCTGTTCCTATGAACAACTTGTGTATCTGTGGAAGATGTTTGAATATGAGGGTGATCCACTATATCACTTATGTCTCTGTAGTCATTTACTGTATGCACTGGGCAGATTGCTGTGTTGTGGTTGGTTCCTGGAATGACACATACAAATACCAGATATGTGTGGCCAACTGCTAAACGGAGATATGGCCTAAGTGTGCGAGCATGCCCAGTTCAGCCTTTCCATGGCATGTTGTCTGACATATGCCTCATTTATCAAAGTGTGTGAGCATGCCCAGTGTGAGCTTTCCATATGTTGAACTCTGAAGTCCACCACATATTTTGGTGTGTGTGAACTTCAACAATATCTCACGCTTATGGTTGTGTGTTGGGTGTCATGTTGTGTACTAACTGGCCAACTGCTTTGTGTCTGCCACAACAGGGATTATACTGTGCCTGCAGGGATTGCATGGGATACTTTGCATACAGTTGTCAACATCCTTTCATAATGACCTAACACTGTAGTACCGTATAGTGTACTGGTTCAGTACTTTCACTGTGATGGACAGTATCCTGGGCTTTAGTCCTATGACTGCTTGACATCTTCATAGTGAGCACAACAGACTGTGTAGGGGCTAGTTGTGCACATATGACCATGTTGCATTATGTTCAGATATGGACTACCTACACCAGGCTTGTCCAACATTGGTAGTGTATTCCACAACATAGGTGGACATTGGCAATCACTAGCGATGTTCCCTAGGCCATTTCTGATGCTAGTCACAGAGTGTGTTTGTCCTTCGACACACATTGTAACTGGAGTTTGCCATGACATATGTCATGGTTAGTATACTCTGCCTCCGTCTACCTCTGACATAACAGTGATACCCAGGGTTAACCTACCATCTCCCATCCACTCATCGGGATTCCTCTTGAGGGGTGTCGATAGGTGACTCTCTGGCTAACCTGTACTGGGAGTTTACTCAAGAGTGGGGGTGCCTTCTATGTTATGGATCATTCTGTACAGCTTGTCCTATGTATGTCAGTGCTGGGGTTCAGGTCTCTCATGTGCATAGCTCACTGCCATTCAGATTGTACAAGGTGCAGCATGTTTATTGATTCCAACTTGGACATGGCTTCATACATCAGGCACAGCTTGCCTCTGGGTGGGCAGTATAGCAGTGTGTGGAGCTGCAGTTTGTTTACTCAGGCAACACATGGCATCTGTTCATGCTCTTTGCTACTCCTGGTGGGGTACTGTTGTGGACTTTACAGTTGATGGAGGTGTCTGCTGAGGTATATCCCACAGGGGCTATTGTAGTCAATTGTGACGCTGATGAAGGATGACTGCAGAGCCACAGTGACCTCTCCTTATCTACATCTGACAACCTTCATGATTGGGTGGGTATATGGTATGTTTCTGCGAACACTACAGCCACATGTTTGTCCAATGCAGGATATCTATCACCTTGTGTCCCCAGGTCTCTCATTACATGTTAGGTATGTAATGGGTTAACACCTGTGTGGTAATTTGTGGGCACTTACTGTATATCCATGGTGGTTGTCTATACACAGTTCTGCAATTAGCTTGCTGACATGGCTATGGCTCCAGTTGCCTGTTTCTAGGTGGCCCTTTTGTGGGTTGCTTGTGTCAGCTGGGGGTCGGATATGGTGGGCTGTTTGTACTCCTCTGCATACATGTTCAGTCACAGTCCTTCCATGTTGGCCTGTACCTATGGGACATATATACAGAACGGGGGGTCCCAGGACCAAGCCTTGTGGGATGCCACTCATATCTGCTTTGTAGTCTGACATGGATGCAGCATGTCTGACCATGTCAGTTCTGTCCTTGGTCTGGTTTGCAACCCCTCTACTGACATAGGGGTATATATTTAAGCTGGTGAACATATCCATACTGAACTCGTAGGGTATTGTCTGGTAGCATATGCACGGTCCAGCTACGCTGTGTGGACCACATTGCCCTCATCAATGACCTTAGTGACTGTTTCAAATGGGTCAAACATGCTTAGGGGCAGGATCTGCAGTTACAGCAGCCACACTGTGTAGGGTCCGGTGTCAGTAGGTCCACAATAGCTTTATGTCTGCGGTACATACTGATCCTTTCCATAGCTGTGCAGACCAAGCTTGTCAGGATCCTGAGGTGGTAGTTTGCAGTATCCATTCAGGCAATAACTTTGTTGTGAAGAACCAGTGTTGTTGTACACTGCTCTTTGGGTACATATCCTGTGGTAAGGCTGACATTGGGCAGTAGTGTGATTTGGCATTCCATTATTCTTGGAGTCCATGTTGGCCTCAGCCCAGGACACCATCACATACCTTTGCTGCTGTGTGTTTTGCTTTGCAGATGATGGCTGTTACCTCAGCATCTGCAATGTCAGGGGATCAGCAGTCTGCTGGGATAGATATTTTGTATTCTGGGGGGGGGGGGGTTTGCACTGAACCTGTCAGGTTGTATGTTGGCAATATGTGTGTGTGTTCGGTATGTTGTTTGTAATATCTGTGTGATTTGGAGCATATCTGTGAATTCCCAACATGGTACCTACCATCAGTTAAGTAAGCCTTGTGATTATCCTTAGTGCCCTGTACAATTTGTATCTTCATAGGTTCATGGGTTCATACTAGGCTATCCACCCTAGGGCATTAGTAAGCCAAGCCAGAGTGTGTGTGTCTTTCGCCGCCCCTTGTTATGTGACTATTATGGCCATTTATGATATTCTTTACTGTGCCTCTGTCTGGACGTGACACAGTGAAGACCCCTAGTGTACATGTACGATCATCCCTCCACTTGGCAATATTCCTGTTGAGGGGTGTCAGTGAGGGGGCTCTGCCTAACATGGATTGGGATCCTGTTTCTGGGTGTTGGGAGCCTCTGGGTTATGTATCTGTCCCTCCAGCACATGCTATTTCATTATGTGTTGAGGCTGACATCTTTCACTCTCACAGCTCCAATGGCTTTGATTTCCTGTGGTGGAGCATGTCCATTACTCCTGTGTTGGACATGGCCTTGTACAACAGACATACAATGCCTCTGTGTAGGCAGTCTGTGACTGCATTCAGCTGGGGTGTCTACAGTCAGGCAGCATATGACATATATTTGACACCCTTTATCCTCTTGGTGGGGTACCTTTGAAGTCTTCCGAACTGCTGCAGGTGTCAGGTAAGGTAAATCCCATATGAGTCATTGTACTAGATTATGGGTCTGATAAGGGTACAGTACAGGGGCACAGTGACCTCTGTTGATGCAGATGTGAATCCTTTCATGATACGGTGCCCAATATAGACAGTCTTCCTAGCCACATTGGCATTGTGAGCGTCACATGACAGGTTACTGTCGACTTGTGTCCCTAGGTCCCTGATTACTCCTTGCATACATAATGGTTTACCACCTATGTGGTAATTTTTGAGTACCTTGTTTGGTATTTGGTGGGACATTCATACTGTCCAGTGTCTTCAGGATGTCTGGGTGGGGTTCTTGTGTGTGAGAGTGTGGTCTGTCGCATGCTACAGACTGTACAGCAGTTTTGACTACACTTAGGTGCACATGCGTGGTCTCCGCTGCTTCGTGCAATGTCAGTTACCTGGCCGTATGGGTGTCTATGCTGCATATGGATACTCCCCCTCCTGTGATGTTTTGGTCCAGGTGTTGGGGCCATAACGCATGATATGTGGTATAACCTGGTAGTGCTGGTGTGCTATCAGTAGGCTTGCAGCAGGCTTCTGCCACTGCACAGACATCAATGTTCTCCATACTGGGAAGTGCCTCAGGGGCATGCATATTGCAGTTTACACATCTGGCATTGGTCAGCACTACCCTTATGTTTCTTACCACTTATGTTTTCTAGGGTGGTGGGTTAATTTTTTTGGCCTTGCCTACGTACGGCTCTATGGAGGTGGCAAAGGCCTTATCCAGTATCCAGACGCCCAGAGGTAACAGGTGCAAGCCATCCCTGGAACAGCAGCATGGCTTGTCATGCATGATATCTCAAGCAGACAGACATTAGACCCTCTTGGACTGACAGCTGTAACTGTGCCCCTGTTAAAGCTGATCATTCTGTGTTTGTACTGTGGCATCATTCTTGGTGAGGGTTGGATGCTGCAAACGGCCAGTGTCATACCAGCCTGGGGTACATACTCAGAGAGCTCATCCATGTCTCTTTTCATGTAGTCCAGGGAGGTACATCTCAGGTCATTCACACCAGCATGGACAATGAGTGTATCATATTTCTGCTTGCTTTGGGGTGACCTGCGTACTTGTGTTATGTGGCATATTGTAGCAGCCTACAGGCAGCTTACTGTACCCTTTCCCTTGTTCAGTCTGGTGAGTGGGACAGCAGTGTGTCTGCCTATACAGACACCTATTACAACTGTATCAGGCATGTTGTTTCCCTTCTGGCCTATAACTGTTTGGCATACCAGCTTTGTGTACTATGTGTTGCATGTGCTATGTTTGGAGGTTGTGGTTGCTTGGGATCTGCTTTTGAGGCTTCTGTTGGTGTGGTGTGTTTGTAATTAGGGCCTCCAGGAATGTGTTTATGTGTTTGGTTTACAGTTGTGATAGGTCTATGTGGGACTGGGTTTGTGGTCTATGTGGTTACCTTCTCCTCCTGACTAGTTTTGACAGTACTGAGTTGGGGGAGCTCAGCCTCCGGTTTGGATAAATGGTTGCATCTCTCACATATATTTGTATTTATTGGGGGGAGTTGTGGGTTGTCTGTGTACTTGGGGCAGGTGTCACATTGCCTCTGGATTCACAGATTCTACTTGTTGTGGCTGGCCTTAGTGGATTGTATGTGTGGACATATTTTATTGCCATACTACTGATCAGTGATTACTTCCCTTTTATGTTTGCTCTATCATGTAGTAGCTTCCTCATTCTCTTGCATGGTTTGGTAATGGCTGGAGTCCAGCATGCCAGATGCCTGCGTGTATGGCATTGTGTCTTGTTGTTATTTGTGATTGCATACTCCAAGCATTCCTGGCTGTGTTCATGGAATGCCTGTATAACATGTTCTGCGGTGTGTCCCATATTCTGCACTTGCACAGGGCCTTTTGTGGATTCCACATCGGTTTGGAGGGGTGCAACCTATGCTTTACACATGTTTTTCACTGTGGTTTTCTGGCCAGGGACTGTGGTCAGGATGTGTATATCCAGTGTGATTACTCTATGGTCTGGTCTTACCAGTGAGGGATACACTTCTCATCTTGCCATTCAGTACACATGTTGCTGATTATCACATCCAGTATGCTTACCTCTCTTGTGGGAATGGTACGTTGTTCCTGGGAATTTTGGTTTATGGATTCTGGGAACTTTTCTCCTACTGTGTTGGTGCTAGTATAATGCTCCCAGTGTATGTCTGGGTATTTTCAGTCAAGCAATATAATGTGGTTTGGGGAGCTTGATATATTCATGTATTCCAACATAGGCCAGGTGCAGTTCCTGGTATTAGGGCAGTAGTCTGCAGCAGGCTATATACTGGGAGGCGGTTTTAGCCATTGGTATTTGACTATGGCTAATCCATGCTGCTTCTTGTGGTGGTACCAACATTTGGGTGTGGTTATCCTTGACATTTATTGCTAGTCACTCTCCTTTTGTAGCTTGTTCCATGTTTTGCAGCTGTACAGCACAGTATGAGGTGTAACCTGGTAGTGTTAGGGTGCTGATGTGAACCTTGACCCAGTTTTCTATTACAGGACTGATATCAACATTCTCCATACTGTGTGTGTTTACACTGCACGCATCTTGCTGTTTAGACTTCTGGCATTGGGTAGCGTTACATCTAGGTTCCTATCCCTTGTGGTACCTATGAAGGTGGGTTTGTGTTTTGAGACTTACCTGTTCAGGGCATGCTGTGGGTACTGACAGCCTTTGCCAGTATCCATGGGGCCTGGACTGATAGGTGCACGCCACCCCTAGCAGGTGGTGCGTCATGTCATGCTCCGCATGTCTTCCCAGGCTGAAACACATTGGCTCCCCTTTGACTAACTGCATTACTTCAGCCAGTTATTGCAATTGATCATCCCATCATCATTTTGTGGCTTCATGCTTGGTGAGGGTGGATGTTAGTCAGGGTCCTCAGGTGTGCATATAGTACATGGTGTTACATTACTTAACACATGGCATTGATGCCTCAGGTGGTGCTGTAGGGCTGCCTCTGTCAGATGCACATATTACACTCCCTGTACATGTTTTTGAGCAGGTCATGTCATTTTAGGCATCCCTGTTATTATTTGAGTGAGTCAGAGGGGGTATCATTCCCAGGATTCCTACTGAGCCAGTGTATGTGCTATGCATTGCCTCTTTGCCAAGGCCAGGGCATACTGGGCATGCCTCCTTCTGCCTACTGGGGCAGGCTCAGGTTGTTCCTCCTCTGAGTCACGCTCTGCCTGTGATGGCCTTGGCAATGGTGGGGGGCTGTTTGGCCCAGCCCTATGCTGGTCCTGCTGCAGCTGTTTTTGCAAGATCATATTATGTAGCATAGCACATACCATGACAATTTGGGTACATGTAGTTGGTGTGTACTGCAAGGCTCCACCAGATGTGTCCAGACACCGGAACTGTGGCTTGAGCAGCCCAAACACATGCTCTATTACATTACGTTTTTGTGTGTGTGCCTCATTATGGTGTTCCTGTAAAGGTGTGTGTACGTTTCTGATGGGTGTCATCAGCCACGGCTCCAGTGCATAACCTGCATCCCCCACTAGGTGTCCGTGTGGGATGTCCCCATTGGCAAATGTCTGGTACAGCTGCGTCAAATGCCAGATGTGGGAATCATGGTAGCTCCCAGGGCAGCCAGCTCACACATTCATTATTATGCCCTGGGCATCACACATGACCTGGCAGTTGATGGAGGGGAAGCCCTTGCGGTTAATGTAGGCCCTACCTCGCTCACCGGCTGGTGCTTTGATGCATATGTGCGTGCAGTCTATTGCACCCACTACCTCAGGGTATTCCGCTATTTGCTGGAAGAGACGCATATTGCTGGCCAATACCTCACGGGCATTGGGGAAATATACATGATCACCGACATGTGCTGACATGGCATCCAGGAACTGGTGCAGTACCCTGGAGGCTGATGCCTGTGATATCCCCATCATATCACCAGTTGGTCTTTGGAAGGTACCTGTTGCTAGTATTCTTAGGCCAACACATACCTTGGTTTCCACTGGGATGGGTTCCCCTCTGTTGGTTCTGTGTGTGAGGCGTGGCCTGCACAGCTCAACTATTTGCTGCAGGAGCTCTCTGTCCACTCAATAGCGCTCTACTATCTCCAGCTCATGTAACCCATGGTAGGTGATCCTGGGCCTGTACACTCTTCTCCGTCTCCTCACTGTGGGTTGTCTGGCACCATCTGCATTGTCACCACCCTCAGCAAATCACCTAGGTCTCATTATGACAGCTATGGCAGCCCCTAACATTTCTGCTCTGAGTTCAGCTTTTTCAGTTTTCACTTCTAATAGCTTACTCCTGTCTTGCAGTGTCTCTTGAGAGAAACATCCTGCACTGCTGTTTGCAGAGTTTTAAGTGCTGGGCTGGGCTGCTATTCTGCCTGTGTAATTGTCTGCTTCTAATTGTTTTCACCTGCTAGCTCCAGCAGTATTCCCTGCTAGCTTCCTACTAATTCTGTTGCTTCCTTTTTCCTTTCTGTTTCCTCAGGGGGGAGCAGCGTGCATACCAGCAGAAACACGCTCTCAGTGGCTTACACGTGCGCACACATGCTTACACGGTTCAGGATTTGCCTATTCGGGTTAAAACGCACGCACACCAGCGCAAACAGTCTTACAAGTCTGCCAACAGGCTCCCACTTGCTCAGTCTTCCCTACATGTGCGCACACCAGCGCAAACAGTGTTAAACATCTACCACCATGCTCACACATTCTCATTCTGCCTTACACGCGCGCACACTGCCCTACTCATGCTTCATGGCACGCACACGTGCGCATGCACGACCAGCAAGAAACTTTGGTGTAAGTAACAGTGTACCCCTTCCATTTCTTGACTTTCCCATGCTTATCTTGTGGCACTCCTCTTTCCCTGATCTGTGTCTGTCATCTGTCATGTTACACTGACCTCCAATGAACTGCATTTCTTTCTACCATTCCCCCATGTGATGTCACCTATCTCCTACTCTATTCCTCCCCCTTATGTATCTCTTACACTACTCAGACTGTACTCATTTGCTATGTGACTGTGGGATTCAGTATCCTAACCCTCATTTACATGAGATTGCTTACTAATGCTTAGTTACATGTCTTAGACTTAGCTTCCCCCCTTAGTAATCACTACACAGTGGCCATGTTGTTTCTGGTCTGCTGGTCCCTGCATTGTCATTCCATGTATTGCATAAAACCCACATTTGTGGGTTTATAACCTTCATTTTTATGTTTTATACAGCGCAGCTCGTTTGCATCAGGTTACCTTGCCAATGGCCACATATTTGGCCATTGGCATGCTGCCTGACACATATGCACCCTTTATTTGGAGCTGAGATGGCTCCATTGTGATTTTTGCAGAAACGTACTCAGTTGTCAACTGAGTACATTTCTGCAGCTAAAACGTCTCTTACACAGGCTGGTTTCTGCTTCATGGATCGCTAATATACCTTATTTGCATACCTTTCGGCTGCAAGTGAGGTATTTAGCATATCCACGCCCAGTCCGTGTAAGAGACGTTTTAGCTGGTCTCTTACATGGAGTTTCGGGCTGTTCCTGGATCGCGAGGCTTGCATGGAGTGTTACACGTCTCTTACACTCCGTGCAAGCCTTCGTGAGTCCTGCCCATAATCATTCAATGGTTTCAATTGTTGTTTATTCTGGGAAGTTTGTTTGTCAATAAACTCATCTTATAATTGTAGAATAGCTTTTGGAGCTCCATACTTCCTCTCCAGTTGGAATGCAAATCTGATAGTTGCATTTCCCCATAATAAATACATTTAATCCCATCCTATGAGTACCTTCATCTTCTCTTTAGCCTTTGATTCATCTTCAAATATCACTTACTTAGACTGGCATGGCATCAACCCTGTTACATATCACTTAGACTGACATGGCATCGACCATGTTACATATAACTTATTTAGACTGGTGTGGCATTGACCCTGTTACATATCACTTATTTAGACTGGTGTGGCATTGACCCTGTTACATATCACTTATTTAGACTGACATGTCATTGACCCTGTTACATATTTATTTAGACTGGCATAGTATCGACCTTGTTACATATCACTTACTTAGACTGGCATGGCATTGACCCTGTTATACATCACTTACTTAGACTGGTTTGGCATCGAGTCCATAACTCTCAACTGTACACGTTTTTGCAGAATATCTAGATTGTTGCCCTATATTTTTGATCCCTTTTTCATAAAAGTGAATTTTTCTGGCACATTAGTGACAAATCATTAAAGACTGAAGTTAAAAAATAACGAGAGACATTTGAGTTTCAGACTTCATACCCTTCAGAACATTCATACTAATGCAAAACCTGTTATTCTATCAGCTTTCTAAGTTTGTAAGAGCAATATTTAAAAATTGTCCCTATTTTTGGGCATTTGTCCCACTTTTATTTATGACGTTGTCCAGATTTCTTGCTCTAAGAGGTTGAGAAGCATAGCATCGACCCTGTTATATATCACTTACATAGACTGGCGTGACATTGACCATGTTAAATATCACTTAGTTAGACTGGCGTGGCATCGACCCTGTTACATATCACTTAATTAGATTGGCATGGCATTGACCATGTTACATATCACTTACTTAGACTGGTGTGGCATCGACCCTGTTACATATCACTTATTTTCACAGGCATGGCATGGACCCTGCTACATATCACTTACTTAGATTGGTATGGCATTGACCCTGTTACATATCACTTACTGAGGCTGGCATGGCATTGACCCTGTTACATATCACTTAATTAGATTGGCATGGCATTGACCCTGTTACATATCACTTAATTAGATTGGTATGGCATTGACCCTGTTACATATTACTTAATTAGATTGGCATGGCATTGACCATGTTACATATCACTTACTTAGATTAGCATATTATTGACCCTGTTACATATCACTTACTTAGACTGGCATGGCATCGACCCTGTTACATATGACTTATTTACACTGGCATGGCATGGACCCTGTTACATATCACTTACTAAGATTGGGGTGTCATCAACCCACTTACATATCACTTATTAGACTGGCATGGCATTGGCCCTGTTAAACATCACTTACTTAGACCGGCATGGCATTGACCCTGTTACATATCACTTACTTAGATTGGCATATTATTGACCCTGTTACATATCACATATTTAGACTGGTGTGGCATCGACCCTGTTACATATGATTTACTTACACTGACATGGCATGGACCCTGTTACATATCACTTACTTAGATTGGGATGTCATCGACCCTCTTACATATCACTTATTAGACTGGCATGGCATTGGGCCTGTTATACATCACTTACTTAGACAGGCGTGCCATTGACCCTGTTACATATCACTTACCTAGACTGGCATGGCATTGACCCTCTTACATATTATTTACTTAGACCGGCACTGCATTGACCCTGTTACATATCACTTACTTAGACTGGCATGTCATTGACTCTGTTACATATCACTTTGACTGGTGTGGCATTGACCCTGTTACATATCACTTACTCTGACTGGCATGGCATTGACCCTGTTACATATCTCTTACTTAGACTGGAAAATAATCAACCCTGTTACATATCACTTATTAGACTGGTGTGGCATTGACCTTGTCACATATCAGTTACTTAGACTGGTGTGACATCGACTCTGTTACATATCACTCACTTAGACTGGCATGGCATTGGCCCTGTTACATATCATTTACTTAGAAGTAGGTGGATTGGATACTCTAAAATTGGCCCTAGGTGTGAGTCTGTGCATGTGTGTGCCTTCTGTGGAAGGTTGGGCACCGGGCTGGCAACTTGACACCGTAAAACCCCGCTGTCAGTCATGAGCAGACATATAATCAGCTGTGGCGACCCCTAGCCAGGAAAAGCCGAAAGAAGAAGAAGAAGAAGAATGGCATGACATCAACCCTGTTACACATCACTTACTTAGACTGGTGTGGCACTGACCCTGTTACATATCACTTACTTAGACTGGTGTGGCATTGACCCTGTTACACATCACTTACTTAGACTGGCATGGCATTGACCCTGTTACACATCACTTACTTAGACTGGCGTGGCATTGACCCTGTTACACATCACTTACTTAGACTGGAGTGGCATTGACCCTGTTACACATCACTTACTTAGACTGGCGTGGCATTGACCCTGTTACACATCACTTACTTAGACTGGCATGGCATTGACCCTGTTACACATCACTTACTTAGACTGGTGTGGCATTGACCCTCTTACATATCACTTACTTAGACTGGTGTGACATTGACCCTGTTACACACCACTTACTTAGACTGGTGTAGCATTGACCCTGTTACATATCATTTACTTAGACTGGCATGGCATTGACCATGTTGCATATCATGGGTTCATATTACGTTGTCAAAACTTTAAAAGTTCGAATGCTATATGGTTGAACCCATATGTTTAAAGTTTTAAAATTTTGAAAAAAAAAAAAAAAAATTAAAAAACTAGCATGCCCCCCTGCACCCCCAGCTCTTTAAATATACCAACTCCGAGACCGCACTACAGTGCAGTAAAGGGAAATGTTCACTTTCCTCACTGAACGGAGATCTCCGTTAACACATTCAAACTTTAAAAAGTTAGAACATATGGGTTCAACCATATGGCATTCAAACATTTAGAAGTTCGACAATGTAATATGTACCCCATATCACTTACTTAGACTGGAATGTCTTTGACCATGTTACATATGACTTACTTAGACTGGTGTGGCATCGACCCTGTTACATATCACTTACTTGGATTGGCTTGTCATTGACCCTATTACATATCATTTGCTTAGACTGGCATAGCATCGACCCTGTTATATATCATTTACTTAGGCTGACATGGCATTGACCATGTTACATATCACTTACTTAGATTGGCATATCTTTGACTCTGTTACATATCACTTACTTAGACTGACATGGTATCGACCCTGTTGCATATCTCTTACTTAGACTTGCATATCACTTACTTAGATTGGGATGTCATCGACCCTCTTACTTATCATTTATTAGACTGGCATGGCATTGGCCCTGTTACATATCATTTACTTAGACTGACATGGCATCAACCCTGTTACATATCACTTACTTAGACTGGCATGGCATCGACCCTGTTATATATCATTTACTTAGACTGGCATGCTGACCGTGTCACATATCAGTTACTTAGACTGGTGTGACATTGACTCTGTTACATAGCACTTACTTAGGTTGGCATATCATTGATCAGGTTAAATATCATGTACTTAGGTTGTCATGTCAGCAACCCTGTTTCATATCACTTACTTAGACTGGCATATCATCGACTCTGTTACATATCACTTACTTAGACTGGCATGGTATCGACCCTGTTATATATCATTTACTTAGACTGGCATGGCATTGACTATGTTACATATCACTTACTTAGAATGGCATGTCATTGACGGTGTCACATATCAGTTACTTAGACTGGTGTGACATTGACTCTGTTACATAGCACTTACTTAGGTTGACATATCATTGACCAGGTTAAATATCATGTACTTAGATTGTCATGTCATCGACCCTGCTACATATCGCTTACTTAGATTGTCATATCATCGACTCTGTTACATATCATTTACTTAGACTGGCATGGTATCGACCCAGTTGCATATCACTTACTTAGATTTGGATGTGATTGACCCTCTTACATATCATTTATTAGACTGGCATGGCATTGGCCCTGTTACATATCATTTACTTAGACTGGCATGGCATCAACCCTGTTACATATCACTTACTTAGACTGGCATGGTATTGACCCTGTTGCATATCACTTACTTAGACTGGCATATCACTTACTTAGACTGGCATGGTATCGACCCACTTACATATCATTTATTAGACTGGCATGGCATTGGCCCTGTTGCATATAATTTACTTAGACTAGCATGGCATCAACCCTGTTACATATCACTTGCTTAGACTGGCATGAAATTTATGCAACATAATTTGCTATTCCACTTGATTTTTCACGTCTGTTATCTCTTAATCACAAACTCTGCAACTTATTTACTTTTCCCTCCCTACTATCTTATCATCATTTCCAGAGGAATCATTCTTACTCCCCTTTTTGCTTGGTGATTTATTGATCTTTAAATGCTAATCCCCATGTGGTACATCATGATTTGCCACTTTCATCACTACTGCTTTTTTTCCTTACAGGCCTGTCTATAATCTTATATCCTTTACTACTTATTTCCTGTTCTGACATACAGAGAACTGTTATTTTAAGTCCATTTCCCGCTTTACCTCATTCAGTGCCACACCTTTGCAGTTTATTTCTTCATACTGATTCCATGCATCTTTTATCATATTTGTAGAATACATTTGGAGCTTTTTCTTCTCAGTGTAGCATCCCCCAATACTTCTTTGCCATGATTTACATCTGCATTCTGCCTTCTTATGTCAGATCCCTTACCTTATTTCATTCCCAGTTATTGCAAGCATCACTAGTAATACATTTCTCATTATTGTCCCATAGCTGATTAGTTTACCTCATAGCCTCTAGTCCGAATTGTTAATCGTAGCTATAATGATAGCTATAATGTCTACAACTTGTAATGCTGATGATTCCTCTTTTCCCAATGCTGCTTTCAGAGGTACCCTTCAGACTACCTGTGCCTTTTTATCTCCGGTCATTCATCCCTAAAAGTGTCTCATTTACCACATACTCAAGTAACCAAGCCCCATATTCAACCTACTATAAGTGCTAATTTCCTTAACATTAATGCTGTCAAAATAATTTCTCTTTGCACATTTTCCTTTGCATTTCAGTACTCATATCTTATATTTCTGCTTCCTTCCACTCACTCGCTCATTTATCCACCTTATACCTTTGCAACTTATATTATGTATCACATAACTACCGTCTTCCAAGTTCCTCAAAAACATACTGCTGCCTCACTCCTCACACTTAAGCAGCCTTTGTCCTTACTGTTTTCTGTTTGATTGTATCATCTGTACAATTTTGTTTAGCAATCTGTTTGTAGTGTATCATCACAGTATGTCACTTATATACAGCTATTGTAATATACCCAATGTTAATTACACTATACAGCTGTAATGTTATGCACTATAGCCTAGGGTAAGTAACACAAGTATGCCTCAGAAGGTATACAGGTATATAATATAGCAAATTAGTATACTCTTAAAACACAGACCTTTGATTTTGTATGGAGTGTATTCACTATGCCCTATAGTAGTGCCCTCTAATGCTCCCAACAGCATTGTGCATAAAAGAAAACAATGTACAAGCATGTATCTCTGTCATTACTAACAAGGAATGGTGTAAACTCCGTAGTGTATTTGTACTGCAAACTGTACTTTAGACAGGATATATGTTATTAAAACTGGAAGACAACTATTATGTTTTCTCATGTACTTAACATAATCCACACAACAGCATAGGATCATACTGATACGTATGGCAGGGGCAGACACACTAACCACAGACAAACATCTTAGGTAAATGTACCTAACTTTGTTATGGCCTCAGGCAGCTTGCAGAGGCATTGGTGTGTAACTGCACAGAAGTAGCACTGTTTGCCAGTGCACATGCAACATGTAGTATGATAATGGGATGATAAGATGCATTGCACTCAGCCTGTGTTGTTTTATTTTTGTTTATATGATATTATACCACAATTGGTGTGTCTTTTGCAAAGTTCTCAGTGCCAGTGTGGGGATCATGCCGTGCAACTGTATTGCCAGGGTAACAGTTTGGTGCTCTGCATAATGCAGCATCTGCATGTTAAAGTCATGTGCACTTATGTATGCACATACTGCTTGGGAGCACCATTGTGTACGTAATGTATGTTTCACAGTACTGGTTCTGTTATACAGCAATAGAGCAGACAGTATGCTGAAATCTAATTTAGTACAAAACTGATGGTGCCCATTCCTGTCCTGACATGATATCAGTTCTCATATCTTAAAGTTTCTTTTTCCCAGTGCTTGATGACCATTGAACCTTCTCCTATCAGGTTAATCCTATGAATCCTCCATACTAGGGAAGTAATGACTGCAGTATTTGGGCAAACCACCCACATAGACCATCATCTGGGTAGTCATGAAATGCTCCTGCCACATCGGTGTCTTTAGCTTCATTTGCTGGTGATGCACACACTTTTATCCCCTAGCACAAAAAGTTATGTCACCCCCCCCCTCCACACACTTAAGCCCAATGAAATCCTTTCCAGATAATCCCTGGGCTGGGAACTGCAATAGCAGCTTTATTTCAACTGGGATGTGAGGTATGGAGTGTTTCTAGTATGTCCCTAACTCCACTCCCAGGTGGCTGATATGAGTAGCCACATCACCACAGGAAGATCTTACGCTGTTCTGTTGATACACATGTGCTTTCACATGAAGGCCTTATGAGAAATCAGCCAATACTAGATTGGGATCATAAACTGATGCCCCCCCCCCCCACAGTATATGTTCAAGTCTTGTATGGAAGTCTCTTCTTGCACAGGGGCATGCATAGAAAAGACAATTCATGTCCCTACACCCAAAAAGGGAGAGATAAAAAGCCAGTATTTCTTATCCTCTCCCACCTCTCTCTTCTAGGACTTGAAATTTTACTCAAACTCAAGTGATCCTGGTGAGGGGATGTATCCCTATTTGTCACAGAGTTAGGGATACCATGGTGTGTTTTTCAGACAAGCACATTTAGACATCAGTGGCACAATGATGGAAGAGCAGCAGTTCAGTCTACATCATAGCAAAGTATGTCACACACTTACAGGTACCATTTGCTATGTGTGTGATGATGCTTTGTTTTCTTATATTGGATCTTCCCAGGTGATTAGCCCTTTACCAAGATATTTGAGTGAGTCAGAAGTATTGACTATATCAGACATGCCCACAGTAAGTTCGATGAAACACGATCCAAGATGGATGCATGTAGGTTATTATATGCCACCACAACATGGCAGAACTAGCACCAGTATGTCCTATCCTCAAAAAGATCAAGTGATGTCACACAGGTGCTGGATGATGGGAAGACACCCTTTCAGTATAGTCTGAGCCCCTAAGGCTTGCATTCATTAAAATGCAGACTGTGAATGAGGACCTGTCTGACTTACACAGACCTACAGAGAGCCAAGATGAACCATTTAAATTCATATAACAACTGCTGACTGAACCTGCAGTATATATTAAGGATTTAATGGGCTGGCAGTCATGCTCATCTCTGTAGCTAAGCTGATCAAATTGTGTAGACCACGCTATTGCCTAATGCTAAAAAAGCTCAGTAGCTGACTGTTTCTGAGGATGCACTTCATTTTGCAATAGTTTGCTTGTGTATGTCACACTGACACCATAGATGCATTATTGCATAATTTACCTGTGTGCCAGCTAAAAACTGGTTTGGAGAGGTATCTTTTGTGGATCACTATGCTTTGTTAGGACACAACACCTGGCTGTCTTTAACTGATAAAGTTACGGATAAAATATGTTTTTAACAATATACCATCCTTTTATTCAGTCTCCATACCACATGCCATATGGAAGAATAGGATTCTCAACTTCTTAAGGTACATGCAGTTTTAACTTGACTAACATAGAACAGACTTACTGTTAGTACTCCAGAGTTTAAGGTACAAACAAATGGGATAAAATATCTTTGATATGTAATTAGAAGGGGATTAGTCAAGTCACAAAAAGAGAAAGATGAGGCTGCAAAGGAGTAGCCTTCCCCTCAGGCAAAGAAACAGATAAGGGTTTTCTTGGGACTTGCTGATTATTCTGAAAAGTTCATTACTCAGCCTGTCTGTTTTGTATGCCCTCTTATGAAACTGGTCAAAGGGAAACTGACAGAGTGAGTCAAATGGCAACAAAAGACAAAAACGCTTTTCAAAGGCTTAAACAAAACCTTAGTGCAGAGATAGTCCAGATGCCCCTGCCTTCACAAAACCATTCACTGCATATACAGATGCCTCAGAGACTGGATTGGGGGGCAGTAATGGCTCAAAAGTCAGGCAATGAGGAGCATTCAGTTTATCTTAACAAACATTTGAGTGAGTAAGACAGAGGGAAAATACTCTACTATAGAAAGCAAATGATGGCTAGCAAATGGACTTTGGGTTCTATATGCTATTGTTTGTTAGGAATGGAGTTCACTCAGGTAATGAATCACACTCTCAATGGTTTCATTAACAAAAAGAAGGCAACGTAAAGCTCTGTAGATGGTTCCACTTAAACTCTTCCATGTGCAGACCAAACATCATCACAGTATTCAAACCACAGGACAAATAGGTTCATAGGTTCATAGGAGGGTACTAGGCTATTGGCCCAAGGGCTTATATAAGCCTAGCCAAAAATGTACCCTGGCTTTCGCCATCCAAGAAAATTATTTTCCTGTGGCCCTGTCAAGCAGAGCCACAGAAGCGATCCCCGGGGTGAATTTCCTATCTCCCATCCAATCATCAAGATTTTTCTTGAAGAGTGCTAATGGTCTATCAATGGCTTATAGAACCTTCAATCAGGATTGAAGCCAGTGCATTCATACTTTTGGGGGCATAGCTGTCAACCTTCCACCACCAAAATGTAGAATATTAGCTCTCACAATGTGGAATAAATAGGCAAAATGTGGAACACTTAATAACATCTTACTAGCAATTTCATCTAGGAAGTTCACAGAGTGGTAAAATGTGTCTTATAAAAAGTTATTCTGATGAACTAACCTGATTCATTGCTATTTACCATGGATATCAGTTAAAAAAATCTCAACACTGAATACTTGGCAGACAATTTCAATCTGGAACAGTGAGAAACTTGGACTTTTTAAGTCTCAGAATGAAGGACATACCTCATCATGAGGTGCACTTGAGTGATATAAGGGGGAGTTAAATTTTACAAAGTGTAGTGTTAAAATGGAAGAGTTCACAAAAGATTAGAGAAAAGTTCCAATACAGGTACACTTGTATGAGTCAGAGTAAAAATGAGGTTTGTTAGAGTATTTAGCTAAAAGTGAATAGCTTTTACAAAGAAGAACACGTGAAAAAATTAATGGGGTCTGTTCCTTTAAGCTGGACTGTGCAGTCCTGTAATGGTTACCATTGTTACCTCACAGCAAGAAGTTCTCCACTTAGATTCTTGCTTGGTGCCTTCTGTGTGGAGTCTGCATGTCACCCCTGTGTTTGTGGGGGTTTCCTCCAGGTGCTCTGGTTTCCTCCCACATTCCAAAGACATAGAGTAGGTGGATTGGACACTCTAAATTGGCCCTAGGTGTGAGTGCGTATGTGTGAGTGTGTGGTGTGCCCTCTGAGGAGAGTTGGGCCTTGGGCTGGCAACCCAATCCTGTAAAACCCACACCTGCTATAGAAACAACAAATGTTGAAGGGTGCTCTTTGCCTGAAGTGCTGAATGCACGGGAGTGGATCCAGGATCGAGGTACCATTAATCTGAGATACCTGGGTCTCATATCTGTGAATTCAGGTTTTAACCTGTGCCATTTTAAAGCCATGGTAATGCTAATATGACAGAAGTAATTTGTTAAAAATCTAGAACTGACTGGAATACTTTGTGGAAAACTATTCTAAGAAAAAAAACTGTTCTAAGAAAAAATAGAATGAGTAAAGCCGAAGCAGCTGATTCCAAGGCAGAAGTCATGTGAGGTTTATAATATCACTGGAAGTCCTGATAACGGAAAACTTGAGGTTGCCTAACCAGAGAGATTGCAATAAAATACTATTTATTTGTTTTTCCAGAGAAAACCCTAATGGCAAAATACATTGACAAAGAATGTAGTTTTGATTTTCATGAACACCTTTTGGACTTTGTGCTATGTTTGGCTTATGGATTGGGGAGGTGGCTTAATGGTTAAGGTGTTTGCCTCACAACCACCAGATGCAGGGTTTGAGTCTCACAAGGAATAAATGGCTAGGCTTAAAATGGCTCACAAGGGCAGTTAGCTTAGTACTAACCTATGATCCTGTACTCCACACCGATACTTTCTTCTAAAAAAGACTTTGTGTTTTAAATTGGCTTAATGAATGGTACAATGTCAAAGACTGTCAACACTGAGAAAAATGTTTTGCAGCTGTAAGTACTTCCACTAATGAGGCTAAAAGACTGAAGTGTATGTTTTACTGCAAGTATCCTATTTTGTTTACCATTTTTCTACTGATGTCATTTTACTGAATTCAGCCCATTTTGTTTTGTTCAAATAATAATTTACAGCTTTGTGAGAAACCAGGTGTGTTGACTACCAGGACATTTCACAATTGTTTTCTGCAGTGCTCTAAGTGTGGGGTTCTTCTTGGAAATGTAGTGTATATTATGCAATTGTTTTTTATGTCTATTTAGGTGGTCTACTATAAGTGCAACATTTTGAATATGAACCTTATCACAGGATTGATAGAGCACAAATAGACACTGTAGCAGACAATCATCTACATGTAACTATGTAGTGAGCAACAAAGCACATGCATTGCTATCACATGACATTACTACTATTTCTGGGTAAGTGATACAAGAAAAGCTATCATATGATGATTTATCAGGCTTACCAATGGTATACATGATTAGTTTGTTCAACTTGAACTATGTTTTGGCCATATATTATATCCATTTGTTTTTGCTCTCCTGATTTGTGAGCTGGGAATTATTACCATACCTAATCTGCTCCCTGTTACACTAAGCTGGAGGTTTATAGTTATGTGTTACATATGATAGTTCATTGACACCATCTGATTCTTACATTACTGCATAGAATATATGACATGCATGATAATGGGCTGTTGTTATCCCTCCTTCCAATTCATCTTTCATGTGAAGTCATTGTTTATCTATTCATCTTTCATGTGTATTCATTGTTTATCTATTTGTTTGTCTGTCTATCTATCTGTCTATCCATTTGACCTCTACTACCATGTTAGTTGTGCTTAACTTTACTGTAAATCCCATTTTTTTCCACACAGCACATTAGGTTATACTGCACTATAATTTTCTTCTCCCTTATTATGTATATTGTGTTGGTGGCAGGTTTGTGCTAACCCTTTAATTTTTTCAACTTTTCTCCATTGCGGTTTCAAATATTTGCATATTAGGCTACAATCTGAGCATTCTTGGCATAAACTAAGGCTTATGCAATGTTGTTATGAATATTAATGAATGCTTCCTGTCTCTGCCACATAATAATAACCTAGGTGCTTAGATTTCAAAAGTGCTCACTTCCATACAGTTTGGTAGACATTCAAGATCATTTCCATTTTAATTAAATAGTGCACAATCTCTGTAGGCTTTCTATCTAGTATTATTTCTAGCTTCTCTGAATGCTATACCTTTGTGACTGTCCATACGTCAGGCCAAGTACATAAGTATATCAGTTTCAGAACACCATATATAATCAAGTTAATTAGATAGTTGCAGTTTTGGACAACAACTTTTTAATTATAATTGATACGAAGCTCCTACAGTTATGCATTTTTAATTTTAGGGATACAGTCCAAAATTTCTCCAAAACATATGTCTAGTGACATGGTCGTTAAATTTATTTTCACTTGATGCAGGGGTCAGGGCATTTTAATATCAAGGCTGATAAAGTGCACAGTGCTTTCAGCAGGAGTCTTTATGAACATATATATATATATATATATATATATATATATATATATATATATATATATGATAAACTTGATATTATTTAGCTAGGAGCTGAAACAAGTTTTTTTAAGGCTAGTGGATATATAATTTAGTTGTTTAATAGATTGTTGTTGAGGTACATTTTTTTCTAAGTATTATATTGAATATATATAGTTTCATAGGTTCATACTAGCCTAACTACCCATGTGAGCCATTTTAAGCCTAGCCAGTTACCCCCAGTTGAAAATCAGATGCTGCACTTTGTCTCTGTAAGGTAAACACCTTAACCATTATGCCAACCTCCCACCCCATGTCTGTGAATACCGTTTAAGAAGCATTATATAGACAGTAGCTTAGTGGTTATGATCTATGCATTGTAGCTTCATGGTATGGAGGTTCAATCCTACATTGTGCTTTCTGTGAGCATGGAGCATTGTACATTCTGCCAGAGTTGTAGCCTTTATCTGTTTGATTATTCATCTTTATTATTAATGTCTCCAGCTCACTTTGTTTTAAGTTCCTTATTTACATACAGTATTTTTAGTATTTATTGGTGTGTTTTCACTCTAGGTGGAATTTGTAAATAAACTGAATATAATATGGTGCTTACTGCAACCTGCACAATACATTATACAGCATATGCAAGTGACTACACATACAGAAGCAAGTTATGTCATGCAGTCAAATGGTGGAATAATGAGATGCAAATGAAAGCAACGAAAACAAAGTGCTGAGATTCATAGATGTCGGTAGTAGCTTCTGCATTTTACTGAGTGTCTATACAGAGATCTGCAGTGCATGAAAATCACAACCTTGCATCATATAGAAATGCTCTTAGTAGCAGCAGTGTGTGCTGAACAGTACTGTACCTTACTGCTATAGATTCAGCCAGTGTTCATTGTTGTAGACCTGGAACAAAGATGATATAGGCAATAAGTCTCTGTAATTTTACTAATTAACATATAATTGAGCTGCTCTAAGTACACTGGGCAATAATAAGGATGCTGATTGCTGAAATTATTCTGTGGATACCAAGGTACATGCAGCTCTTCCTAACCATTGGAACCTTTCAGCAACCCAGTGGAGATACATTAGGTACTTTCCCGGCATCTGTCTCATCAGAATTAACAAGTTTCATGACACTATGCTTCTGAATATTGATGAGCATATTTGGCTTCCCAAGAGAACAGAGTAGAGAACTACATTGCATGCCTCCTTGAGGCACAGGGAGGCAAAATTGAATACATGTACCAAAAAAAAACAAACAAAAAAAACAACCTGGCCCTCATTTACATATATATGTGAGCAGATATGGCTACCATCCTGCTAAGTTAGCAGCAATGCAGAGAATTATCTCCAATGTGCATGTGCGTGTGTGTGTGTGTGTGTGTGTGTGTGTGTGTGTGTGTGTGTGTGTGTGTGTGTGTGTGTGTTTGTGTATCACCTGGCAGTTTCCACAATCCCCATATATAACATATGATTGACCTGTATGCTCAGAATTGTATGCTCACTTTCAGTGAGATGATTTCCCACAAGGCCATGTGGGTAGTGAGTGCTGGTAGGCTATAAAAAATAAATGCTGACACATACAGAAATTATGCATGTAGCCAATAACCCCGCCAAACAATTGTGTAGTGTTATATTGCAGGTAGTGTTGACTCACTCCCCTTCAGTCCTGGCTTCTTATTCCAGTCTGCAATCAAGAAACCATGACAGAAGTACAACAGAACACTGTCCATGTCCCGACTTTAAATATAATTTACCATTCATTTGGCAGATATATTATAGTGCCTTGACACAGCTGGTGGATCTCTACAGTACTCCACTGAGGCAGTCAGCAAGATGTTTGCTGTTTGTGCCACAGCACATAATTTAATTCTACAGAAGCAAGATAGTCACCCCCTTTGTGTATGGTTGCATTAAAACATGTCCGAGACTCTACAAAAGCAGTTATAGAAGAAGATGGTAATAATGTGGAACAGGAAGAAGAACATGCATAACCAGCCTCACAGAGACTATGGGCACAGCAAAGTGGCAACATTTGGTTGAAAACCATGGGCCAAAGCAATCTTAAATTTATTGTATCTCACATACTGAAAATTATGAATAAGGTGTTCTTATCAAGCTATAAAGTCACTCTGTGCATCAGACATCACCTCAATACAAAAGAGGAGGAAAGCTGCTTGGTGTTACAGTAAGCAGCATTTGCAGAGGGGACACAAAACATAAGACTATCTACACAAACTGTGTGGGATAAGCATCATAGAAGCTGCATGCAAAGGCAGCATTCTAGGAAAGCATCAGGGGCTTCAGAGATCAGATCCTTCTGTGACAGAAATGGGTGCCACTGTGTGGACTTGACCTGATGTCACTTTAGGGACAAGAAGTTCCAGGGCTTGAGATTTCCTGTGCAAGGATGGTGTGCTACTTTGTGTCCCAAAACTAGAAGCATGTACTACTGGTGTGCTGCTTTGTGTCCCAGAACTGGAAGTATATACCTGTCATCGCCCATGATAAGGAATGTCAGGCCTTCTGAAACATAGCTGTTGAGCATGCCCCCCGCAAAGACCCATGTGCATTGTTCAATCAGGCATGTAAGCTATCAGACACAGACAACACTGCCTGTGTGAGAAAACATTATACCACTGGTGATCTTGTGCATGAAGGTGCTAAATGTGACATTGAGTGCTACCAGAAATCTTACTAAGCTAGTCACTTCATGATGCCTGTGCTTCATATACTCACTAAGCACACAGTGGTGCTAGGCAGCATCCTCATAAAGGGTACAAACACACTTGGCAATTCCACTGCAGACTGTGCTGACAGCCATCTGTGCTTGAAAGATAGACCTGTATATCTGATAAATTATCTTAACTCCACAAACTTGTCAGGGGGTAACAGTGAATGGATGATGTCATGTACCCCTGTATTGCTTGTGTGTAGAGCTATGCCCACAGAACAAGCACTGTATCTTCAAATCTGTTATAGCTGACACCAAAGGAGCACTACAGCCACAAGAAGGCTCTATCCAACAATGGATGGTGTGAGCATATCCAGTACAGCTACAGAATGCTCTGTATATTTGGCTGTATGTGCAGACTCTATGGTGTGTGTAACCTCACCAGAAATGAGGCAGGTTTTGTCACTATGTTCTTTTATTGTTACTCTAGGTGGAATTTGTAAATAAACTGAACATAATATGGTGCTTACTGCAACCTGCACTATACATTATACAGCATATTCAAGTGACTACGCATACAGAAGCAAGTTATGTCATGCAGTCAAATGGTGGAATAATGAGATGCAAATGAAAGCAATGAAAACAAAGTGCTGAGATTCATAGATGTCTGTAGTAGCTTCTGCATTTTACTGAGTGTCTATACAGAGATCTGCAGTGCATGAAAATCACAACCTTGCGTCGTATAGAAATGCTCTTAGTAGCAGCAGTGTGTGCTGAACTGTACTGTACCTTACTGCTATAGATTCAGCCAGTGTTCATTGTTGCAGACCTGGAACAAATGTGATATAGGCAATGACTCTCTGTAATTTTACTAATGAACATATAATTGAGCTGTTCTAAGTACACTGGGCAATAATAAGGAATCTGATTGCTGAAATTATTCTGTGGATACCAAGGTATGTGCAGCTCTTACAGTCCTAACCACTGGAAACTTTCAGCAACCCAGTGGAGACACATTAGGTATTTTCCTAGCATCTGTCTCATCAGAATTAACAAGTTTCATGACACTATGCTTCTGAATATCGATGCGCATATCTGGCTTCCCAAGAGAACAGAGTGGAGAACTACATTGCATGCCTCCTGGAGGCACAGGGAGGCAAAATTGAATACATGTACCAAAAAAAAACAAAAAAAAAAAAACAACCTGGCCCTCATTTACACATACACATATACATATATATATATATATATATATATATATATATATATATATATATATATATATATATATATAAGCAGAAATGGCTACCATTTCTTGAACCGCTGAGTTAGCAGCAATGCAGAGAATTATCTCCAATGTGCATGTGTGTGTGTGTGTGTGTGTGTGTGTGTGTGTGTGTGTGTGTGTGTGTGTGTGTGTGTGTGTATGTAGCACCTGGCAGTTCCTACAATTCCCATATATAACAAATGATTGACCTGTATACTCACTTTCAGTGAGATGATTTACCACAAGGCCATGTGGGTAGTGAGTGCTGGTTGGCTATAAACAATAAATGCTGACACATACATAAATGATTCATGTAGCCAATAACCCCACCAAAAAATTGTGTAGTGTTGTATTGCAGGTAGTGTTGGCTCACTCCCCTTTAGTCCTGGCTTCTTATTCCAGTCTGCAATCAAGAAACCATGACAGAAGTACAACAGAACACTGTCCATGTCCCGACTTTAAATATAATTCACCATTCATTTGGCAGATATATTATAGTGCCTTGACACAGCTGGTGGAGCTCTACAGTACTCCACTGAGGCAGTCAGCAAGATGTTTGCTGTTTGTGCCACACCACATAATTTAATTGTACAGACGCAAGATAGTCACCCCCTTTGTGTATGGTTGCATTAAAACATGTCTGAGACTCTACAAAAGCAGTTATAGAAGAAGATGGTAATAATGTGGAACAGGAAGAAGAACATGCATAACCAGCCTCACACATACTATGGGCACAGCAAAGTGGCAACATTTGGTTGAAAACCATGGGCCAAAGCAATCTTAAATTTATTGTATCTCACATACTGAAAATGATGAATAAGGTGTTCTTATTGGGCTATAAAGTCACTCTGTGCATCAGACATCACCTCAATACAAAAGAGGAGGAAAGCTGCTTGGTGTTACCGTAAGCAGCATTTGCAGAGGGACACAAAACATAAGACTATCTACACAAACTGTGTGGGATAAGCATCATAGAAGCTGCATGCAAAGGCAGCATTCTAGGAAAGCATCAGGGGCTTCAGAGATCAGATCCTTCTGTGACAGAAATGGGTGCCACTGTGTGAACTTGACCTGATGTCACTTTAGGGACAAGAAGTTCCAGGGCTTGAGATTTCCTGTGCAAGGATGCTGTGCTGCTTTGTGTCCCAAAACTAGAAGCATGTACTACTGGTGTGCTACTTTGTGTCCCAGAACTGGAAGTATATACCTGTCATTGCCCATGATAAGGAATGTCAGGCCTTCTGAAACACAGCTGTTGAGCATGCCCCCCGCAAAGACCCATGTGCATTGTTCAACCAGGCATGTAAGCTATCAGACACAGACAACACTGCCTGTGTGAGAAAACATTATACCACTGGTGATCTTGTGCATGGAGGTGCTAAATGTGACATTGAGTGCTACCAGAAATCTTACTAAGCTAGTCACTTCATGATGCCTGTGCTTCATATACTCACTAAGCACACAGTGGTGCTAGGCAGCATCCTCATAAAGGGTACAAACACACTTGGAAATTCCACTGCAGACTGTGCTGGCAGCCATCTGTGCTTGAAAGATAGACCTGTATATCTGATAAATTATCTTAACTCCACACACTTGTCAGGGAGTAACAGTGAATGGATGATGTCATGTACCCCTGTATTGCTTGTGTGGATAGCTATGCCCACAGAACAAGCACTGTATATCTTCAAATCTGTTATAGCTGACACCGAAGGAGCACTACAGCCACAAGAAGGCTCTATCCAACAATGGAAGGTGTGAGCGTATCCAGTACAGCTACAGAATGCTCTGTATATTTGGCTGTATGTGCATACTCTATGGTGAGTGTACCCTCACCAGAAATGAGGCAGGTTTTGTCACTATGTTCTTTTATTGTTACTCAAATCCATGTCTTACAGCATTATCTCCAGACTCACCAGAGGTGTTGATATCAGCCCCTTGTCCAGCCTGGTGCCCATTTCTAACTGTTACCTATCATCCCTGATATGTGTGAATGCATACAGTAAAGAACAATAAAGAACAATGTAGTGAACATTCTAACATATGCTACAAGGGTGCCCATGTCGCATGCAGGCCATGAATGTTAAGACATCATACATATCTTATTAAACCATTCTTTCTATGGTCAGATGACCTTCCTAAAGCCCTGATGTGCTTATGAAAAGACACATGCATCATACTAAATTTGCTAGACTACAGTCAGTGTATGCAAATGTCTGCTAGGTGCTACTAACCTTTCCTTTAACCTACTGAGTCATAGACAAGCTGGGTTAGCCTGGCACTGGTATCAACACCATCACCAGACTCACAATGTGGTGCATCATCTCCTCTCATGGACACAAGAAACTCCTCAGCCTCCATCAGTGTTTTGGAACCTGGATTGCCACCCCATGTTGTGGATCCCTGAGTCACAATTCCTTTTGTATTCTCTTTGATACATCTGATTATATCAGCCATGCATTGGCAATGCTGGCCCAATATATGTTTGTGCCCACCCACTGCATTGATGTCCCACAGCATGAACTAGCATAACTGATCACTCAGTCTTTGTTGTGCATATCAATTCCCCATATATGATTGTGTCCACTCCCTACATTAATGTCTCAACAGCATGGACTAGCACAACTGATTCCTCAGTGCTTGTTCTGCACCCTATTTCCCCACATGTCTTACTCTGTGTTGCCTGAGGGCCCACAGAAAAATGTTGTTTTCAGCATCTCTGAATGTTTCCAGCCTCTCTTTGCCTCATCATTTTAACATTCAGACTCCTGGTTTGACACAGGAAATATAGGAATTCATATTGTGATTGCTACTAATACATTTAAAGGTGCTGTGAATGTGCCTTTTCCATGCAGGCAAATATTTACAGCATGCAGGCCCATTAATGTGTGATAAATTATAGTATAATAGATTGTGACAGGGATTAGTTTGGAAAATGAGGTGTTGGTAGAGTATGGTATCATAACATTTTATAATCTAGGTATGAAGGCAGATATATCTGCATTTGTACAATGCATACAGGCACTATTTTACAGCATGCTGGCCCAATAATGTCTGCTAAGTTATAACACAGTATAGTATATCTTGACAGAGGTTTGTCTGGAAAATGATCTGCTGACAGGGCATGATAACATAACATGGGATAATCCAGATACATAGGCAGAATATCTGTAGTTGTACAATGTTCCCAATATAAACAAAAAAGCTGGACTGTACGCTAAAACCACACTGTTTATTCACAAAACACAATCCAGTAAAGTGCTTTTCATTTAACCATGTGGCGAAACTTCATCAGACAAATTGCTATACACCATTCCTGTCTTAAATAGCATGTAAATTAAGTTTTAACCAATTATTCAATTTGTAAATAATCACTAGTTTGTAGTGAATATTCTAGCCTTAAATTAAAATCATTTAAATAACATATCTATGTCTAAAACCATACAACACAAGTGTTAATAAACCTTTCTAAACATTAATAAGACTTATACCTTGATTTTATAGATATTAAACGTACACCAATATCCAATCCTTAAGGAACTTTTAAGTATTGTGTACGACTCTAACAAAAATAGTTACCTATCATCAGTCATGGAATATAAAGCATATAAAAAACTTGTAGGGCCGAAACTAAAATTATAAATTAAAATCAATAATTCCTCATACATAACTAGCCCTATATTGTACAATATTGTACAAACCTAGAACAATTAGCATCATAGAGACTTTACAAACATTAATATGTGACTAGAATAATATTATTGTTCAGGCACATAAATAGGCCTATAGTGAACTCTTATCTCAATAAACTTTTAAGTTTTAATACACATGATACTGAACAAAAATCATTCAATCCTGGGTATGGAAAGAGATCAACCTAAGTTGCCACATTAATTCTATTTTTCCAAGTAGTAAACTGGTAGGACCTCCTGATTATCTGTTCCCAATATACTTCACCTCCACCACAGCATTAGCACCTCCCCATCCAAGCATATTAAGTACATTTTAGCGCAAAACAAAAAATGCAGCCATGGCAAGCACAACAATAAGAACAAAGCTACTATTCTCTAATGTCTGCAAACAATTGTCAGAATAAAAATAATTACCAGTGAAATCCAGATATCCAAGTGATAGAAATACTTTCTGAAAAGCAGTGCTTGATAATTTACATTTTATGAGTCAAATGTGAATAAAATGGTGACAGTGCTCCACATTTTTCAATGTTATACACATTTACATATTATGTAGACAAATGAGGACTTACACATTTATATATCACAGTCTTAAAATGCAACATATGCAGAAAGCCAGATTATGTCAAGACTGGTGCACATTAGGTAGATGTGGCCATGCATCATGCAACTAAACAGCAAATGATGGCACAAAACACGGATCATAAATGTGCATGCTTCTGTGAATGTCTACCATTTTGATTTAGCTATTGGCATGGGCATCTTGTGAAAATGCTTTCTAGCTCCTCAAGATGCAGATCTCCTGCATGGTGTGTGAAGGACCACAAAATATTATTTTGCTTATTATTTATTTATTTATTTATTTACTACATTTCCTATAAGTGAACCAGTCCATTGACCATTTTGAGCAAGCAAGAAGGCAGAGACAACAAAAGCAGTCACAGCAAAAACACAAGTTGAATTTCCAAAAATAAATAAATAAACAATCATAAGAAAAAATGCAAGCTCACTTTGCAACAAACAACACATGAGCATTAGGCCAATATGTATTACACATATTTTAGATTTATACTGACATTATAATAATACAGTTAAAAGGGAACACCATGGATATTACTTACAAAATATACATGCAAAGCACATTTTGACAGAACATTCTGAATGAGTTGAAACAATGTCAGCTATGGTGTGTCGTAAAGGACAGTCTTAAATGATTAGCTATCATTCACGGCTGCTTGTGCACACAGTCCTGAAACACAACAGTATGTGTTACTTAGAAGGGATCTGTAAAATAAGTATGTGCATTTTCTTCACAGAGATTCACTCAGCAGCTATATAGTTATTAGTATGGCCATTTACAGAAGGAAGATGCCTGATATGACCTGGGCCTTGAATTGTCAACAGTTATGGGCCCACTGGACAAATAAAGACAATGATATGTTGAACTAAGGTTTGGCCAGCCAGAGCTGCTACAGAAGTCAGAAGCAGATGTGCAATGGGAACATCCAGAAATGTATACATTTTTTAATGGTTATTTAAATAAACCTCTTCCTCTTACATGCATAACAGTCAAGCAGGAAGTTGTACTGCATGTATTTTTATCTTTCAACTTGGGAGGAGAGAGATGACTTGGTGTGGGGGGCTTCAACAGATAGATGGAAAAACTGTCAGCAAGGCAGAGTGCATAGGATTGGCATCTATTTACAGACTGAGTAAATGTAATTTAAATGGCTTGTTTAGAAGAAAGCTTCCCGTGTGTGCCATTAATGCCAAATTCACATTTTTACCATTTTATTTTCACTTCTGCAAAATGTTTATCTCAGATTAGCTTATCCTGGGTCCATCTATAACTAACTCTGAGGCATTCCTAAAATACATGTATATAGTTTGCTCCTGTTGGCTACATCCCCAACAAGAAGAGTCTTTCTTACTACCTTCTTTAAACAGAGTCTTTGGGGTTAGAGACCACCTTGTTATTTTTTTCAGTCTAAAATCAAATTACAGTTCATATTTCTTGAGTCACCTCAGTCTTTATAATATTATTCTACCTTGTAGGTTCATTAGAGTCATTAGAGTCATCTTGTCATCTTCAAAACCTTTGTAGTGTGTGTGTGTGTGTGTGTGTGTGTGTGCGCGCGCGCGTGTGTGCGTGTGTGTGTGTGTGTGTGTGTGTGTGTGTGTGTGTGTGTGTGTGTGTGTGTGTGTGTGTGTGTGTGTGTGTGTGTGTGTGCACTTGTGTTTGTGACATTGTGGGATTAATTCACAAAAATCATCAAAAATTACTCTGTGCTTACCATGTTTCATACACTATTGCTTTTCCATTAATTTATTTTACATTTGTTGACCGGGATAGTCCGACTGGATATATGTCCATTTTCAGCGGAGTCTCGGGGAGAAAAGCTCCAAGATAATAATACACATTGAACATTTAGTAAATGCTAGTTTCAAGCAGATTACAGTCATAAGCAATACCAGCATTTAGCACATATAGTACTAACTTATTATAAAACACTATACAAAACATAACATTATTTTCAAAGTTATATATATATAACATTACATTCAGGCTTAAGACACATTGAGCAGCAGTTATACAGTTGAGCCTTCCTGAAATGGAGAGGTATAAAAAAGTTAGAAGTAGCTGAAGGCAAGGCACCTAAGAAATAGAGAGGTCACTAGTCAGGGTTAGTGCAAGGACATAACCAATGAGTTTTAAAGTATTTCTTGAGTTTGTTTTTGAATTGAGTTAGTGAGGGTTCTAGGGTCAAGTCAGCTGGGAGTCTGTTCCATGTTTTTTCAACAGAGTTGGCAAGCAGAGTCCCCAGCTGAGTAGTTGGATTTGTATGTTTGAACTAGGAGTCTAGTGGATGATCGCAGTGGCCAGGTGATGGTGTAGGGCTGATAATATTTTTAGTGCAGGTGTATTTTCTGGTTGATAAAGGACTCTATGTGCCATTATTAGCTGGTTGAACTATAGGCTTGGCAGTTCAAGCCATCCTAGGCGATTTAGGTTGTGACAGTGGTGTGTCCGGTAGGTTGTGTCAGTAGCAAATCTGGCAATGTGGTTATAGCAGGATGATAGTTTATTAAGATCTATTTTGTTTAAGTTGGAGAATAGAGGTGAGGCATAGAGAAGAGTTGATAGTAGATGGGAATGGGCAATTGAAGTTCTAGCAAGTGGAGTAAGGAAAGGTTTGATTCTGTAAAGAGAGCCAAGTTTTTTATTAATGGTTTTGATAGTTTGATTGATATGCACATCAAACATCAGGTTGTTATCAACTATGACACCAAGTAGTTTAGTCTGGGCTTCTGGGGAGATAATAGTGCCATTGTTGGCAGTTATGTTGAAGGATGGCAGGGGAGTCCTGGATGTGGGGGAAAAGAGGAACAGCTTAGTTTTGTTGGGGTTTAGGATTAGCTGTTGATTGGAGAGCAATTTTTCCACTGTATTGAAGGTATTTTGTGTTAATGTCAGTAAAGTAGCTGGTGAGGTGTCAGAACAAATCAAGGTGGAGTCATCCACATATTGAATGCAGGTAGCATCCATCTGGGATGACTGAATGAAGGTCATTGATAAAGATGGAGAAAAGAAGGGGTCCTAGTATCGAGCTCTAGGGGACTCCTAATGTGATGGGTAGGCAAGATGATAGCTTGTCCTGCAGGTAGGATTGAAACCATTGGAGTGCATGGTTGGTTAAGGAAAAGGCCTTCAAGGTATTTATAAGCATTTTATGGTCAACAATGTCAAAAGCCTTGGCTAGATCTAGAAAGAGTGCTGAGGATAGTTTGTTATTATTATGATTGTGTTTAATGACATTAGAGAAAGAGAGGAGGGCAGAAGTAGTACTGTGGTGTGGCCCAAAGCCATGCTGAAAGTTGGACAACAGCTTGTTCTGTGTGAGTAGTGCATGAGCTGTATGTGTATACACTTCTCCATAATTTTAGCTAGAGGTGACAGTATAGCTATGGGTCTAAAGTTTGACAGTTCAGTGGAACTGCCTCCTTTATGGAGAGGTATGACATGGGAGATTTTCCATATAGTGGGTACAGTAGCTTCAGATATAGCTCTGTTGATCAAGATTGAGATGGGGTATGCTATGGTGCCAGCAGCCTTTTGCAGATAGTCTGCTGGGACGAGGTCGGCAGCCAGGGTGGTGGGTTTTAGTTTCTTAAGTAGGGCATGAATAAGTTGAGTCAGAACAGGTTGGAAGGTAAAGTATGTTTGGGTACTGGGTGTGGCTGTATTAGAATTAGAGCCATTAGGAGAGAGTTGGCTGGCTAGAGACTGGATAGTCTCTGTGAAGATGCTGTTGAAGTTATTAGCAAGGTCTACTGGGAATTTTTGTTGGGAAGCTGAGGGGGGTGGAGTGGCAGTTTGGCCTGAGTGGAGTAGTTTGTTTATTCGTGCCAGAACTTTTGATGTTTGTTTAAGAAAACAATGACTACACAGAGTGATAAAACATGTATTTTATTCTTAAACTTTGGATGCCACTTGTCTAGTAATATGATTTGTAGTTGTAGTAGTCTTTTATGCTGTAGTGGTTTAGGCTGTGAGTCTTCTTCATTATCTGGTATAACAACTTCAATCATTTGTTTCAGCTCTTTATTGCCTACTTTCTGTCATTACATTTTTATTGACTGCTGCATTTTCTCCACTGTTCCTTATTCCAAAATGTACTACTAATACTTTCTAGCCCATATTTAGATGTAGCTCATCTTTACCCAATATAGTATTGCACCTAAAGAAAAAATATATTCAACAAGCCAAAGTCGCCCAGTAAACCGAGTAAAATATGAGAAAAATATTAAACCAGGCATCCACCAAAGCTGAAGTCCAACTTTATTAAACATATAACAGAGGATAAGCACTTTCACACATACTGTGCTTCATCAGAGCCATTAAAATGATCTGCTACAACACAAGTATATATAGTAAAACACTAACTGATAAACCATTTAAAAACATACTTAATTCATTGATGAATATTATGTTTTTTAAGTATGGGCTTTAAAGGCATGGCTGCATTAGTACCTGGCAGTTTGTCTGCCTGCAGTCTGACAATCCATTTAGTTTCTGCAATTTCCAACCTATTCTTAAAATCACCAACCCCCTTTTATCCATATGCACCAATTGTAAAACATTAAACACAAAACAATATCCTGGTTGCAAAGATATGTGTTTGGCTAAGGTGTTAAGGGTGTTCATACACCTTGTATCACCTACATCCTGTAGAATGCATTCTTGCAGCATTCTAATTGCTTTTCCTATATAGAATGTAATACAATGCTTACATCTTGCCAAATATATAAGGCCTTTGGATCTGCAATCAGCATAAAAACGAGGTTCAAAAATGTAACCCATTATAGGATGCTTGAAATCAAGCTCCATAGAGATGTGATTACATGCTTTATAAGCTTTACAGGGAAAAGTGCCAGTGCGTTGAGAGGAGACAGGTGAAACAAAAGTAGATTTATAACAAAGCTGTCTCTTGAGTGAGAAATTGTTCTTAAATGTATAGCTCGGTTTGTCACCAACAATGCCCCTAATCTTATCATCGGACAAAAGCACTGGCCAAAATTTCTTAACAGTCTCACAAACTTGCTGTATGTTGTTACCATAGGTCAGGGTGAGCATTACATTATTATGCTGTAAGTCCCTTATGTTAGATTTCAAAGAATAGGAATGATTAAAAAAGGGTTTACCAGCATCTGATAGCATAGTAGTAGCCACATCAAAAGTATTATCTAAAACATCTTTATCATAACCCCTATCAAACAGATCCAGTCTCAACGAATTCATAGCTTCCATACATTGACCATCATCAGTATGCAACATGGACATCCTCAAATACTGGCCTTTGGCTACATTATCAAAGATGTGTCTTGGGTGTATACTGTTAAAGTGCAAGAGTGCATTTTTCCTACAGGATTTCCGATAGAGAGAACTAGACAGTTCAGTGATTGCGGCAACCAGAAAGGGGCCAGTAAATTTGAAAAACATTGTCCGGAGAAATGACAGCATGGGTGTCCTTAAGTCTCGCTCCTGTCAAGGAGTAGGTAACATCAGACACTTCAGTTGACTTGATCGCATCAGCAAATGTCCCTAAAGGCAGAATAGCAGGTGCTGATACATTTGCAACATGTTCAGCAGGGGAACATTGCTGTGTAGATTGTAGACTTGTATGTAACTGTTCAGTCTCATCTGGGAAAGCACGACCAGTAGATACATTCAATGTCTGTTCGGACCCTCGAGGCCATACAAAAATGTGGCCTCTCTTAAAATCGGTCATGTCTCTAGCAAGTTTCTTTTTCTTTACCAGTTGCTGCCTGTCATCATAGGCCAATAGATTGAACAAAACATTGTCAATTTCTGCTAGATAAGCCAGCTCTTTATATTTAGCATATAGATCACCTTGCATGTTATTAAGTTTGGCAGTCAATTCCCTTTCTTGAGGGACAAAAAACTCATTAAGCAACCTCATATAGTTGAAGCTTAACTCAATATTAAACAACTGCCAATGCTTCAATAAAACAGGGTAGGCATCACCATATGTAGGCATACGGAGTACCCATAAACCCCTGGGTATGACTTTATGGTGTAGGCAGGACTCCATATGGAGGCGCTGCCATTGCATATGCTTCAGCTTATAAAGTTCATTCTCAAACTCTTTTAAGAGTTCTTTTAACATACTCCAGTCATTAGGCTCATCAGCAGACACTTCTCCAGTAAAAGTACATCCTAGCAAAGGGTTGACTTCTGGGTTGAGCAATTGCTTAAAACGATGCTGGGTGGAGACTCCAAGGGCAGGATGATAGCCCAATTCGATATCCAATTGTTTAGCCATGTGCTGTTGAATATATACAAAAATATAACTGAAGAAAAAATATATTCAACAAGCCAAAGTCACCCGGTAAACCAAGTAAAATATGAGAAAAATATTACACCAGGTGTCCACCAAAGCTGAACTCCAACTTTATTAAACATATAGCAAAGAATAAGTACTTTCACACATAGTGTGCTTCATCAGATCCATTAAAATCATCTGCTACAACACAAGTATATATAGTAAAACACTAACTGATAAACCAATTAAATACACACAATTCATTGATGAATATTATGTTTTTTAAGTATGGTTTACTGGGCGACTTTGGCTTGTTAAATATATTGTCTCTTCAGTTATATTTTTGTATATATTCAACAGTACATGGCTGAACAATTGGATATCGAACCCAGCATCATTTTATGCAACTGCTCAACCCAGAAGTCAACCCTTTGCTAGGATGTACTTTTACTGGAGAAGTGTCTGCTGATGAACCTAATGATTGGAGTATGTTTAAAGAACTCTTAAAATAGTTTGAGAATGAACTTTATAAGCTGAAGCATATGCAGTGGCAGTGCCTCCATATGGACGCCTGCCTACACCATAACGTTATACCCAGGGGTTTATGGGTACTTCGTATGCCTACATATGGTGATACCTACCCTGTTTTATTGAAGCATTGGCAATTACTTAATATCGGGTTAAGCTTCAACTATATGAGTTGCTTAATGAGTTTTTTGTCCCTCAAGAAAGGGAATTGACTGCCAAACTTGATAACATGCAAGGTGAAATATATGCTAAATATAAAGAGCCGGCTTATCTAGCAGAAATTGACGATGTTTTGTTCAACGTATTGGCCTATGATGACAGGCAGCAATTGGTAACGAAAAAGAAACTTGCTAGACACATGGCTGATTTTAAGAGAGGCCACATTTTTGTATGGCCTCGAGGGTCCGAACGGACATTGAATGTCTCTGCTGGTCGTACTTCCCCAGATGAGACTGAACAGTTACATACAACAACTCTACAATCTACACAGCAATGTTCCCCTGCTGAACGTGTTGTGGATGTATCAGCACCTGCTATTATGCCTTTAGGGACATTTGCTGATGCGATCAAGCCAACTGAAGTGTCCGATGTTACCCACTCCTTGAGAGGAGCAAGACCTAAGGACACGCATACTGTCATTTCTCCGGACAATGGTTTTTCAAATTTACCGGCCCCTTTCAGTTTGCCGCAATCACTGAACAGGGGGCAGGGTTTCAGCACAGGATGGAAGAGATGAAAACTGCCAATGGAGGATGAACTCCCTCTAGAAGAAAGTAGTCGGAAAAGGATTGAAAGCTAGTCTACAATCTTTCTTCTTTTGTCTTAACGGAAGATCAAGTAAGTGTCTTAAATAAAGGCCTTAGCTTTATACCTTCACAAGCAGTAGCTGCTGAAGGCGTTATACTTGATGTTAAGCTTTTTGTGAGGAATATAGCTCTTAGACTAGTGTTTAGGGCAACAGGCATCCTCTGCTTCTCTTAAATGAACAAGTTTATTCATTCCACAGTTAAACCCTGTGCTTGAGACCGTTGTTAAAACAGTAAAATATGAATTTTGAACATTAATTTTAAGTGCAGTAATTTCTACAATTTGACCTTTGGCGAATCTCTTGCATTGCAGCAGTTGCGAACTGATAAGAGACTGATTATACATCCATCTGATAAAGGTGGCTCTATAGTGGTTTTAGATACCACTCGATATTTCTCGGACATGACTGATATCCTTACTGACACTAATACCTATGAAAGTATTACTCAGTTTGATTTGAACTTGATTATTCGCAACACACATAGTGTTCTATATGAGTTATTGATGGAACAAGCTATAGATAGAGGTCTGTATGATTTTATATTGGTTATGGAACCACTTATACCTGTTATTCATGGTCTACCCAAGGTGTACAAATCTTTAGTTAACCCACCCCTGCGACCAATAGTATCAGGTAGAGGTTGGGTGACAGAGCTTATCTCCATTTATTTAGAGAAACAGCTTAAAAACACCTGAAAAAGCAGAAGCTGTACTAAGGGATACTGAACATTTTTTGAGCACCTTGGGGAACTTTGCCAGGATGCATGGTCATTTTCCTGATGATACCATTTAGTTACTACGGACATTCAAACCCTTTTTACTGTGATACTGCATGATAAGGGAATTGCATCACTTAAGAGATTCTAAATAGCTAACGGTGATTATCCATAAGAATTGATAGAGTGCATTTGGTTGTCTAATGGACATTGTTTTAAATAATCATTTTTTTTTATTTAATGACATTATATATAAACAGAAGGTGGGTGTAGCGATGGGGACTCCATGCGCTAACAGTTACGCCAATCTTGTGCTGGTGGACTGTGAGCGTGATGCAGTCCTACTGGACCACAATTTTTCTTTGCACCTTCTATATTATAAACATTTTGTTGATGATATTTTTATTTTGTGGTGAGGCACAGAAATGGATTTAATTAATTTTATGCAGTATCTTGAATCTACCAGTGATTATTTTAGATTTGTTTTGAATCACTTACAAACTTGTATAGAGTTACTTGATACTAAACGTAGCAAAATCAATCACAAGGGTAGAGTGCCTCAAATAAAGCAGCAAAACCTCATCCACAGAAAAACTCTCTGAGGCACACCACGACAATAAGAAGCTGACCATCATTCGGTTGACTGTTTATTGTAGAAAAAACATATAAATATAAGTAACAGAACATTCCTAGTGCTCAGTAAGCGCTTTCACATTCCAATAGAATGCTTCATCAGACTGTTAGTGCACCAACTGATTCTTACATTGAAATAGCACCTTGAATCAACAATGCACCAATCACCTATAGGCTCATTTATTTAAAAACAAATAGGTTCACTATCTTAAAAAAATCACTATCTTAAAATTTTTTTTCTGACATTAATTACTAAATGAAATCAGCAGTTTAAACAAATTATTTCATATATATATTTACACATTATAATAAAATCATGTTAAATGGTGAAGCAATAAATCAATATATATATATATATATATATATATATATATATGGAATCACTACTTAATACCGAATCTACACAATCCTGAAGCCCACAATACCGAGACCAGAATCCCTAAACCCCACATTACCGACATGATAAAAGCGCGAAACTCAAAATCACGAAAGTACTACATACATACAGCACCCACACAAACACATACACAGCCTCCCCTCTATAACCAAACAAACCACCCTATACTAAAGATAAGCAGGGGGGCTTCGCCCCCCTGCACCCCCCCATGTGGGGGGCTGTGCCCCCCACACCCCCCTGACTTTAATATTCTAACTCCGAGATCGCACAGACATTCACACAAGGCAAACTCACACCCACACATTATAGCCCCTCATACACACACACACACACACACACACACACACACACACACTAAAGCCCCTCACAAACACACTTACACACACATACTTACCTGAACTGCAACACCAGAAGCGCTAACTCAAAATCCCTTACCATCGGGATTTTGAATTTCGCGCTTCTGGTCTTTCGGTAATGTGCGGTTTCGGCTACATGGTCTCGAACTTTTGAAATTCGAGATTTCAAAAGTTCGAGATATAGTAGTGTATGTATATACATTCTCACAGAAACTCATGAAACTCATTTTGACATAAATATCTGAAAAACTGCTCCAAACATCCTTGTGCACATCAAACAGTAAAACAATATGCACATAAAACAATATAAAATATGGATATAAATAACATTATAAGGAAGGACCATAGGTAATATAAAAACTCTATAAAGAACACTATGGGAAACAACTAGCTAGCATTTTGCATCATATAGTAAAAAAAAAAAAAAATATATATATATATATATATATATATATATATATATAAAATGCTAAAAAACATCTATAAAAATCATGTAAATGCTACTCACAGTGAGGAAACTACTATTTAATGAAATAAAACAATACCAGGAGGTCATATCTCATACAGGCTAGGTGTAACAATGAAATGTCAAGTACCACTTGATATATATATATAAAAATTAATAAAAATAGAAATTAATAAAAATTTATAAAAATAGAAACTATGTTAATTAGTGGAACTCTGTCTAGTTCTATCGGAAATCCTATAGGAAGAATGTACTCTTGCACTTTAACAGTATGCACCCGAGACACATCTTTGATAATATAGCCAAAGGCCAGTATTTGAGGATGTCCAGGTTGCATACTAATGATGGTCAATTTATGGAAGCTATACTAAGACTCTCTGTACCAAAGGCAAGCGTCCAGTCTGGTGGACCCCAGCCATAAACAAGCTCTACAACAAAAGGAGGAAGCTACTACAAGATAGAGCAAAATCCTTGAAAGGTAAGACACCTTTGATCATTATAAGTAAAAAACTAAGAGCTCTCATAAAATCATCCAAGGCAAATTTTGAGAGAAAAATAGGACTCTAAAGAGAATCATAAGGCCTTCTTTAGCTATGTTAGAAACCTAGGAGGAAACTCCCAGATATGCTCAGAATTAGTTCAAAATGATGTGAAAATTACTGAACCTACACACATTGCTAACATACTGGCTGACAGGTTCAGTGCAAACTTCTCCCCTCCCCAAAAGGAGAGATATCTATTCCAGAGGATTGTAGCCCCCAAACATCTCCAACGCCAGGTGACAACTGCCCTCACTAAGGCAAAAAAGACAGCATCCATGGGACCGGATGGTGTCCCCGGCTGTGTGCTTCATGCACTCAATGAGGAATTAAACCCACAGTTAGGACAGCTGTTTAATCTTAGCCTCACCTCAGGATACTGTGGTCCCACTTCATAAGGGCGGTGCCTCCACAGACCCTGGAAATTACCGCCCCATTAGCTTGACAAGCCTTATCTGCAAAGCCATGGAGAGGATCATAATGGAACTCATAAATAAAGACATAGGGAACTTGCAGACTTTGGATCCAACCCAGTTTGGCTTTGTCAAAGGCAGATCCTGCCTCTTAAACTTGGTTGACTTTTTCGAGACAGTCACCAAGGCCATTGATGAGGGAAAGGCAGTCCATACAGCCTACCTCGACCTGGCAATCATCGAAAAACTCATCAGCTTGAATGTAAACCCATACATCACAAGATGGGTTGCAAACTGGCTAGCGACAGAACCCACAGGGTCAGAGTTGCTGGAGCCATGTCAGACTCAAAGCCTGTCACAAGTGGTGTCCCACAGGGCTCAGTCCTGGGTCCACTCTTGTTGGCATCTACTTTCTGAAGTACAAGCAAACACAGGAGGTTATGGCTGACAAAGTTTGCAGATGACTGCAAACTGGGCGCCATAGTCGAAAACACATCTGACACAGATATCCTCCAGAAGGGCCTCACAGAAACGGATAACTGGTGCCAGAGCCATGGCCTGAAGTTAAGCGCCAAAAATGCATAGTCATACCCTTAAAACAAGGTTACCCCTAGCTACCATATAGGTGACAATCCACTGAGCACAGAAAAAGTCATCAGGGATCTGGGGACCCAAGTTGACAGTAGTCTTTCGTTTGACACTCATGTTGCTAAAGTAGTTAGGAAAACCTTCTATATCGCCCACCTGATCATGAAGGGATTCACATCTAGATCAAGGGAGGTCATCGTCCCCTGTACTCATCACTCATTAGACCTATGATTGAGTACAATGCCTGGTACGGAATGAATCTGAGCAGACACCTGATGCAGCTTGAAAGGCCCGAAAAGTTGCTCACCAAAAGGATAAAGGGTCACAAAATATGTCTTATGCTCCCCGACTGAAAGAACTCCAGCTTTATTCAGTCTCATACCTTGCTCAGAGGTGACCTGTGCCTGACATATAAGGCCATGTCAAACCCAGATTTGATGAATATGCTTCACCTCAAAAATCTAGATCCCTCAGAACCACAAGGGCGGAGACTTAAACCTTGACACGGTTATAAATAGAACGTGCTGGAGGGACAGATTCATCACCCAGAGACTCCCTATGCTGTGGAACAAAATCCCGGTACATGTGAGGCAGAGCACCTCGCTGGCCTTGTTCAAGAGGAATCTTGACCAATGGATGGGAGATCGCAGATATACCCCAGGGATTACTTCAGTGTCACTGCTTGACAGAGGCACAGAATAATGATAGGCATAGTTTTTATTCAAACTAAAGGGGTGGCGAAAGCCACATAACTATGGGCTAGGCTTATAAATGCCCTTGGGCAGATAGCCTAGTATGAACCTATGAACCTATGAACCTATGAATTTGTTGAGGCTGGATCTGCTTGATAGGGGTTATGACAAAGATGTTTTAGATAATACTTTTGGTGTGGCTACTACTTTGCTGTCAGATGCTGGTAAACCCTTTTTTAATCATTCCTATTCTTTGAAATCTAATATAAGGGACTTACAGCATAATAATGTAAGGCTCACCCTGACCTATGGTAACAATATACAAGTTTGTGAGACTGTTAAGAAATTTTGGCCAGTGCTTTTGTCCGATGATAAGATCAGGGGCATTGTTGGTGACAAACTAAGCTATACATTTAAGAACAATTTGTCACTCAAGAAACAGCTTTGCTATAAATCTACTATTGTTTCACCTGTCTCCTCTCAATGCACTGGCACTTTTCCCTGTAGAGCTTATAAAGCATGTAATCACATCTCTATGGAGCTTGATTTTAAGAATCCTAGTATGGGTTATATTTTTGAACCTCGTTTTTATGCTGATTGCAGATCCAAATGCCTTATATATTTGGCAAGATGTAAGCATTGTACTACATTCTATATAGGAAAAACAATTAGAATGCTGAAAGAATGCATTCTACAGCATGTAGGTGATACAAGGCGTATGAACACCCTTAACACCTTAGCCAAACACATATCTTTGCAACCAGGACATTGTTTTGTGTTTAATGTTTTAAAATTGGTGCATATGGATAAAAGGGGGGTGATTTTAACAATATGTTGGAAATTGCAGAAACTAAATGGATTGTCAGACTACAGGTAGACAAACTGCCAGGTATTAATGCAACTGTGCCTTTAAAGCCCATACTTAAAAAACATAATATTCATCAATGAATTAAGTGTGTATTTAATTGGTTTATCAATTAGTGTTTTACTATATATACTTGTGTTGTAGCAGATGATTTTAATGGATCTGATGAAGCAGACTATGCGTGAAAGCTCTTATCCTCTGTTATATGTTTAATAAAGTTGGATTTCAGCTTTGGTGGACGCCTGGCTTAATATTTTTCTCATATAGTATTGCACCTGGACAATTTTTGGGGATAGAGTATATCAAGCTCCATTTCAGCAAAAACACCAAGTCCAATAATTCAGTTTTTGAAGAAGCAAACTGCATTGCAGGGATGGACATAGCCATGAGTATAACCAATTTGCCAGAGGTTCAAGGACTGCAGGATCCCCCAAGAAGATGGCTATGACTCATCCCTCCTGTGAAGGACAGGATTTGTGTGTCTTAGGGTGGATCCCTTCAGATAATATACTGGCACAGACTAGCAATAAACATGGCATTGACATCAGTTCTATGAAGGCAGGTTGCTGGGAGACAAGCAATCATGTATTTAGAGCAGATGACATTTACTGCACAAGCGGTTGTCTTTTCTAGAGCATCTCTGCTGGGATACATTGATCTTCTGCTTGAGTCTCACCCATCATGGTGATAATTTTGGTGTGTTAAACCAATTACAGGATAAACAAATGAGTCTTTAATGTGGAGGTAAATGTTCCATTTTTGGGAGTGGGTAGGACTAAAAAGGAAATAAACATAAATGTTATTTAGAAGGAAATACATATTTATTCTAAGCATGACAGGAACATCAAATTGCTATTTTTATTTAATTAGGTCAGTCCCCAGGCCCATCATATGTCAGCCATATGAATAAATTCTCCTACAAGAAATTATTTGAATTGAAGAGGTCATTCAGCATGTTCTGTTTACAGAAGCAGAGAGTGTTTCTGCAACTTGTCATATGTCCACTTAGCAAGCATGGTGTTATTGTGATTCCACAAAACATTTGTTTTCCAGGTGATAAAGAGTAGTTATTCTCATTCAAATGCATACTTTCTTGTTGCTTTTTCCCAAAATGATGTTTCTTTTTTAATTTTGTTTATATTAAGTACTACTAGGTTTTGCTGTGTTACTGCAGAAACTAACAATGTAATGGTTTTACATAATCTTTTTTTTACATACAATATGTCTGACAGTCACTTTTGACAGTTTTGTTCTCTGATGTTTTCTTTTAAGTTATTTTTGGATCATGTTTTTTTTAATACTGATATGCTATATTTATTGCCAATTATTTCCACTGAAGAGGTGTTTTTAATGTCTGAGAAAACTCATTTCTTTTTACTTGCTTACCTTACTCTAGTCTTTCTGCTGAGATTATTTCCTTGTAAAAAAATGCAATGCTCTTTTCAAATCTTATTTTGAACTTTTCTTAACTTCCCTTGAAGAAAAATACAAAAAAGAAGAAAAAAGCCTCAAGAATTGTAAGAGCAAACCCTGGAAGTATGGACATTTAAAATTGATCATGGGAAAATGTATACTAAGTCTGAAATTGCTGAGTCTTGGAGAGTCTATTTTCTCTGAGGTACAGTGACTTCAGAGTTATTATATATAACTAGGCTTCCATTATGAGTGGATGTAATACAGAACCAATGACTGGAATCCCCAACTTGGATTCCCTGGAAAAACATCCAAAAAATTTGGAAGTGTTTTTTGCAAGGAAGGTAAGCCCTCCTGCACCCTGATGTTGGGGGGAAAACACCTTACATTCCCAAACTTATCTATACCAACTCCACAGTTGCACTGACTCAAAAAAGGGGGAAATTCCCCTGAAAAGGTCATCTCTGCTGGCAGTACTCACCAACAGTGATTTCCTGTGAAGAAATGCCAATCCTCGAGTTGAATTTCATGCAAAGCTTGAATGTTTATTCATTGTTCAACCATAGATTAATCTATAACTAGCAGTGTGTGGGTAGCAACACTCTCCATATGCACATTAGTAGTGCAGAGAGACTGACAGCTGCAAAAAGCTTTTCATGTGTGTTACAAAAGGAAATACTGCCAGCCCAGCTATCCGGACTTTTGTAAATAATCATGTCATTTGTGAATGATAACATGATTCATATGCTTGTCTTACAAATGTATTAGAACTGTATGTTATGTGTATATTAAACTGTTGGCACAGAAGTGTGTGTTGAACAGGGTTTGTACAGTACTGAGCCTAGATGTGTGACTACAGTGTACCCTACTGGATTAGAGCAGAAATGTATATAAACTATTGTAGCTGTGTGAATGTATATATTTTTAAAACTGGAAACTGGAACATAGAGGGATAACTTGCAAAACTTCAAGAAAATATTTGAAATTAAATTGTTTTGTGATGGTGCTATAAAAGTTAGTTTCAATGCAGCAAGAAGACAAGATGTCTAGAATGCTTTCTGCATTGTATAAGTGTTTTATGGTTTTATGTCTTCTCTTTCAGAAGTTGCAAGGATCTGAGAGATATGTATTTTTCACAGGGAGATGCTAAAATGCCGGCAGTTTCTAGCAATGGGCATTTTCACCTGGGATAGTCAGATGGCAAAAGTGATGTCATCCTGCAAATATCCCAGCAGCAATATTTGAGATATTAATTTAAGAACTGTTTGACAGAAAGAGTGCATTTTGTATTTCGTCTTTGACCTGGAAACATCCACTCACCACTTCTGCCTGCTTGTTGTTTTGTAAGTAGGTTTTATGGCATAGTAACTCTTTTAGATTCAGATAGGAATATAATCAAGTATAGCTTAGATGTTTTCTTTATTTATATGAGACTGTCCTGCAATGTTGTTTTAAATATTTCCTGTGATTTTGAACTCTGATGTAACTGATTAATTACTGAGTATTGTCTTGTTCTTTTATTATTTATTATTAAATATTTATCATTGCGGCTGATATCTGTGAGACATATTTGAGCTCTGAGAGTACTTGCATGTGTATTTAGTGACACTGTGAGCCACTCCTAATAGCCCCGTCTCTTGTTCAAACTACCATTTGGATTAATAGTAACATTACACAGTAAGATTGGACACTTTTTGGAATGGGCCTTGAAGTAGCTGATAAGGAGCTGGCTGGTGGCAGTGAAAACTACCTTATAGTCTGGGCTGAAGGGGACATAACTAGTAAACCTGTGCCAGCTTTTCCCAGATGTGTGTCTGTGCATAAATCAAATCTCAAAGTGTGTGTGCCAGTGACTTGGGCAGGGCCACGAAGCACTGGTTAGGCAGAGAGGGTGCTGGAGGTTTTAGCTTAGTCACTCAGCTGAGATCTCAACTCTATAGCTGTGCCAGTGGGGAGTCTTATTGGGGATTAGGAGAAAGAGGGAGATACCAGCCCCAGAGTGACTGTGATCTGTGTGTGCTCTTAAGGGAAATTGCACTCTACTCTGTGTGTGTACTTGTCATCCTCCCAGTGTGTATGTCCCCCACTGTTGCCAGTGGTGAGGACTGAGGCTTATTGATTACTGGGTCAGTGCCAGGGCATCACAATGTGTAACATTGACTTTTACAGTGTGTTCTTATCTGTATTTGATCTCATTCATTTTCACAGAGTTTTGGGCTAACACTGACAAGTCTTAAACTTCCAGCTAAGCAAAAAATATAGAAGCAACAAAGCAATTTTAAGACTGGATGCATTTTTCAAGGAAACACATGAAGACTGCAAGTAACAATAAGAAATACATTTCTGTAAATCTGCTACACCCATGGCTTTGACAATGAATATGATTACATGATGTTTACTCTCATATTAATACTCCCTGGGATGCATTAACAATCGAATAGGCATCATGCTAAGAGTACACGATTTAAGCATGTTAGTGTGCTGAGCAGCAGTGCTAACATGCATGCTGCTCATTGCACCTACACATTTGCAAGCACCCTGTTGTGGCCAGCTATAGTGTTCACAGCCATGGAAATTTGCTTTCAAGCACAAACACTGAATGTAAATGTGACGGCTTACCTATAGGTAAACCTAAGATATGAGCACACATCTCTGACATATTATGGGCAAGTACAGTAAAGAAATTCTGAAGGTAGTAAGTGAAATCATAGAACTATACAGAAATATTAATGGTTTGTACTACATAATTAATTAATAGGGAAGCAGAAATGAGTAAAGTGTACTCCTATACAGGGAAATGTGCTGAAGTGTCAAAGAAACATTTCTAATATAAATCATGCGATATTGATGTAATTATAATTAATGTCAATAACGATACTGGTGTTATGCGCATAAATAAAAATAGACATGCTAATGAAGGAGGTGGTAGGGATATAAAGCTGCAAGTTAAATGCATAGACTGCAGTTATTGTGTATGAGATGTATATACAGGCAATTTATGTATGGAAGCTGACACCACTGCTGCATTCTCTGCCTTAGCGTGTATACCCAAGAACACATAAACCTTACAGTTGGTGTGTCATGCAAATCAGAAAGGGACATGATTGTTTGCAAATAACTGTTACTGGCACCCATAGGAAGGGCAGTTATCACCTATAAACATGTAATAGACACGCAAGTGTTGTCTAGTCATGTAAATGCTAATTGGTAATATAATAACACGCAACATACTTAAGTTACAGATGAAAACACAGATTGGATGACATTTCATGATTTCAAGTCTTCCACTGGTAATTTGCAGATATTCCAGACATTGTTATACTGGTCATACTCATGTGGAATTACAGGGAATAGTAACATAGTAGCAATTCAACAGCACCAACACACCAAAAAGTAATGCAAAAGAGGACCAGTCACAGTTTCTGATGGCCTGACAGCATGACAAGCAGGAAGACACATTTATAGAAGCCCTCATCTGCCGTTAAGCTATATGGTGTGACAAAAACAATTGCTGTAACAAAGAAATGGCTGAATGAAGACATGCAAAACAGAGCATAATTATTTTGGAAATAGGTAATGCCTGTTAGCAATGAATGACATAATAAACATTTGCATCATGTTATTTTCAAACACACGCAAGGACAGATATCAGAGAGATGCATGCCAATCATGGATACTACAGAAATACACTTATTGGTTATGTCATGAAGAACACCCTTGAAGGGCTTACAGCACTTTCCAGTCAGAATGTGCATAGATGCCCTACCTTGTAGGACATTACCCTTAAAAAGGTGGCCCTCTAACTGTACCATAACTATTGCCCGTGTGTAAGCCACTGTTGTCTGACAGACATATGTCACCAGATGCAAACTCCTGCCTATGATACTAATGTCCTTACAGACCCCTGTATTTACTGTATGTGCCATAGCAGATAGTAATGGAGACTGCCACAAATAACTGAAAATCAGTGTGCACAATATGAAAGGAATATAATATGAGCAATTGGATTTAGTCCAAGTACTGAAAAGGAGCTACACATGCTACGATCTACATAACAGTGAGCAGCACATTATCAATGTTTCTTTAACAAGGAAGCTATTTCCATCATGTAGTACACACACTGTCCCAGAACTGAACCACAGTTTATCTGTGTAGGTATACTATATAAGCCAGTACCCAATGCATGTGCCAAAGGAGCAGTTACAGCATGACATTCCCTGAATAACCATTTCATTGCCTCGCAATCATAATCTGTGATGATATATCATTGTCCTACATAAAAATGGATAGGAATAACTGGATACAATACTTTTATGTAACTTCACTACATTCATATAATGTTCCCCTTTCAGGAATTAAATAGCAAGCTATGTGACTCTATCAACTAATGAGATGTGGATGAACCACAAGTGCTACAGTGGAAGTCTTAACACAAGGGTGATATTCCACCTGTGCTAATGTATTACATCATATCTATGTTTCATAATCAATTGTATAGAGTTAAAGAGAGGTCTCTCCTACTGTAAATGTACATATTATAACTGTGATGGATGCCATTTATGCATTACAGTATAAGGCCATACAATGCTAACAGTCCAGTCACTGAGTGTGGATGCTGACCACCTCAGCATTTGACTACAGAAAATATATGATATTGTAAAGAATGAATGCACCACAGTAGAAGTGTCACTACAATTTTGAAATATGTGTCCTTATATCATATTATTGCTGCAAAGGATATGTGTGCCTGTAATTGCTGTACTAATGCAACAACATTAAGAATGCCATCTCATTCCCTCATGCCAAAGGATAACATTTACTAAATATGTAGGGAAAATGTAATCACATCATCATTACTCTGAATAAAAGCATTGCTATTTGAGAAATTATCATAGCTTTGTGTAAGTGAAATCAACATCTATACATTTACACAGCAGATATGTTTGATAACAGTGTTAGCAACATGTACAGTCAAAATAAGACAGAAACAATGTAGTCTGAGCAGTAATGGCTGAATTTGAACTAACTACCTAAGATCACAAGCTACAAATTGCTGCCTCAATTGCAAGTGCCACATGACATATTACAGTATAACTGGGACAGTGCACAGTTGAATGGATGACATCACCATTGTTTGTTAGTTGGATGTTTATGCTAAAAAGTGGTCAAACAGTCTAAGCAGTATGAGAAGGAAAGACACACTCACAGATGGACTCAAACCTCCTACATATGTAGTTACACAGTGTACAAAGCATGGCATAAAAGTCACACACCACAGAAGAATTCCCAAAGTGTGAGATACTGCAGTTATGGTAGCATTACATCATCACTGTGTGGCCAAAAATGTATTTTCCCCTAGGATGCCACTGTAAATCTATATCGGAAGTAGGAAGTGACCAGCAGTATATGACAGTAATCATAGTCACAGTATTTAAGCAAAGATGGACTCAGACCTCCTACTTATGTAGTTACACAATCCATAGAGCACATAGTACCACAGAAGAAAACTGAATACAACTGAGGCATATAGCACCTTTGAAGAGATGACATCAGCAGTGTATCGACGAGGTGATGTGTCTAGTAAAATGACTTGTACAGCCATCGGGGGTTGTAAATGCTGCCACTACAAATGTATGCAAGCCAATCCTGAATTAATTTATGGTCACACACACAGTTGCAAAAGTTAATCACTGCTATATTCAGACCTCCTACCTATCTATTTATACATTCTAGTGAATAGGGTAGGAAACACAAACACCACAAGAAAGCTCTGACATTTAAAGTGCGACAATGCACTTTAGAAAGAATGACCTCATCATTGAGTTGCACTGGTGGTGTAGCCAGATAATTTAATTTTGCAGTTGTGTGCTGTTATTGCTGCCCCCAACCCACTTGGCAGTTAAAAGTTTGATACATTACCCCCCCCCCCCAGCACTTAACAAATGTTTGCATCACTTTCTCAAAAAACATTAAATATATATATTTTATTGGAGGCTTTCATTTAGACAGTTACGGGCATGGTATGGTCTAAAAAAAGCCATGTTTTTCAAAGAAAAAAAGTAAAGAAAGGCTGCGGTGGTCCACTAGCAAACAAAATGAAGACTCTGAAACATAGATGTGATGTAATACCTTTTATTGGGCCAACAATGTTTTGCAGTTACTCAAGCTTTCAAACTGGCACTCCTGATGAAGGGTTCATGCCAGCTTGAAAACTCCAGTAATTGCAAAACATATATTGGTCCAGTAAAAGGTATTATATCACATCTGTGTTCTCAAGACTTTATGGTTTCTCTAAGTTTGCATAGGACAATGTAACATCACTGTGGTTGTCTCGTGTAATTAAATACTTCTCAACTAACATTTAGATACTGTCCTTCATGTACATTGCAATTACTATGAGGGACATTTACCTGTTTCACTCTTTATTTAATTTCTCCAAGACATTTGTGTTTCTAATACTATGACTGGAATGGACCCCATTCCTAACTCAAAGTATGCTTAAAGTTCATGAAATTAGTATTGTTTGAATCTTTGATGTTAGCCAAAAGTTATTTTCCCAGCACCCATAACGTACACAGAACTGACTCTTTCTGCAATTCATACAGAGTTGTATATATCAGTAAAATATCTAAATACGACAGTAAATTCTTTTTATGAGACATATTGCTCCTACTACCATTGGAACTGCCTGGGTATCCTTCTTCCACATTACCTTCTATTTGCCTGCAAATCCTAGTATTTTACAATTTTGTGTCTCTCTGTGCATAAGACACTGTAATCATTGGGTGTGGTAATTTTAATGTTCAGTGATACTTTTGTCTTCTTTTCCTGGAGTACTATATCTGATTTTCTCACATCTGTTATTTGAAGTGTTGGTAATGGATGATCCCATCTGATATAAACTTTATCAATTTCTATAATGCTTTGTGGGTCATGTTTCCAATGCTTCTCAGCTACTTCAGTATTATAATGTCGGCATAATATCCAATGCAACAGTTTTGCCACTTTATTATGCCTTTCAGTATACAGGTCTTCTGACATTAGTTTATCACACCCAGCAGCACAATGTGCAACAATTTCCAATTCTGTTTTACAAAGCCTGCATTTGTCTGTTTTTCCGACATGTTCAATGGATTTTGCAAACCAACTTGTATGTAGTCCATTATCCTGGGCAGCCAATATTAACCTTTCATCTTTTGATTGAAATTTGCCTCTCCTACACCATTCCTGTGTCGGATCTGAACAACACGAGGTTGTTCCAGGAGTTTTCTTTACTTGCAAATATATTTATGCGTTTTCCACATTTCTTGCCTTCTCATCTGATCCTTCACCTTGTATTTTTTTCTTTTGTATTTTGGCACATTTAGCTGATACCTGATTTTTATCTACTTCTGGTTTGATTTCCATTCCCACTTGACACTGATATGCTGATGCTAAATTATGCAGGGAAGTCATGTTTTAAGAGTTTCTCTATATTTGGATCTTGTGATATCAGCAAATGTGTATGCAGTCCTATGACTGCAGATCTATACATGTAATCAATTTCAAGGAGGCCCATACCTACTTCAGAATGGGGAACATATAATCTTGGTATACACTAATTTGTATACATCATTTGATAAGCGTGAAACATTTTTCTTGTTTTCCTGTACAACTGATCCAATACATTTTAGGGCCATTCAATCAACCCAACACTGTAAGTTAGAACAGGAAGACCAAATTGATTTAAAGCTTGGACTTTGGTCTTGGATGTCTGTCAAAGTAAAAATATACTTTAAAAATGATCAAAACACGGTAGGTTCAGGTTAAGGCACTTTAATCTTGCAGCAAGGAGACAAAAACGTGCTAATACAGAGTTTGTCTTAACCAGAAACAGGAAATGCATTCATTTTTATAGGTTATCAAATTAATCCTGTCCTACCATGCTGACGTAACAGATTACCACCTTTTCATCATCATCTGCTGACCATCTTTCCCATGAATTTCTGCTGATTTAAACAATTTTTGTGTGAAATTTCCTGAGGAAAACAACATGGCCTTGGTTACTTTCAGTTAGATACTTGTTATGTTACATTCAAGATACTACGGCTAAATCAAGCATAATGCTAGCAGTTCATTTCTCTAATAATCCTTCGTCTACCTTATCTCTAAATGACTGCAGCTGCAGAGGTTTCCATCCTCTGAACAAGGCTGTTTGTCTAGAATCATTACATTTATAATATAGAGTATTGTTCATCCATATGCTTCTGACCTAGCAGATAAACACCTGCTTCTCAAGTACATTTCCACAAGGCATAAACAAGAATATTGCTGTGCTAGCAGTTACTAGGTCAGAGGGCAACTTGCAAGTTTCAGTAAGCATGCTGCAGTTTCCAAAAAGCATCTTTTTTCAGTGTCATATGAAACTCAATTTGTATATAACACAGCGCATGAAAAATAGAATGAAAAGCATATCAAAAACACTTGATTATTAATTTGGCATTAAGCATACACATATTAATACATATTTTTCTAACAGCTCCCTCCTGTTAATACTTTTTATTCTATTTTCAAAAAAAAAGGATAAACAGCTTGCATTTTTTCCTAACCTCTTCCATTCAGGATTTGCAGTTAAGAAAGTCATTCAGTTTAAACTTTTATGAAAGTATCTCACATTCTAGCAGCTCTTCAAATTCAGTACTTTGATACATAGTCTCAGATACGGATATATCTATGAATTCTTTAATTAATTTCTTCATGCAGGGGATTCCGCAACAAATACAAACTGTTATTAGGAGTAATCCTACCCCAATAGCAATCAATATGTTCATAAAAATGGAGCCCCACCCCCCCGAAGGCATTCTGAAAAAACTCTGTCAGAGGGTTTGGGCCTGGTTTGTTCATGGCCGGCACTTGCTGAATCACCTCGAGATGGTCGTTGATCTCATGCTGATGGTCAGGAATGAACGCACAGCACTCTTCTTTGATTAAAGCACAAGTTCCACCTCTCGCCGCTAGGGTGAAGTCAAGAGCCATTCAGTTTTGAAGCACTACAGTTCTCATGGCATTCAGTTCATCAGTTATCAATTCAAGGGCAGAAAAAGTCGCATTACTCATTATTTCGAGAAGTTTGGACAGTTTTCGCAGCTCCCATATTGATTTAACTCCGCCATACATGGGTGATATACCTGCCCAGGATATAACAGCATCACTCAAGTCCATGTGTGCAAGTTTGGTTCCCACATTACGATGGTCTTTCCACCCTGCTTCGATTCGTCCCACTGGATTCTCAGGTTTCTTAACAGTCTTTTTGGTTACGTCTCAAGTATTTCGAATACTCCCCTGAGGCAAAACTGCAGTGTGTTGGATGGTCGGAACCAGGTATCCCAAAAGACAACTGCCAGACCAATTCTCAGGTAACCATTTATATGCCTTTTTACCACATACAAAATAACAATCCTCTACCTTAGTCATTACTTTGTTACGAAATGACTGCCCTGCATGAAACATTTTCTGATCTATCACTGATAACTGTTTGAAAAGTACAGGATTATGCTGTACCTGATCAAGAGTCTTATGCATAGATTTCAAAAATGAGTCATAATCTGTACTACAAGATCCACTCAAATAATTTGGTTTTCTATAACATTTATACTGTACTGTAACAATGCATTTACTCCATCCAATTTGGATGGAGTCATTTTTATAAAAACATACAATTCATTTTTGTGTCACAGGCAAATACAGTGCTACCTTATCTTGTGCTTTAATAGCGACTGTGTCAAAAAACAGATTTTCCCAGGTCTCATTGACCCCTAGGGAGATAGCAGTCATTAATAAACCCCTATATGCTGTTGGTATGGCCGTACAGACCCAGCAGTTCGGAACATTAAAAGTCTCTGCATACACACGTGTAATTGCCTGATAAGTGTTAAAGTTCGGATGCCAGTCTATGTTTGGTTCATTACGTCTAATCAGTTCAACCTTTGTGGCAGGAAAAAAGAATGGCCACAGCAAAAAGAACAGTGTGATCAATATTGCAATAAAAACAATCATACGCGTTTTCTGAGGTTGCTCAATGTCTCTACTCACTCTGTATCTGGCCATTTTGTTCTTGTTGTGCAACAGTAACAAAGTTTTTGTCCAGTTCAAAGTTTTTAACCAGTTTACAGTGCGTCAAATGAATCCAGGAAGCTTGCTCTGCGATCTTGACTGCAGTGGGTGTCGACAGTAGTACCTGGTATGGACCTTCCCACTTCGGAGAACTCCAATTCTTCCGTTTCACAATCTTCACCCAGACCCAGGTGCCTGGGGCTACTGGTGCTTCCGATTTCAATTGCTCTTTATCTGAAACAGAATTTAACTGCAAAAGTTTGTTATTCAAAAATCGCCTCATATATCCTGCAAGTGAACTGTCAGCCACCCGCTCTGTAGACATGAGAGGTTTACACTGAGGAGTATAATATGCCCTCCCAAACAAAGTTTCAAAAGGAGTTAATCCCTTTACATTTGGAACAGTTCTCATACTCAACAGTGCTAAAGGCAAACAGTGCACTCAGTTTTTCTGTGTCTCTTCTATCAACTTCCTAAGCTTATTCTTCAATACCCCATTGTGCCTCTCCACTAGCCCTGCAGATTGAGGGTGGCATGCACAGTGGTTCTTTAACAATATCCCAAAATAACGACTGAGTTGTTGGATTGTTTGGTTCATGAAATGTGTCCTGTTATCACTATAAATCTTTTCCGGTATACCAAATCTAGGTATAATTTCTTTAACGAGGACCTTTGCAACAGTAGCTGCATCTGGATTTTTGGTTGGAAACGCTTCTACCCATTTGGAAAACATGTCTATAATAACAAGGCAATACTTCTTATTCTCACATTTATTCAATTCTATGAAATCCATACAGATAGTATGGAATGGATATGGTGGTGTAGGAAAATTCCCTTGCTTAGGCTTCAACGCCCCTTGTGCATGATGCTTGTTACAAACATGGCATGCTGCACAAAAATTTTTTGTATAGTTTGTAAACCCGTAGGTTGTAAACACTCGATTCACCAACTGTACCATCCCCCGTGTTGAGACATGGCTCTGCCCATGGCTCAACAATGCTGCATATCTAAATAAATTAGATGGCAAAATCGGTTTCTTTTCCTTGGAGATGTACAGTCCCTTTTCGAGTATTGCTCCTCGTTTTATCCACTTTTGTTTCTCAATATTCGTAGTAAGTGTCTGCATTGTTTTTAACATTTCTAAATCTAAAATCTCTGAGGGTTGTAATTCCTCACTCAAAAGAAAAGTTTCTGTGGCTGAGGCTGCCTGCTTTGCAGTTGTATCAGCCCGTGCATTACCTTTTGAAATTCTATCCTGTTGTTTCGTATGAGCTACGCATTTGCAAATAGCTACTTTTTTAGGTAACTGAATTGAATCTAACAAATCTAAAATAAGTTGCGCATGATTGATCGGTTTACCAGTAGATGTTATCATTCCTCTATTTTTCCACTGTTGCGCAAAAACATGTACAGTAGAAAAAGTATACTGACTGTCAGTATAAATGTTCACTTTCTTACCTTTTGCTAAGGTACATGCCCTTGTTAAGGCAATCAATTCTGCTGCTTGTACAGATAAGTTGTGTGGTAAAGATTTTGCTTCTAAAGTTTCAGTATCAGAAATGACTGCATATCCCACTAGGTTCTGTCCTGTAGGACCCTTCCTGCACGAGCCGTCCACATAGCATGTCACCTCGGCATCATCCAAGGGAACATCCGTAAGGTCTTGTCTAGGTAGTGTCTTTTGTTCAATCTCCTGCAGGCAGCAGTGTGGTTTGCCATCTGCAGGGGTTGGAAGCAAAGTTGACGGATTCAAAGTTGTGCATCATTCAATTGTCATATGAGGTTGGCTCAACAGTATGGTCATACAGGAAAGATGCCTAGCTGGAGAAAGATATGCTACTTTTTCTTGCAGTAAAATAATTGCGACTGCATGAGGCACTCTCAATGTGAGAGGGTGGAATAACACTACTGAGGCTGAAGCCTGCACTGCCATTGCAGCTGCAACTACTGCTTGTACACAGTGGGGCAAGGATCATGCCACTGGGTCTAACTGTGATGAATAGTAAGCTATGGGGCGTTGTTTGTCTCCATGTTGCTGTGTCAATACTGATGTCATATAACTTTGCTTACAGTCTACAGTTTGGATAAACTGCTTGTTATAGTTTGGTAATCCTAAAACTAAGGATGATGCTATCAATTGTTTCAGCTTACAGAAAGCTGCTTCTGCTTCAGGTGTCCATTGTAATAAATCTTGTGCTGCCATCGGCTTTTTAAATATTAAGTCGGCCAGTGGAGCAGATTCCAAAGCATAGTTTGGTATCCAACTCCGACAAAAATTAGTAGTTCCCAGGAAGGACATCATTTCCTTCTTGGTAGTTGGTCTAGGTGCTTGTAGAATTGCTGTTATTTTCTGTCTTCATCTAATATTCTACCTTCTTTGGATATTACACATCCCAAGTACTTAACTTGTTTTCTCCAAAGCTGTAACTTGTCTTTGTTTACTTTGTGACCTTGAGTAGCTAAAAATTGTAATAAAGCTATCGTGTCCTCCTTGCATTCTTGCTGGGTGGGGGCTGCCAGCAGAATGTCGTCTACATAAAGTTGAATCTGACTACCTTTCAGTGGGATAAATCCCGCCAGGCTGCTTGCCATTTCCTGTGCAAATATTGTTGGACTTTCACAATATCCCTGTGGTAATCTGGTATATGTGTACCGCTTTCCCTGAAATGTGAATGCAAACCAATATTGGCTGTCAGGGTGTATCGGTATCGAGAAAAATGCATTACTAATGTCTACCACTGAAAAATATTTCTGTTCTGGCTTCAAATCATTCAGTAAGGTGTGTGGATCTGGCACCGTTGGTGCCCTAGGTATAACTGCATTATTTACAGCTTCTAAGTCTTGGACCATACGCCATTCCCCGTTTGCTTTCTTGACAGGAAATAAAGGTGTATTACATGGTGAATCAGGAGATTCAATTAAGACTCCTTCCTTAAGTAAGGCTGCTATGATAGGCTTGATTCCTACCTTCGCATCCTTTCTCATGGGATACTGTCTTTTCTGGGGCCTAAAAGCTGACTTTGGCGTTATGATAACTGGTCCTGCTGTTCGTATTAGTCCTACATCTGATTTCCCTGCTGACCAGAGAATATCTGGTATGTCTCGCAAGGTTTTCTCCTCTTCTTCCAATAAGAGTAATACTCAGCTATTCTCACTAGCCTGTGAGTGTACAGATGTGTGTGTCTGTGTAATCCAATTAAATTTCTGTTTCTGTACTCCCTGTTCAGAGAGCTCTAATTCTGTCTGCTTTTCCCACCTTGTGACTTTTTCACCTAAGTCTGCCCATTTTAAAGTTTTGTTCTTAGTCAAACTAACATGTGGCAGTCGATTAGATTTGTAAAGTGCTAAAAATTCCTGGGGCAATGAACAGCTTGCTACACTGTTCCCTTCTGCATCCCAGTACAAGTTTCGCAATACTAGCCTGTTTGCATGGTTCTGAAACAATTCTTGTTCATAATCTTTATCAGGTCCTGGTCTATTACAGTAATATAGAGTACAATGCAACAAAATGCTGTTTGTCAGTATCGAGGGAGGGGAACTTGCTGATGGCTACGTTCATCAGTTTTTCGGTTACTGCCCCCGAACCAGTCGTAACCAGGTCCTGGCTGTACCAATAATACATTTCACCCTCCGGTCGCACTACAAAAGTGTCCATTTGTCACTGTGCTTCCATACCCTGCATGGTTGGAACTATGGCTATGCCAAATATCTGCATCAAATCTCTACCCAAAAGATTTACTGGCATTTTGCAGAAACTACAATTTTACTTTTCTGAGTCATCCCTGAAACGGTGTCTATTATTGTTATGTCACGGGAGAGTGGCTTCCGATACAGCTGTCCATTAGTTGCTTTCACTAGTATATAATCTGGTAATTCTGTATCTTCCGGTAGTTTGAAAGGGTGTATCAGGGTTCGTGAAGCCCCTGAGTCACACAAAAATTTAACTTCCCTCCCCTCTACCAGAAGCGTCACTTCCGGTTTTGTGTCTGCTAAGTAAAGCTCTAAGCTCAAAAGAGCTAGGTCTAAAATTTCATTTTCTTCTATGTCTGCGTATTCATATACATTCTCTACCCCTTGTGTCACATCCTCTTCTCCTGCTATCACATTTACACTTACCTTTCCCTGCTCACTCTCTTCTAATGATTCCTGACTATCATATAGTCATTCCTCATCCTCCTTATTTTCTGTAGTCGCCTTCTTGTTTAACCTGCAATCCCTCGCTAAATGTCCTTTTTTTCCGCACTTAAAACACTCACCCTTTTTCTCTCTTTCCTCGAAATCTTCTGATCGTTTGTCAGATTGTTTATTTCTCTGGGTATTTTTCTTACCCTTTTTCCCAGTTTGTACTACAAATACTTCTGACCCATCTTCTGCTGAAAATACTTGAGTTTTCTTTTCCTTTTTACTATTAAAATGTCTTTCTGCATGTCTAGCATATTCAAGTAATGGCTGTAATCTACTTGTTCGATGATCTACCATATGCTTCGTAATAAAGCTACTAATGGGAGTTATACTACCCTTCAAGAATGCGTTCTTTAACTGTTGTTCATATGAGGAATCATGTGTCTGGTTTTCTGGTATCTGCATTCCGCAGTGATTATTAAAACACTCTAACAGTCTAGCATAATATCTATCAACTGTTTCACCTTCCTGTTGAATGCATTGATTAATGCAAGTCCAATCAGCCCTAGGCTTCCACTTCTCAGAGATTCGGTCTGTCAGACCTTTCACTCTGCCATCCAGTTCTGCATTAGTATGTGGGAGTGGTCTAAGTTGTGCGTCATGAGGATTCCAGTCGCCACTGATCATGTGCCAATCTGTACCCACAATTTGTCTAACTACTTTTTCTACTTCCTCTCCATTTAAATGGTAATTTAATCTCATACCCTGTAAGTCTTCTAAAAATTTTCTAAAATTCACTTTTGGGTGGGGAATACCTTCTGTGGCTTTCCGGATATCTTCCGGTGTCCACGGTCTATAAACCAAAAGAGTCGGATCTTGTCCTGCCTGTCCTGCCTGAGGATTCGGTACTTCTATGAGCAGACACATCTCTTCTTCACTCATAGCCTGTGATGCTCTATTTAATTCATTTAATTCAATTTCCCTCCTCAAGTCGCGTGTTCGAGACCTTGTCTCGATAGGATCCCTGACAAATGGTTGTGCTTTTGCAGGGACAGCTGGGTATAGCGGAGGTGGATCAGCTCGTCCACTCGCTTCATATTTTGGTAACAGAAGTGGAGGGGGCGAAAGAGGGGCCGTTGCTATTACTAAGTTATTGTCTTCTTTGTCTAAGAACATTGTCTTTGAATTTTTAATTCTCTGCTCCCTACGATTTGCTTCCTCAAGCCACCTATGCGCCTGAGGGACTCCTAATTGTCTCTGCTTTTTTAATTGACCTTTCACATCTATTTTTAACTGTTTTACAATTTCATAAGTGCAAGTTTATCTAAATTACCCTCGAATTTATACTTATCGACCCATTTGGTGTAATATTTAACATTATCGGCACGCTGTAATTGCATATACTTCGCGTCTTCAGTTAGGGGCGTGTCCCGGGAACTTTTTGTGCACTGATTTCCCATGGGTGTCTTAGCTAAGCTGTAAATTGTTACGTAACCCTTTCTATCACATGGTACCACAAATCTATGCCTTTTCACAGTTTATCTAGAATAACTGCCTACCTATTCTGTTTCCCTGATCTATGACAAAGAACAGTAACCCCTTTTTCTGTCCCTAATCTGCATACGCAAATTTATCCGACAAAAAACAGTTCTGTACTTAGTCCCTGATCTTAAAACAGAAATAAGGTAATTCCTCCTTACCTGACCCTCCGTGAGTTGATCCACCGGATCGTTGACTCGTCCTCCAATCCAAGATCAGAAACAGTGGCTGGCCTCTTTCAAACAACAATTCAGTCGGAGGTCTTTCAAAACACAAGAGCCGATTTGGCCTCTTCTCCATACGGATGCATTCCACCAGGCCCAATTCTGACCTAGGCCTAGAGCGAGAGATACGTTTCCGTCCGAAGGACCAATCTGTCAAAGGAAAAATATACTTTAAAAATGATCAAAACATGGTAGGATCAGGTTAAGGCACTTTAATCTTGCAGCAAGGAGACAAAAACTTGCTAATACAGAGTTTGTCTAACCAGAAACAGGAAATGCATTCATTTTTATAGGTTATCAAATTAATCCTGTCCTACCATGCTGACGTAACAGATTACCATCTTTTCATCATCATCTGCTGACCATCTTTCCCATGAATTTCTGCTGATTTAAACAATTTTTGTGTGAAACCTCCTGAGGAAAACAACATGGCCTTGGTTACTTTCAGTTAGATACTTGTTATGTTACCTTCAAGATAGTACGGCTAAATCAAGCACAATGCTAGCAGTTCATTTCTCTAATAATCCTTTGTCTACCTTATCTCTAAACTACTGCAGCTGCAGAGGTTCCCATCCTCTGAACAAGGCTGTTTGTCTAGAATCATTACATTTATAATATAGAGTATTGTTCATTCATATGCTTCTGACCTAGCAGATAAACACCTGCTTCTCAAGTACATTTCCACAAGGCATAAACAAGAATATTGATGTGCTAGCAGTTACTAGGTCAGAGGGCAACTTGCAAGTTTCAGTAAGCATGCTGCAGTTTCCAAAAAGCATCTTTTTTCAGTCTCATATGAAACTCAATTTGTATATAACACAGCGCATGAAAAACAGAATGAAAAGCATATCAAAAACACTTGATTATTAATTTGGCATTAAGCATACACATATTAATACATGTTTTTCTAACAATGTCAGAGCTATTTTCATTACTAATTTTAGTCTTCTCAAATATTCCTTACTCGCAGGGAAATTCAATAAAGCCAATATAAAGCATTTTATCATGTGCACATTTGTGCCATGATGCGCATATGGGTGCAAACAGTTTTAGATTTTGTGAACTCCATGTAATGGCATGTAAGCATGCTCAACTAAGTAACCTTTCATTCAATGCAAATTTTGCCTTAATTAGCTGCATTTTATGCAGGTTAACTAGGTGGAGCAATCCAACAAGCCATAATACAGCTGTGTAGACTCCATATCCATGCTATTAGCCTACACAGAAAATTTGTCTAAAGTACATTAATTTCCACATACAAGAGTCTACACTGAAATTAGGGGATGCAAAAGTCCACAAATATGGACATAATTCCCTTGAAAAAGTATGATCACATACATAAATATGAAAAACATACATTATGGATACCTGAAAACAGCAGGGATTATGTTAAATTAGTAAATGTATTATTAATGTCCATGTTTGCACTATGCTCTGCATTGCGCAAACATGCTTAACATAAAAATAAAAAAATGTAAAATAACATTTAAAATGTGCTTTACACAAAGATACTGTAGGACCTTGTGTTGGGGCTGTACAATCATGCATTTGTGCTGTTGCACACCTTACAAGACTATGAACCGTGTAGTTTCCAGGCTGTCAGCACAAATATTATACAGATGAGGAGTAAATGCCATGGATGTGTTGAATCACTAAAGGGAACAACCATGTATGGATATCCACTTTGTATAGGCTCTAAACTGATGTTCATATTCCCACTGAATGTGGATGACATCTGGGGGGATGGCATGTCAATTTGAGTATATTTTTTGCTCAGTGTGCATGTTTGCACAGCACGCTGCTTGCTGCAAATGGTTTGGGTGTTGCTCAGCAGGTTCATGCAACCAGACCACCCACATCACAGTCACGATGTAGCCAGCTATGAATGGAAACCGTATATATTTAATTAATAATATACAGTTTTGTATAAGCTATGCTGAGTGATGCTGAACATAGCATTGCATCACATATGTATATATAAATATATAAATATATATATATATATATATATATATATATATATATATATATATATGTGTGTGTGTGTGTGTGTGTGTGTGTGTGTGTACATGGATCCCTATCAGATGCTCGAGTTGCAGAATGCCGAATACCATATGGCCGAGACCATATGTCTGAAGTTTTGCAACCTCAAAAGAAAAAGTAAAAACACGAAAAATGAAATAAAACTTACCATGAGATTGCACTACAGTGAAGAAAACGGCAAATCCTGAGTCCTGCACTGTATGGTGATCTCTATAAAAAGTGTTCGAGTATTGCAAAACTTCAGACATATGGTATCAGCCATATGAAATTTTGTCATTCTGCAACTCCAGCATCTGATAGAGATCCATATATATATATATATATATATATATATATATATATATATATATATATATATATGTATATGTTATCTGTACAGATGCTCAACTGCATCTTTCTCTGAATCCCAATTTGGTGAGCATACTTGTGTGAAAGTGTTGTTCACCGAAGCAGCACTTTCATGTAAGTATGCTTGTTGTTCCAGTCATATTACAGTGCGGTAAGGGAAAATTCCCTTTTCCCCACTGTAGTGCGACCTCAGAGTGAGAATATTAAAGTAGGGGGGTGTGGGGGGCTTGTCCCCCTGCATTCAAGTAGAATTTGTCTTTTTTTTAAAGATACTTTAACAAAAACGCTTCTTCGATGAAAGCACTTTCATTAAAGTGTGTTCGGTGGTAATTGATTCAGGCTTTTGATCTTTAGATCAAAAGTCATGGATATATATATATATATATATATATATATATATATATATATATATATATATATATATATATATATATATATATATATATATATATATATATATATATATATATATATGTGTGTGTGTGTGTGTCTGTGTGTATATGTGTGTGTATGTGTGTGTATGTCTGTATTGCCTTGCATACCTAGATCATGGATAGTAAAGCTGCACTACAACACATATTATGTTGGACAAAAGCCCAATAGTAAGGGTTCAACATTAGATAATATACTTACAAAATATGGAAGTGCATAGAATAACATCTGTTTAATTTGAAGGACTATTGCGACATCTGAAGTTCAGATTTCTGGCAGTCTTCTCTCATGTCATGTGTAAATGATGCCACATTTGACAGAAAACCACAATTTAGTGTGAAACACACATAGATATGAGTGAAACCTGTATACTTTCTGTAAACATCTGGACAGTGGAGAGTCATACCATGTCTCCCTAAGACAGCATGTGGAAACTTTGAAATTGATGGCACAGTATATGAATACATATACATATTGTGAAGCCATATGTTTGTATCTATACCAACAGCATCCACATTCTCTACAGCCCCCTGTGTCTGCTGGATTTCGTCACACTTACATCAACAACTAAACAAGTTGTGTAATGTATAATATTTGTGCTCACTCTTCGACAGGGCAAATTGATTTTGGCCACAGGCTTGCCCATCCAAATGCAAACGGACACATATGCCCAAAATGGGTACTGTTGTGATATAGCTAGGCTACAAAACAGTTATCTGACTGCTATGCTACTAGATGCAGATGACAGTAAGAAGCAATGTGACTCTGCAGGCCTCCCAAGCTGTTCAATACAGGATTTGTTTATGTCCTCTATGATTAGTTCACCTGCAGTCATTTATAAAGCAGACTTTAGCTGTGGTGCATGTGTTAAGTGCTGTGATCTATAGTATGCAAGACTAGATAGGTAGGGGTTCTAATCTCACTCTTGCCCATTTGCTGTGTATTTATCACCCCATAAGCAAATATGAATTTCAAACTGGCATGGGTGTGCACTTGTTGGCCTTTGCAGTTGATGCAGGCCTCCAAACTCTTATCCTTCACAAAGCCTGTTGATGTCCTCTACCATAAAATTACCTAAGGCCAAGTTAATGTCAGAGTTGAGCAGTGGTGTGTGCAATATGTTGTGCATTCTATAGTCTGTAACCTTACATAGGTAGCAGGTCTATTCTTGCTGCAGCCAACTTAGTGGGTGTGTGTGCTATGCAGTGTTCTGTAAACTTGGCCTGACAGATGCTTAAATGTAAGATGTTATTAACTTTATGGTGTCATTCTAAGATAAAACAGTACCTGACAGTTTGGGATAACATGGTGGATTGAGTATGTTGCTTTGCCAGGCATATGGCACTTGCCTGAACCTTAAGCCTGTTATTAGGCTTGGTCACAACAGCATACTTACAAATGCGACAATGTACATTGTAGCCATGCTGCTATACCCTTGTGGTTCACAGCCTCAAGCACACTGTCTATAAGCACTCTTTGCAGTGAAGATGTGGATGTCTGTGCATGCACAGAAAACTTGTTCATCTTTGCAGTAAGTACTTTGGCCTTGTAAGGCTACAATGCCTGTCAAACAACCAGACAGCAAATGAATGTTGTTTGAAATAATGTGGGACTACAGTTTTGTGTTCCAGAAACCTAAACAAACAGTATGACATACCTAGGACATGCTGGAGGGGCAGGAACATCTCCAAAAGGTGACCACTTAGGCCTCACATCCATGTCAAGCCGATCACCTCCATTACCCTGTTGAAGGGCAAGTTGCATGAATTGCTGTGAAACTGTTACCTAACATTGATCACTACCACTGTAGACCTTGCTAGACCAGCCTTGGACGTCTATGTCACTTGATATTGAACATTATATTGTGATGCAGCAGCTATGCTCCTACAGACCATCAGATCAGTACTTTAGTAAAATCCTATGACTCTAGGAACCAAAGGCATAATACATGCAAAACTGAATGCTTTGATTTAGCTCCTATTCAAGGCATCTACCTTGGAAAGACTGCAACAAGCTTACAGACCCTTGCATTATCTGGAACAAGTTTCTGTATCAACAAACAGGCTGTGGCCTGCTTCTTATCTTGGGATTGGTGCTAATGTTTTGCTTCTGGTGAGAGAAAATTAAAAGGAGCATTGTATCCCAGCAGAGTGAGGCCAAGTTGAGACCAAGCCAGGCAGTAACCATTCATATGACTCCCCTCTTTTCAGCATTCTTCACAAGGTAATTATTTGTTTTCAGTAAGCACTGCTTGATTTTGTTTCTAACTTCAGAATAACTGCCTAAATACTTCATACTTAACTTTTCAGGGTGTGAATATTAGTTTGCCCTCCAGTGTTTGGCAGTGCTCTGTACAGACTCAGACACCTTGAGTGACATTTTTCTTTGGAAAGCATGATGGAATTTATTTCAATACCAAGTTGCACACAGGACGGCTAGCCTGCAATGATAAGCGCTATCTCCATAGTTGCAAAACAGATACTTGTGATATTGATTGATATTCCCAAAACAACTGTTTAATCACTAAAAAGGGTCTGTTGCCATGGATATAAACTTTCCCACTGTGACTGTTACCACCTTGGTGGATATGGACACCCTGAGGAAATATAGAAATCACCTCATGTTTACCAACAAGTTAATTCTCAAACCGATATGGTATGTGAGAGATGTAATTACACAATGTCACTGGAGGCGAAGTTTTCACATGAAAATACTCCTAATGTCAGTAAGGTAGTCAGTAGTACACACACTGCACCCATCACACACAATTCAAAGTAGGCATATGCTGAGGCACGGAAATGTGACCTTCATAAATCACAAAGACCTCATAGACAAAGTACAGATAACAAATACACTCTGCAGCCCACAATGCAATCTGTAAAAACACCCATATCAACACATAGACCTACATCTGATGGAGTTTAAACCTATAAGCCTATAAGGCAAGCCACCACACAATTTAACATTCTAGTCATTGGAGATCCCATTGTGAGACACACTTATATCCCTCTCACCAAACTGAGAAAGGAAAAAGGCACAGTCAGTTGCTTATCAAGGGCTAGGATCCACCACGTTATGCACACACTCATGTCATTGGACCACAAGCAACACAAACTCAACATGTCAGAGATGCAACTATATTAACAGCCTAGAATAAATGCTGTCTCATACACCAGTGAGTACTTATGACAATGAGCAGGTTGTCACCATGTACACTTCACCTCGCACTTCACCTAAACCCACATCACACATGTGGAAGTCCTCACCAGAAACATACATAAACACCAGAGACCTCCCAAACACAAGCACACTACACATAATATGTCCACTGCAGAACAAAACACACATAATAGCTCTCAAACCAGTGTCTCACCTGTCAAGCCCTATGAGTCATAGGTGATTCCATTGTGAGACACACAGATGTCCCTCTCATCAAGCTGGATAAGGAGAAGGTCATGGTCAGCTGTCTATCAGGTGGCAGGATCCACCATATCACACATTCACTCACATATCCCAAAAACAGGTACTATTGTGGCTCTGCCATAGTCCATGTTGGTGTGAATAACTTGAGATATACCACTCTGGACTATATAAAAAGAGACATGACTTTGCTCTCTAATTATGTGTCTCAGGCAGGTATGTCCCTAGCCTTAAGCAGCATTTTACCTTCACCCAGGATGATGCCTTAATACAAACAGAAAATAATTGAACTCAATAATTAGCTTAGTTTCTGGTGTCAGAAATTCTAAGTTGATACAGTATCTGTCTGCTTGGGATGACATAATTGACAGACCTTGATGCTTTGCCAGAGATGGTCTTCATCTGTCACCCCTGGGATTTTGGCTACTGGCCAAGGATCTTTCCACCCCCATGTGCCCTTTTTATGTAGTGTCTCAAGGACAAAATTCCAGACACAAAAACACCATATAAAAACAACTCAAGATTATGCTGATAAATGCTAGGAGTCTTAACATGAAAATGCAATCACTAGAAGCAGTCCTCAGTTTGGAAGACTTACACATTTGTGCAGTCACAGAGACCTGGTGCACAGCTGTGGAGAACACCCCAACCATATCAGGTTGCAACTCCTTCCACATGTTCAGACCACAAACTGAAGGCATGAAAACTAAAGGAAGTGGTATAGTGATATTTATTACAGATAAATACACCTCCAGGTTGGTTAAACAATATGATTCCTGGGAGATACTTCAGGTGTAATTAACTGTTGGTAGGACACCTATTCAAGTCATTGCCAGCTACAGGACCCCTTCTGTGATTCAGGACAACCACTCTGCATATTTGGAACTTGTTGAGTGTATCAAGATACATCTGAACACCCTGGCTTTGGGTGACATTAACTAATCATCCATTGAGTGGGTAAATTACTCATGCTGCAACTCACTTGCCCAAAAGCTCCTCAACTTTGTTAACTCCAGTGTATTGGACTTGCTGGTAGACACCCCCACAAGGGGTACCAACATCCTGGATCTGGTGCTCACCAATATGGGAGACTGCTGTAGCACCCCCATTGTGATGTCTTTCCTAGTGAGATCTGACCACAAATCAGTCTCCTTCAAAGTAACTATCACACCGTCCTCACCAGCAGCAAAAAAACTAAAACACTTCTCCAAAGCATATCATTATCCCTTATGGGATGGTATAAATAGCTGTAGTGCACATCCCCCTCAGATTGATCTGGCATCTATGCCCAGTTCTACACCAGCGCTTTATGCAAACACCCACTTAAATGCATTAACTCAGCTTTACCAGATAGGATTAAAACAAGCTCTGCAAGGAAGAGCAAACCTGCCTGGTGGATAACTGCCATTAACAGGCTTTACAATAAGAGGAAGAAATATTTATCTAAGAGTAAGAGGGACTGAGCCCTAAACTGGAAAAACTCCCTACTCAGCTTAAACAAGCCAATAAGATGACTTCTTGTGAAGTCCTCAAAAGCAAATTATGAATCCAAATTAGATTCCTCAACTAAGGACAACAACAAGGCGTTCTTCAGTTAAATCCATTACCTAAAAGGACAGGTCCAGATTTGTTCCAAACTGGTAGTTAATGATACCATATATACTAAACCTGTGGACATAGCTAACCTGTTATCTTACAGGTTTTGTGAAAATGTCACTCTCCTCGCCACATGTGCCCCATGACATCCATACCACCTGTCCTCTACCTTGTATTTCTAAAGAGTAAGTCGTAAATGCCCTCTCTAAAACCAAAAACACAGCATCTATGGGACCTGATAACATCCCAGGCTGGGTCCTACATGGGCTCCAACAAGAACTATCAACACCATTGGGTACTCTTTTCAATCATAGTCTACACAATGGCTTTGTCCCAGATGAATGGAAAATGGGCACCATTATTCCCTTGCACAATGATGGTGCTTCTACTGACCCTGGGAACTATAAACCTATTAGCCTGAGTAGCCTTATCTGGAAGGCCATGGAGCAAATCATCATGGACCTTATCAACAAAGATATAGGTAAGCTCTAAACACTTGCCCCTACTCAGTTTGGATTTGTCAAAGGGAGATAATGCCTATGAAACATTGCGGACTTCTTTGTGACAGTCATTGAGGCCCTGGACAAGGGGAAATCTGTGCAGAAAACCTACTTAGACATAGCCATGGTGTATGACACTACCCCCTTTCAGGCATCATTGACAAACTCACCCAGCTACGTATCAACTCTTATATCCTTAGATGGGTTGCTAAGTGGCTCACTGATAGAATCCATATAGTCAAAATATGGGAATCCACCTCCAACAACAAACCTGTAACCAGTGGAGTCCCATGAGGATCTGCCCTGGCACCTCTACTGTTTGGAATCCAGTTCTCCAAAGTACAAGCTAAAACAAAAGGTCTGTGTGCTGACAAAGTTTGCTGATGGCTGCAAACTGGGAGTGATCATAGTATCTCCAAATGATGTCAACATCCTACAAGAGGGTCTTACACAAATAAATGATTGATGCTAAAGTCATGGGCTTAACCTCAATGCAAAAAAATTATTGTCATCCCTTTCAGTAAGTACGATGTTCCTGCCAACTACCACATCTATAACAAAACCTTAAATATTTACTCACTAGTGAGAGACCTGGGCACACAGGTTGACAGTAATATTAACTTTGATCACCATGTCTCCATAGTGGTAAGAAGGGCATTCTATCTAGCTCATCTCATAATTAAGGCCATTGCATCCAGAAAATAAAAGAAGTTATAACTTCTCTGTACTGCCCCCTCATCAGGCCAGTAATGGAATACAACACCATTTGGTATGAACCTTTCTGAGCACCTGCAGCAATTGGAGAGACCACAAATGTTCCTCACAAGGATAATTCAAGGTCTGCAGCATCTGTCCTATGTGAATTTTCTGAAATCACTGTCACTTTATTCTGTTTCATACAGACTACTCAGAGGTGATCAATGCTTTGCATATAAGGCAATCATTGACCAGGCTTTATTGGAAATGCTGCATATCCGCAAATCAAATGGTACAGGAGTTACTCACTCTAAAGACCCTAACTTGGTATATGACAGTAATAGAACATGTTGGATGGTTAGATTTGTCTCCCAGAGGTTAGCACACCTTTAGAATGGGCTCCCATTTCATGTCAAACAGAGCACCTCATTGGCCCTCTTCAAACGCAGTGTGGACGAATGGATGTGTAACCTTAAATTTACCCTGGCAGTTCCACCTGTGTCCCTCTTGGACAGGGGCAATTGGTGCTGATCATGGGAATAAAGGTAGAACTTGGCTAGGCTTGTAAGGACCCTAGGGCCTAGTCTAGTAATGTCCTATGATCCTATGATATGACTCAGTCATAGTCGCTGTAAGAGTACATGACCTGTGACATACCTCCCTAGACTATACTTAGAGTGACATATTTGAGCTCTCGGAAGACATCTGCGCAGTCACTAACACATGACTTAAATCCATGGAGAGCACACTGACAGTGCAAGGTTATTATGCCTTCCACACATTTAGACCAGCTACTTCACAGGCAGGGACTAAAGGTGGAGGTGTCTCTAGGTACATCAAAACTAAAGATACTTCAAGGCTGGTCAAACAGGATGATACACTTAAGATTCTCCTTGCTCACTTCACAATAGGCAAA